>NW_024609837.1:13306932-13516987 GCF_016920785.2 Ixodes scapularis
TTTTATTATTTTTTGAGTCCCGCATACCAGATACAGAAACCCACGGGACTAGAACGACAGGAAACAGAAAACCTCTTACAGAGTATCGAACACACGCGTGCCTTCTGTCCGTCTCTTCATTGCTTCGTGATTGGCTCATCGGCGGACCATGCCGCCATCTGATTGGCTGATGAGTGATAAGATGCTGGGAACTCGCGCCACGCCCCCCCCCCCCCCCCCCCCCTTTCTCTCCCTCCGTTTTATTTAAAGGAAAACCGAAACGGTTCGGTATTTGAGAAGGAAAAAAAAAAAAGAACAATTAAATTATTTTCATTTGTTTTACGTGATCATGAATGTCAAATTCCTATTTCGGGCTGATGCGCCCTGTGTAGCAACGACGTCACTTTGTAAATGGCGGCGAAGCCTTTCCTCCTTCCCGGAGGCGACGAGTTCGACGTGACGAATTAAAAAAGAGATCTGGACACAACCGCACCCTCCGCAAACCTTACCCGAGAAATAAAAAATAAATAAATAATAATAATAATAATAAAACGCTGCACCCGTTTCTTTAGAAGCGGCAAGCGCCAAGGCAGAGTTGAAACCTCTGGGCATAACCGTCACACACAGCGATCTTTATTTTTTTTTTTTCCTCTAAAGTTGATTGATATGAACGGGTCAAACGGTTGTGATATTCAAATTCGTGGGACAAAAGTCCGCCAACAACTAACCTCTAACGCTTTTTTTTTTTTTAAGTTATCGATGATAACTTAAAATTTTAACTTATTATTATTTTTTTTTTTTTAAGCCGGGTCATGAGCAACTTCGTAGTAATCTTAATCTAAAAATAACTTTTAAAAACTTGGAATCGGAACGAGTGCCCTCCCTTAAATTCCTGGGCGTCAGGTTTGAAGAAACCCTAAGCTGGTCGCGTCATATAGATCATGTTTGCTCGAAAATATCTCAATCTATCGGCGTCTTATACAAACTCAAAGAAATCCTTCCTTGTTGGCTTAAGCGTCAGCTTTACTACACTCTAGTACAATCCCATCTGCATTATTGTTTATTGGTCTGGGGAACCACTACAAGATCTAATTTGACTAGGATACTTGGTCTACAAAAGAAAGCAGTTCGTTGTATTGAGAACCTGGGTTATACTGATCATACAGCTCCGTATTTTGCAAAGCACCGACTTTTGGTCATTGAAAGCCTCTTTATCCTTAAACTTGCAATATAGTGACTACAACAGGGATGAAAATACATTTAGTGAGACCTACTACCCGATGACAACACCATATAATCTGAGAAACAAAATCTATATGAAACCAAAAATACGAACCAATTACGGTTCCCAAGCAATAACTTACAAAATACCCGAGCTCCTAAACAACCACCGCGATATCATTGAGTTAATAAAAAGTTCGACTTCACTTTTCACCTTCAAGAAAAATATGAAACGTTATCTCCCGCCATTTTATGAATAGCGTTGTGAAACTGTTCATTAAACCATTTTCTGTCTATTTATGTGGCTGATTATCAGTTGTTTTTTTCTGTATTCATTTTTGTTAACCGATACTTTGCTTTATAAGCGACAAGTTCCTAGCGATTCATTACTGTCAATTCTATGAAGTGCCTTATCATGTATATTATTATTTATATGTGTGTAATTTTATTATTACTGTGTTTTGTCTTTTGTTTTGTATAAGAATATTGTTTTGTGGACACGGCATTGACTCCAGTTTTCTTTGCGTTTACTGCTGTATGCTGCTGAGCTATGTACAGGGTGGTGGGACCTCGTCAGGTAAAATTTATTAACCTTTTGCCCCTCCACCCGCGACTCAAGGAGTCCAAATAAAAATCATTATTATTATTATTATTATTATTACACTGAAGACTCGCCTAAAGATGAAACAAGGCCACCACGGGTGGACTTAAAACCTTTGATTAAACGTCGCTTTTTTTTTTTCTGCGCTGCGGATGGATTTAAATGTAGACGGAAGCCCTTCTATAGTTCAAAAAGACGATACGTCTAGATATTACTTTAAGGCACTGAGCTGCGATCCAAAGTGAGATGAAACATGCCAACAAAACACCCCCCGCGCGCGCGTGTGTTTGTGTGCGTGTGTTTGTGCGTGCGTGTCTGTCTGTGTGTGTGTCTCGATACTTTTCGTGACACACACACACGTGCGTGCGTGGGGACCTTTGTGTCTCTTTAGTCGCTTCATTTCTCATACACTCTACCTCTGCCTCCCCTCTTTTCGCCATCTTTATTAGTGCTGTCCTATATTACCCTTTTAAATACTCCCCGAAAATTACAACGCCACCCGCTCACACACTTGCAACCGAGGAGGACCGACTGAGACAAGACCGATTTTTAAGCCTCTCGCGACGGCGTAGGACCGGATGCGCTGCTGCGGAGCAGATCCTACGCCGTCGCGAGAGGCTTAAAAACCGGTCTGGTCTCAGTCGGTGCTACTGGGTTGCAAGAGTGTGAACGGGCCATTACGCGGCTTACAACGGTTGATCCGGTGAGCATGTTTCCCCACAAAAGCACCCTTTCGGGGGGAAAGCCAAAGTACAAAAAAACGCCTCTAGTTCTCTTTTTTTTTTTTTTTTCTCTCTTTTTTTAGCGTTTGAACGGCATGGAATGGCACATATGAAAACATGTAGATGGTTGAGCATGTTGGTATCTAATTTACGATACCAACATAGGGGGGGGGGGGGGGGGAGGTGTCTATTTTGTCCGTATGTCTTCAATGCCCCTCTTTCCTCATCGTACATATGAACACACTCCTTTACGCGAATTACGCGAATGATCCGTCCTCACATACCTCTAGTGCGCTGCCCCAACACAACTCAGACGCCGCTCCCTTCTAGAGCAACTCGGCTAAACGCTTAAGCAACACGGGAGCAGCGAGCCAGTGAAAGCATCCTGGCGAAAACACGCGACAGTCGGAGTGAATACCCTGTGGGAAGCTGCCATGTTGCCTCTTTCCGAAGCTCCCATTTTGCTCACTAAGGACCCCGGCCTTCACAATTCGCCAAATTAACCTGAAACGGGATAAAGGGAAGGAAAGCTCCGCTGTTTCCTCGACTTGATTCTCGAGACGTGAGCACATGACAGCGCTACGCTGACGCTGGATCGGGGTCCGAACCAAAAACCCAGCGTCTCCCGACGCAACGACTGGACTCGAGCCCCGAGCCGGGCACTTGACGTAGAGCTAGGGGTCCGATTCGTGTCCGCGATCGAATGTAGTGCGATGGCGTCGAAATCTGAGTGCACGGGCTTTTGTCTATGTCGTCTAAGGGGCTTTTTGTTTGCTCAAGATGACGCTACAAAAACGCGTAAACCCCCCTTTTTTTTTTTTTTTTTTATTGCGCGTGCGTGTGCGCGTTGGTTCTGAGTAGGTGGCGTGTACAATTCAGCACTACGACTTTCCATCGAGAAACGAGGAACTTTAGGCGTTGTTCATGCGCCGCGCGAAGTAGTTTTTACAAATTTTGGTTGTTGAAAGAATCAACGACGATTTTAGCGTTTCAAACGTGTCCGTCTTGATAAATTAACACAAAGCTAAACAGAGGGATGGATACCCACATATATCATAATTAGAGTTCCCTGTTTACGGGTAAACAAAAAAAAAATATCAGAAAAAAATCCCAAAACCACTTGCCCGTAAATTGCCCGTCAATTTAGATTTATCCTAAAAACACCGAAATTCGAAATCCCAATAAAAAAAAAAAAAAGACGGTGCTTCATAAACAACCTTAATAAGAACACAGGGTCAGCGGTCCTGATGGGCTGCCCACTTCGGTTTCTTTTTAAAATCTCAAACTACCGATAAATGGGGGTTTGCCTTTTAGATTGTCAAGGTTTTTTTTTTTCCGGACAACAAGTAACATGGTACCGGAACTTTATCTATTTATTTATTTTTATTGGCAGCACAGCAAGGCAAGATCCGCGTTTCAAAGAATTGGGAATCTAACAAATATAAACACCGATAAACACCGAATTTCCAGCGAAAAATCAAACTCCGAAAACCTTTTCCGAATTTCAGGGTAAATAAACTCCGAAAACACGGAATCCTATTCATAATTCAACCCAGGAAAAAGGGGAAAATTAATAACGTTCCGCAAAAAAACACGTAATTTTTTTTTCTGCGGTTTTTGAGATGGGATACGAGTATGGGTGGCGTTGGCTCTTGATGTTCCTTGGTGACACCAACGGCTCGCGTCAGCTGCACTCCAACTCACGGCAAATCAAGCGTACAAAAAACAAACAAAAAAAAAAAAAAAAAAAAAAAAGTTTGTTTTAGCCTTTACGAAGCTTTGAAACGAACTTTTTGAGCTTCGAATAATGATTCCGCTAGACTGAAAACATCCAGCAACTCTACTACGTCCTAGTCGGATGGCGCTCCATAAATACAAGCGCTGCAAGAAAGATATGTGAAAATCCATACGCGCGACAAATACGCTACTGTAGCAAAATTAAAAAAAAAAAAAAAAAAAAAACAATATATATATATATATATTGCAACGCTTTTTTATTGGTTTTTAAAGCGGAGTTGACCATTTGGCTCGCAGCATGCATAACCGTCGGGGGCCCTTTACACATCAAAGATACAAAGCGGCTGGACGCGGTTTTCGTGAACAGATGTGTGTCGTCTGCAGGCACCGAGGTTCCCTGCTATGCCTACTTCCCGGAATATCGGAGACAAAAAAAAAAAAAAAAAAATAGTATATGCGTACAATACAGTAAAGTATTCAAAAGAAGCGGTCGTCCGGTTTAAAGTAATGTCGTCGACGTGTCCATCTTTCTTTTCGGTTTCAGCAGAGTTGAAGTTTTGGGGAAATTTGTATGTCCGTGCTTATTTTTCTCTTTTTTTCTTTTTTTCTTGCTTTCGTTAAAAAACGCGTTTCCTTCTTTCTTTTCTTTTTTGCATTGCAAGCATGAATTTTATAGGCATTTTAGAGGTACAAAAAAAAAAAACTGCTTTTATGAGCTCCCCATCTCGGGAAGTGATGTTACGAGCCAAGAATTTACGATTCGTGATAAGGTACGTCTATTCTTCTATAACTTTCTTTTTTTTTTTTAATTTTTTTGCGACGTTGGCGAACATGGGGCAAAGCAATGGATAAAAAAAATAAAAAAAACCCAAACGTCATGCATTTTTGTTGCAGAGCACGCAATCTGCTTCTTCACAAGTTGCTGGAATCAGAAGGAACACAAAATCACAAAGGAAAGAGCAGGGAGTCATTTACTGGGGATAATCAAATTTATTCACGCGTCTTGAAATTGTAAACAAACGCCACAGTTTTTCTCTAATCGTTTGGGCGTGTTTCCAAAGATTACCTGCACAACTTCCCCTCACCTATAGCTGTCGAAACTTAAACGCACATACCGTAAAATCCCGAAAGGTAACCCACCCCTCTTTTCGGCTTGACTCGCAATTTTCTTTTAAACGCCGAAAGAGAGCTTACTCCTAGTAACCGCAGTGTTGCGATCAACGATGACCTCGACGGTCTAGTTAGCTATAGCGGGATATAAGCATACACCGCTGACTGAGAAGTACAGCCATCTTTGCTTCTTCGCAACTCGGCGCGATAACAAGTTTTAAAAATATTTTTTTAACGTCTATTGATTGCACACCGAAAGTTAGCCCACTCCTTATTTTCACTTTTTTTTTCTCGATTTCAGGTGGGCCATCTTTCGGGATACCCCGTTAAGTCTCCACCTGTCGAAATTTAAAGCGATGGCTAGATGGCGCAAGTCACCGCCCCATCCAACCATCCATTCGCAGACGGATGTGCAAAAACAGTTCCCGAAAACTCCCCACAGTTCCCGACCGTGACACCTCGAATCAGGATTGGGGCTCGCCGTGACGTCACGAACCGCAAACCTGGCCGACAACTAGCTTTAAGGCCTGCGCGTTACGTCACATGACGTCACGTCCGGGGGTCCCGCAAAGGGCGCTGATTGGACGCGAATGCCGTGTCAGCGTTCGCGTGGGATTATGATAGGAAACGCGTCCCACGTTAACGCTGACGCAGCACTCGCATCCAATCAGCGCCCGTGCCGGCCTCCCGGACATGACGTCACGTAACGTAACGCGCAGGCTTTAAAGCTGTCTAGGAGGTGTTGAGCTGGCCACTCCTCGTCCGTAGGGAACGACGAGTTCGACGGAGTGCGTAAAAAGTACGGTGGAAGCTCGGGTTCACCGCATTCTTGCTCACGATACCGGCGATGCTGACCGTTACTCTTAATTCCGCCGATAAGGGCAACATTAATCCCACCGAACACGGAGCTTTTAGCCAATAGTGAAATTTCGATTATACCGACACCCACGGTCGTGGACGTCACCAATAGCCTTTCGAGCGCTCATCATCCAGGCGAGAGAAAAAAAGTCACCGCGCGCTGTGCGCGTCAGCGCATAAAGGCCCGTTCAAGGCCCGTTCACACTCTTGCAACCGAGTACGACCGAGAGAGACCAAACCGGTTTTTAAGCCTCTTGCGATCTCTTAGGACCAGCTCCGCTGCATCGCATCCGGTCCTAAGAAGTCGCAAAAGGCTTAAAAACCGGTCTGGTCCCTCTCGGTCGTACTCGGTCGCAAGAGTGTGAACGGCGCTTTTAAGAGCGGTGCCGCGCACACGCCTAGCGCGTTCCAAAGCCCAACATAGAAATGTGGCCAGAAGGCGAATATTGGGATGGCCATAGTCAAAAACAAAACCACGCAGCGCCAAACCGAAAAAAAAAAAAAAATAAAAAAATAAATGAATGAATAAACGCGAAAAAAAGAGCGGCAGCTCGCTACAACACTGGTTATCGCCATCACCACTGGAGTCGAGGCCACCAGGTACGCCACCCCAAAAACTGCATGCGGGGAACATAGCCGCGCTCCACCCCGAAACGCGAGCTCTCTTTCTCCGCGCGGGGAGACGCGCCGACTGGGCGACGCAGCGCGCATGCCAAAGTGAGACACACTGCGGCGTAGAGAGATTTGAGCGACGCAGCAACTCGGACCCACGGACGGTATACGCCATCGAAGGTCGGAAACCACCTGCGCAGATTGTGTATACCCTGTTTTCCGGCGTCTAAGTCGCACTCGTATACTTATGCGGTATTATACGATCGTGATTTGCGCAGAACACAGTTTCGATATTCTCACCAAATTAATCGTACTTAAAAAAAAAAAAAAACTCTTACGGCAGATTTGCGCAGTTGAGGTATGGTGCCCGGACCGTGCGTTTCAAACCAATGTTCTTACCGCGCCAAAAAGAAAAAAAAAAAGGGAGTGGTTTCTCGATTTTTGTCCGATCACTTCATGAAAGTGTCAACAAAAGTTTTAAATAAAAAAAAAAAAAGCGCGACTTTTACGTCTGGAAATGCGGTACTCGTGCAGCGTGCTCATGCACGAGTACCGCATTTGCCGCTCGGCGAGGAGACCGAGGAGAGCTTGTGGAGTAGGCTGGGCGAAGGTTATGGAGACGCTCCGACGATCTTTTTCGCCGCCTCCTACTCGAAGTTTGTATCTCAAAACCCCGGTCCAGAAACCACGTGACCCCCAATCGAGCTATAGGAAACACTCCCAAATTTGGGGCACACTACTCCACACTACTCCGGCGTAGTATAACGACCAGCACGGGGTTCCTCTCCTTCCACCCCAACCTTTTCGCGCTCGCTTCGTGCGCAGCCCTGTAATTACATGCGTACGAATGTCGGATGGGGGTCGCGCCGAAAACAGTCTCACCCCCCTCTGCAACACGCGGAGCTTTGCATAAACCGTTAAAAGTGTCCATCCTACTCTTCTCCCTTTCTCCTCGCCTTCACTTTCACTCCCTTTTCGTCTCTCTTTCCAACTCTCCCTCATTGCTTTCTCTCTCTCTCTGTCCCCTCCTGCAGAGTCTCCTTTCTCTATCCGTCTGTGTTTTCCTTTCTCTTTCTTTCTCTCTCTTTTCCTCCTGTTTCTTTTCCTCTTCTCTCACCCTCTCTCTCCCTGCATCTTCTTTGTCTATATTCTTGATTTTCCTATAGATCTTTTATTTGTATTTCTCTCTCTCTACCACCTTTCACACTTCGCCTCTCTGATCCTTTCTCTCTCCCCTTCCCCTTTAAGACCTCTGTCTGCCGTCGAGACTCCCGCCTTTCTCATCTCAGCGACCGACAAAACGTCTGTCAGCCGAGAAGGAAGAAGCGAGGCAGTAAGACACAACGACCTCGTCCACACTACGGCGACAAACGACAAACAGCGCGCGCAGACAAGGCAAACGTTTTGTTGGCCTACAAAAGTGTGTCGCATTATACGAGAAATGTTAAAAAAAGGGCAAGGGGGGGGGGGGGGGGGGGGGCCTTAAAACACTCTGAAACGATACACTGCCAAGGACACAAATCGTATTCCTCCCCCCCCCCCAAACAAACAAACAAAAAAACAAACAAAAAAAGTCTCAGGCATCCGACCATTGATCTGCACCCAACGATATAGGGAGTCCATAAGAACGACGAAGCACATATCCCTAAACAAACAGCACGAATACGATAAGCCACAATCTGAGTTTTTCAAGCTGTCCGTAGTACAACACACGCGTAGAAGCTGCAGCCTTCGCATTACAAACATCCACGAGCTGACCACAGGGCTCACCACATTTCCTAAAATCCGCTATAAACCAATTTCATATATGCTAATACACCACGCGGGTTCTTCACATTCGAAGCGTTATTCGATGCATAAAGTATATCGGATAGCGCGCATGGGTTGCAAATTAAAAAAAAAGAAAAAAAATCTCGCTTTTTCTTTTTTTTTTTCTTTTTTTCGAAAATCGGTGCGGAGATCTGTATTCGAGTGAAAACAGTACGCCAGACAGAGTAGAGAAAAAAGACCGGGTCCGTCCACGCGGAGTGCCGAGTAGGTTTCAAATTACGCCCAGACTAATGCATATGCAGTATAGATACTCTTCTCAAATGAACGTTTACGTGTGGTTGGAATCGCTCGTTTCTTTACCCGTAGAGCGTAAGAGTAATAAAAGCTTTATTTCTGTCGTTTTTTTTCGCCGACTGGGTACCAAATTTGTTCAAAAACTCTCGCGCGTTTTATCTCAACGGCACAATAGTGTACTCCAATGGAAATCCGAAACGATTTACTTTCTTTTCTGTGTCGTATGTCTACGTTTCTTCGGTAATGGTTTATTTTCACTTATTATTTGGGACATACTGCCGGCTCTCCGTTCAGGGCCGAAAAAAACTAATCGAGTACAGTTACAATTCCTCTCGACTAAAAACTATTCAATTGTATTACTCGATTACTTGAGATAAAATGTATACTTGGCCGTTATCCGAAAAAGTAACCCTTTATATACTCTTCTGATTATACTTCGAGGTTTTCAAAACGACGAGACTCTTTCGTCAGTTTGGAAAACGGGTCTTTCGCACTGTCAATTATCGGATTATATAATGATCGAATTCTAAGCTACTTATTCTCTCCTTAATCCACCAATTTCGATATAACACTTCCCCGTCGGAGACTTGTTTTGAAAATTCCTCGGTTCGAAACTCGTAAAAGAATTAAAAAAAAAAATACGGCGACATTAAAAAGGGTAAGCAAAAAAAAAGGTAAACATTACGAATAATTATTCGTACTTCCAATAGTAATCAAATTACTCTCGTACTTACTTCCTAGTAATTGCGGGAGTAATTACTCTTTTACAATTTTTTTTAAACGGGGGACAGATGCACAAAGTGATCAGAAGAGGCTGGCCGACAATGATTTAAGTTTATCGGAAATATAGACACGTACAAAAGAGAAAAAAAAAAAAAAACACAAATACACCTCGGTCGTATACCCTCTTTTAACAAAGCCCACAATCGACGAGTGGCGAACCGTATTTAATTTTATTAAGACGCAAAAAGACGGCACGTGGGTCGTCGGCGCGGCCGCGATATACCGCAAGGACGGGCGCTTGAAACGTAATTCCCTTCCCAATTCTCGTGGCTCCGTATCTACAGTATATAGATGCCCCAATTTCCCCGTGTTTTCATTATTACTATTGTTTTCATTTCTGTAGGGGCGTTTTATACAACATACAGAAATTCGCCGATCTTCTTCCATTCACTGACGAGAAGAATGAAACTTGTTCTCGTGTACGCACACAGGCACGTAGCCAAAGAGGGGGGGGGGGGCGCCCCCCCCCCCCTTCTCTGAAACAAAATCCTGGCTACGTGCCTGTACGCACATATATACTGCGGGCATTTTTCCGTGCAGTTTCGCCGCGCCAACCGTACAACTTAAACAGACGCATGACTTGTATGCCAAGTTTTTTTTTTTTTTTTTTTTTTTTTAGCTTGTGATAGGTGGAAGCGTTTTACACGGAGGTCCGATTAATAGAGCGGAAAATATGCTACTTAAATATAAACCGAGCGATCTGTCCACTTTTTTCTTCGTCGTCTTTTAGCTGCTAAATCAGCGTTAGCACAGCCGTTAACTATTCCACCCTCTAAGAACGTTTAACACTCGTTTACAGTTATACGCGTATATATAAAATAGACGCACGCTGCAAAGGCTCGCGGCCATTCCGGCTCTGCACGACTCTTTACGCCTCGCGAACTTGGCAGGTCGCCATTTCTACATTTCGTCGCTGAACACGTGAAACGTTAAGAGTGCACTATAGCGTCGCTCGAGCTCGTCTTATACATGCTACGCGTTTACAACGTGTCCCCCGTGAGGCTGTAGGCCATTTCAAAAGTGAGCCATAAAGGGATACTACGGAAGGCCCAATTTCGAAACCCCGGGTCCAGTAAAAACGCATACAGTGTAATTAAGACATGTTTTCTGCGAGAACGCGGTTAGGCGCGTATGCTGTCTCAAGCACCAAGTTAGGGGATTGCAAAACGAGGCACATATCCTGGCCCTCGTGAACCGAGGCAGCCCAGACTGCAAAACGTTAACCACAAAATGTGGTTTTGTTGTATCATTCAAACGTTGGAAGCGAGTTTCTGAAATGTTCGGTGAGTAAACGGCGTTTTAACCTGAAACGTTCGGTGTTCGCCATTTCGTGAAGCCCGGATAAAAGCGTGGCCGCGAGGCTCGACACTGATTGGTTCACGGGTGGGAGAGGAGGAGTGAGGTGGGGTAGGCGAGGAGAAGTTCGGCCACCTGTGCGCACTGGGGGAGAGGAGTTCGAGAGTGTGGAAGGCTCTAGAAGATCGGCAGGTTTATCAGACCGATTAACGGCAGTATCGCTTCACTTTAGAGGATTAATTATGAAGTGTACACATGCGTTGAGCTATCCGATGAAGGGCGCAGTGAGCGTATCTGCGTCGGGCATCTGGAAAGTATCGCTAAACGTTGGTGATGCTTGAACGTCTTACGTATATGCAACGCAATTGCCCAGCCCTTTGCCATATATATTTTCTAATTCAAAGTATTATCAAAATCACTTCTATAATAGCTCTGTTTTACCGGCACTTCGAAGCCCTTCAGAACGAACTTCTGAAACGGCGAATCGGCTCGCGATCTCGACTCTGCCCGCGTGTGCCGGCCTGCGCTAGTTTTGTGCTTCCGGAAAACGGGAGTATATCGGTAGAATAACCACGAAATCTCACACTCTGCCATCTCGGTCCGACCGCTAGAGGTGCATTCGGGTGGAGCCGCCGAGTTTTCGACGATGCTGAGTACATTTCCGTGGTGCAAAAAAAAAAAAACACGGTTCTCCTCAATTAGTTAAAGTGCTGTATTAGCAGAACGCGCTTTCTTTTTTGTTGACAAACAAAAAACAACGTAATCTGGTTTGCACGTGCAGAAGCGGATACGTTTTTTTTTTTTTTGCCGTCCACGGATAAAAATTTAATCTGATTTGCATGCGTAACTATACGTGAAAGTGAATACGGTTCTTACCGTGCACAACACATGCACACACACACACACACAAGCGCGCGCATACACACGCACGCACGCACGCACGCACGCACGCACACACATACATACATGCATACATACATACATGCATACATACATACATATGCGTTGCGTAGGCGTTTACGGGGAAGCGGATTCGGTTTTTCGCCGTTCACAACAAAACTTCCGGGCCATGGGGATCGACAGGGGACTCCAAAAAACCGCAACGCCCGAGTGTGCGTGTGCGTGTGTGTGTGTTTTTTTTTCTTTCTTTTTTTCTATGAACGCAATTTTGTTTACACGAGGCGCATTCGCTCTCGCGTACGCGTCGCACGCGTATCCGCTTTCAAACGCGAGCAAAAACGTGCGAAGAGTACCCAAAACGCCACGGGGACGCAGCTGCGAAAACAAGAAGCGAAGGACCCAGCGAGGCTTCGAGGCGACGAAGTCCGCCTGTGCTCCGTTCATCCCTAAGCTGACAGATCGGCGGGGCCAGAGGCATACGTCGGACCAATCAAACGCTTTCCTCCGATCACCTGACCTCTCCCCTCTGCGTGCGCGGGCATGGGCGCGGGCTCTATAACGTAACGAAGGAAAGACCACGCTGGTGGAAAGACCACGTAACTTCCATCGCGCTGGGAGCTTACTGTGAGCCACTCAAATCCGCAGTCAAATCACACGCACCGCACGCCTTGCGCGCCAAGAACGCGCACCGTTCGCGCATGCGTATCATACTGCCTCCGGAACATCGCGCCGAATTTTATAATTCTCTCGAAAGTTCGTCGAAACTCAAGTTGATCGATCATGTCGCGCGCCACCGCTCACCGTCAGACTTCCTCTCCGCGCCAAACAATGCCCCAGCGGTAAAATTCGGAAACACTCGCTACGCCTCGTTTTTTTTTTAGACTAACTGCGATTATTGTGGCAATAAGTACGCTAGTAGTAGAACGAGTAGCAGTACTCGTAGGATGCAACATCACCACTATTAGTTAAAGCAATCTATCGCATTAATTACACAAAGTAAGTACGCCTTTCAGGTTAATTGGACTTCTCATGCAAAACTTCCTCTCCGAAGTCCCGCTAATAATTCAACTTCAATTTGGTACAGCCAAGCAAAACAGTAAGACGACCCTAAAAGAAAAAAAAAACAAACATTTATATCTAAATAATAAAAAGACTCTCGCGGGCCTTCGCGAGAACTCAATTCAAAAGAGAAAAACGGGGAAAAAAAAAAAAAGAAAGTCGATCGTTTCTAAATTGAGTCCAGCTCCCCAAGGGGAGGATCGCATCCTCCCTCTGGAGGGGGAGGGAGAAGGCGCCGGTGTCAGACGAGAGAGAGAGAGACAGATAAAACGGTCCGGGGGAAAATTGCTCGTCGTCTCCCTAAACGAGGTTCGAAAATAACGAAGACGCCGTCCCGGTCTCGTCCAGTCAGTTCGGGTCGCGCCACATCCATCAAGTCTAGGCGGGTTTCCGAACGACATAGCGCCGATTGATTGATTCATCGATTGATTGATTGAGAAAGAGAGTGATATCCAAAAGAGTACGATATCTCGTCGGTGATTTGACAATCTGCATTTCTCCCACTCATTTGTTGTTGTTTTTTCGTAGTACTAAACAAGAAACAACAATGACTCAACAAAAAAACATCACCTGCGACGCGCGCGCGCTGGTGTGTGTTTAATTAACAACACCTTATAGATATACACCGCCGAAACCGACGATATACGATTCCGTGGAATAAAATCAAGCAGCACAAAAAATGCAACGTCACCTATATTACGTCACAACACTCGTTATCTTTATGCTTTTGGCGGCTAAACCAACCACATGAAGAAAAAAAAGAAAAGAAAAAAAAGCCTAGGGTCACACGGCGCGTTCATCGCGCGTGATTGGTCTAGCCATTGATGCAACCACATCAGTTCGGCTAGAACTCGTGTTCCAATCAGCGAGAGCCCCAGTATACTCTCGTCCAATCAGAGCGCCGCGCTGACCTCCACTAGGTGACGTCACAAATCCCGCGCCATGGCCCTAAGTGGGGGGAAAAAAAAATTCGAGGCGCTTTAAATTACTATTTATATCCTGATTTAAATCGCGATTTAAATCACTCCAGTTTTACTATGATGAGCAAATCCAAACCATTTCAGCAAAAAAAAAAAAAGATAATAATAATAACAATATCAATAATAACTAGAAAAGTATTTTTGTTATCCCTTTGTCTATGAATTCATAACAAATTGAACACGAAAAAAAAAACACAAAAAAAACGCTGCTTTTCCGAGCAAGTTAGAACGTTGAGCTTGCTTTCTTCAAACTTCGTTCATCCTGTTACTTATTGTCCTGTGGCGAGCAAATCAGTACGCGAGAAAGAAAACGAAAAACAAAAAAAAGATAAGTGTTCTTTCGCAGGGAAGTTTACATCAAGAAAAAGTTGTTAATAAAACTGTTCTTTAAAAGCTTACATTTCTCTCTTCGGCATTGTTTTCAGTGATCGGACGAGTTGATGAATCATTGTGTCATGTCTCAAAGTACGCGGAATCACGTTTTCTATACAGATTGATTAAAAGGGGGCGATGCAACGATTTTTCTTCTTCGCGCTAATACCGCTTAGAACGGATCCCTGACGTTAATGACTCGAGAAACACCCGCTCATTTTTCGCAAAGTCGCAGAAAAAATTAAAAAAAAAAAAACAAAAAAAAAACAGCAGAGTTTACCCCCTCAACTGGCAGCCAGAACAAGCGGCCACGTGATCTGGACCCGATCGTATACCGCGAATGTTGATCATAGCCACGTGCTGGGGTTGGCAAGGCACAGGAGACGCGCCGAATTCCACATCGTTGCAGTTCGGCTATTGTCGTCATTGCAGCGATTGGACACGGGCCACTACCCGAATGCTTCTCGAGTATACCGATTATCACGAGCCCGAATCGAGTTCGCACGCAATGCTCGGGTCCAATCTATGAGCCACATTCAAATACATTCAATGGAGGATACTGCGATCCCCCAGCTACGTCATCGAGTTTCGTGAAGGAGAGATGGAATGAAAACGGTCGCTTTTGTCCTTGAAATTACACCGCAACAAAGCAGGTTCTTGGCCAGTTCCGTTGCGCGAAAAAAAAAAAAAAAAAAATCATGAGTCCCACTGTGCCAGTGAGCTCGTGTAAAGTGAAAACCATTCCAATTGAATATCGTTGCACCGCCCCTTTGATACAAATAAAACTGTTATTTCTTATTGACTTTTTTTTAAAATTTTATATTTAGGTTGCGAGCAACTGCGATGAACCGCAGCGGAAGTTACGAGTTCTCCCATCCGATTCAGCGCAGTGAACACGTGACCATGCTCGCCACGCGTGGCGTCGCTCCTCTCAAAGACCACGTGACGCTCGCAGAAGCACCGGATTGGCTGGCATGGCCCGTAGCCTCCACTGCGTTTCATCGCAAAGCGAATAGAAGGTGTCCGCCCAAAGCGAGGGTCGACTGCTGCCTCCGAAACGATTGATGACTGCCCTTTTGCTACACTCCGAGAAAACCTGTCTCGTTAGCGATCGCTTTGAATGATTGGTCGTCGTCCCCAACGTCAAACCGGGGCACGGGGGTTCTTGAC
The DNA here is from genome assembly GCF_016920785.2 of Ixodes scapularis. NCBI lineage: Eukaryota > Metazoa > Arthropoda > Arachnida > Ixodida > Ixodidae > Ixodes > Ixodes scapularis. Next base: position 13,322,397 of record NW_024609837.1, read on the forward strand.
ACTTCGTTCGACGTCGGGAATTCGCAAAGTTGACCGAGCACCTGAACGATCCACTAATCACTTTTGAAACGAAGTTGCCGCCATGGTATATAGTGCCCGGAACGCGTCCCCGACCAATTTATTTTAGCGTCCACTGTCCCCGCGGAATGTCGACACAATGCATCGCGAGATTGAGTGACCCAGTCTTGGTGGATGGTGATGTATACCCCAACTTATGTTTACAAACAAACCGGAGCGCCCCTAGCGGACGCCATCGACGCCGCGCATGCGCGATGGGGGTGTGGGCAAGAAGCTCGCCGTCGCTCATTAACGAACCATTGGAATGGGATGTTGTCGGCGTCGGTGTGAGCCCCCGTACTCTTTTTCGCGTTGGAATTGTTGATTCTACGTGTTCCTGGCAGCGGCCTCAGCGAAATTAACGAGGCTCGTTACACCGCAAAACTTGGCGCGAATAATGTAACATGCGGCGATTCATTCAGCGTGGACGCCACAGAATGGACGCTAACGCCTGACTCACATGGTGAGGTTCTGCTCGCTATTTTCAGTCATGACACTGCTCGGGCTGCACAAGCCTGAACCATAGCTGAGATGTCGACGTCGATACTGAAAATCGCAAGCATAATCGGACCGAGTGAATCAGGCATAACAAGTCGGTGATGGCCACTGGTAACAATTATCAACATCTCCTTATATCAACTGTTTACACCGAGACTGCTTACCCGAAGCAACCTGCAAACTTAAACGTCTTTTGAGGTTTGCACTTATCGCAATTACCGGGTCAACGTTTGGTCTACGGGCCGCTGCCGTTTGAACGAGCAGACGACAAGCAGAAACGTTTGAGAGAGCAGACGACAGCTCGAACGATGAGGCGGCCGTTTGAACGCGATGACGCACTGAACGTAGTCCGCAGGATGGTCCGTGCAACTTGACGGTTTTCCAGCGTTCACGTTGGAACAAAACAAATAAATCTGACGACCACAAGTATCCATAAATTTAATCCAAAGTGCTTCCCGCCCAACCAATCCTGGTCCGACGGCGTCTGTTTTTCCTTTTTCACGGCCCCTATTCACGTTTTCAGACTAACCGAGCAGGCAGAAAACGCATGAAAGCTGACCTTCGAACCTTTCCCGACTGTTTTGGTGAAGCCCCAGTCGAGGCGTTTTGACGAGAAGGCAAGTTTTTGCCCGGTTCTTCCAAAGTAACACAGGAATGCATGTGCCCCATGGCGGCTTCCGCCCACGGCCCCAGACCGGAAGTGCGCCCGACGCGCCACCACCGCGCCGTGACGTAACAGAGATGAGTTCGTGTATAGCGAGGCATTAAAATATAACAATCCGTTTTCTTCGTTTTTGAAGTGTGATTATCGTTACAATTAGACAAAAGCTAAGTCACACGTCACGGCGAGGTTGGGAGTTTCAACTGGCATCGTCAATACACGCTCTACCACCGGAAGTCAATCATGCGAACATCTACGACTTCCAGTGCGAGCGAAATCGCGTTCGCTCCTATACTTTTTTTTTTTTCTTTTTGCCGAAACTTCTACGATTTATTGTTAGGAGCCACCAAATCGGACAGCGTGACGTACCAACTTCTATGACGCCATGTTTTTTTTTTTCTTGCCACTTCAAGGAGCATTTTCGACGGATGGGAGGGATAGGACGTTAGACACCCTAGACACCCTAATCTAAGAAGCGGGGCTGCGTCATATAACAAACGACAAAATGACGTCACAAAACCGTGTAACTCTTCATTCCCGCAATTCGACTCGCTCTTACCGCGAATTCCAGACATACTGCAAACAAAAACAGGATTCAGGACACATACACACACACACAAAAAAAAAAAAAAGGCAAGAGGAGCAAGAAGGAAACGTCCAGAACGTCTTCGTTAGAGAAAGTACCGACGCCAATATCGCCGCACAAAAAAAGAAAAGAAACGCATTTGCGCCGGAATAAACACGCACGAGTTGAGCATCGACCTTTTCTCAAAAAACCGAACATAAAAGCGGCTATACTTCGGAACCCAGAGGTAATCGAATCGAGAATCCCGCTACCAAATGATGCGCCAAAGGCGGCGGAAAAGAATTCAAACGAAGTTATCGCAAAATATGCACAGGCAACCGTGGACAACCAACAAAGAACTAATGCATTGCAAGTCTAGACTCCAAAAAAATGGAACGAATTAAACGTAAGTGGGCATAAAATAAGCAACAGCGGGAAAAATATGTACCCATATGGTTTAACGAGAATACAAGGGACAAAATTAACGGAGAAAAAAAAAAGAAAGGAAAAAACGCGAGGCGATTTTGCTTCCACTTAATATTCGATTCACAGCGGCCTTGTTCCGTGCAATACATCGCATCGGGTTACAAGAACGCACAAAGGCTGCGCTGTTTGAGTCGTTTTAATGTATTGTTGTTGGTCGCTTTGGTAGCATACATTTACTTCGTTTATTCTTTTATTTTCTGCCCAAAAAAGGCACCGGTTCGTTTAATTTCCAGTCCGCGCCTGCATAAATTATTTCGCTCGAGTTTAGCGTGCAATTTGCAGGAAGCGCGCGCTAAACCGACAAAGGGACGTTGAGATTGAATTTCAGGCGCGTCCTTCTCTTTTTCCTAGTATTTCAATATCAAATGTGCTAGTGTAAAAAATAACAAGAAAAAAAAAACACAACACAGCTATACAATTAAAGCAAATCTGACACAAACTAAGCTCATTTAGTTTGTTATTTAAAGTACAGTTTTTCTATCGCTACATTTGTCCTTTAGAAGGGGCTAATATTTTCCCGTAGCCATTTGTTCCGGGACAAATTGTTCCGGGGCTTTTCATCCAGAACTATATTTTCCGGAAGTTTGATTCGGAAACACTTAATGAAAGACTATTCCTAGTTTTTCTGGTCCATCTGACTCGAGAGTTTTTGGTCAGAGACTGTTCCAGAATCGTTTAGTCAGGACCTCCTCTTTGTTCAGGAAACATTTAATCCGGGATCATTTCACTTAGGACCATTTGATTTGGAACCATATGACCCTAACTATTTGTTCCAGGACAGTCTCATCCAAGACTATTTCGTACGGGACTATTTAACGCGTGACAAATTGTTCCTAGACTATTTTTCCCTTGTTCCATTTGATCCAGAATTACTTGTTCAGAGACTGCATTTGTTCCAAAATCATTGGACCTGGGACTAGTTGTTCGGGAACCATTTTATAAACGACTATTTGATCTACGACCGTTAGGTCCGGAACTGAGTTCCGGAACAGTTTGAATCGGTGTTCAATTTGTCCGCGGGACTATTTAATGCGCGGCAACTTGCTGCGGGAATATATGTTTTAGAACCACACGATTCAGGATCATATGTTCCGAGACCACCTATTCGTTTTTGTAATAATTTGATCCGGAATTATCTGTTCAGGGTTCATTTGATCCGGGACTATTTGATGTGGGACCATTCGAACCAAATCTAAGTCAATCAGAAAGCATATGCTCCGGAAAAACAATTTGATGCGATACCAATTCGCCCAGGACCAGCAGGGCAACTTGTTCCGGAAATATTTGTCCCGAAACCACATGGTCCGGAATCATTTCCTCCGTGATTATTTGTTCGAGAATTCTTTTTCTTCATGATCATTTGTGCAGGAGCAACCTTACCCGACACCCTTTCATCAGAATCGATGAAACACTCCAGATGAGGTAAGTTTCATAAAAAAAAGAAAACTGGGCGCGACGCGATCCAGTCAGAAACTTTCCGAAGGCACGAAGGAAAGTAAAAATCCTCTTCTTTCATCGCACGGCGGAAATGCAGATTCTTGCGCATTATCTGTAAAAACGAGTAGTGCCTGTGCGTCCCAGTAACGTACAGTTGCATACATTAGCGCCCAGTAGCATTTCACGGTAGATCCAACGGCGTCAAGTTTACAAAAAAAAAAAATATTATTTCCGAAGAAATCAACAAAATATCACGAAACCACCAAAAAACGTGACTTTACCAAAAACGAAAGTGTTTTGTAACGTTAGTCAAAAGGAGCCCTTGAAAAAACAAACAAAGATCGTATGCAACCAACAACCAAATTAAGAAAAAAACAAAAGATGAGCAGCTAAAGTTGGTGAAAAATAAAATAAAAATGCGCCTAACAAAATGAGGAGTAAAGTGCTCTCTGCTCGTTAGCCCTTTCAAATAGCCCTGGGGGAAAAAGCCCTAACGCTGCACAGTTTCGTGTTTCAACCGCAAGGGCACGCAAAGAGCAGAACAAAATAATGGAAAGCAACGTTGCCTAAGGCGAAAGAAATTCAAATAGGCATACCGAGAAAGAAAGAAAGAGCGGAGAGCTGCGGCCAAGCCACAAGCAAAAGCAACAATCGATTCTGTTGCCAAGACAGTAGTTGCTTCCCGCCGCACGGCCGTTTTCATTATGCGGAACCAGCGCCGACGCTGCAACATCGACCCGCAACAGCTGCCTTATGTGCGAATGAATAACGCCGGCTAATCTGACACCCGCTACAAAACAACGGCGCCACGAGTGCGCTCAAAACGACGCTCGCTGGTGTGACATTCATAACAAACGTGGCGCGTTACTTGCGCGCATAACTCCACGTAGTGTCACAACAAACAACAACGGTTAATGTGACACCCGCTACAAACAACAGCGCCTCGAGTGCACACTCAAAACGACGCTCACTGGTGTGACATTCGTAACAAACGTGGCGCGTTACTTGCGTGCATAACTCCACGTAGTGTCACTACAAACAACAACGGTTAATGTGACACCCGCTACAAACAACAGCGCCTCGAGTGCGCTCAAAACGACGCTCACTGTGACATTCGTAACAAACGCGGCGCGTTACATGCGCGCATAACTCCACGTAGTGTCACAACAAACAACAACGATTAATGTGACACCCGCTACAAACAACAGCGCCACGCGTGCGCTCAAAATGACGCTCACTCTGAGCATCGTTTTGACGCTCACAGTGAGCGTCAAAACGCTCAAAGTGGACGTGAAAAGAAAGCGTCACGATGTGCAGGACGTGATCGCTTTTTCGATGTGGCAATGTGGGACAGTGTAACAAAAAAAAATAATAATAATCTGCTTTTTCAGCGGGCAATGTGTAGATGCACGCACGCAGATACATGCACTAACCCATTCAGTCACATGGTCACACATGCATTCACACGTAATACTATCCCTCGCTACTTCCCTGACGCACATGCACAGTCTTTCCCAAACGCATGCCCATTCACACACGCTCACATGCATGCACTCACACACGTTCTCTCACATAAACATATGTACGCACTCTCTCCCACGGACGTAAACATTGAAATACACATTCACGCGAGCTTCTTTCACATAGGCTCATTTAAACATAGATGCACTCTCTTCTGCGCACATAGTATCTCATATTCGCGTTCGCACACACGTACACATTCTCCCACACATAGAAACGGCGTATTCATAATGATGTGAAATAAAAAAAAAACTTGAAAATAGAAAAGAAATAATGGTGGGCAGCTTTTGAATACCAGTTATTAATCTATGTTTTCTATGGCAACGAAACCGCGGTAATGTAACTCAGCCGAAACCATTTTGAAACAATGTGGTCCAAAGGTACGTAATGTTCAAATTAATGTCCAAAGCGCACAGAAAAAAGCAAATAATATATGTAAAATCACACAGAGCCGACTGAGGCTCAAAAAGTCAATTTCGGTGGTCCTTTCATCTCGACGACAAATTTTAAAAATGCATACTTTTTTTTATTGTGTATTTCTTGGCTCCGCCGAGATAAAAAAAAAATGGAAGAAAAGGAAAAAAGGAGTGTTAACTGGTCAAAGTATTAATAAATTCCCTGTACTCTAAAAAAAAATTATAAATTCTCTAGGCTGGCTTTAAGTAAACGACTTTGCCGCCATACATCAGGCCTTCCATTTGGAGATTGGGATACGCTCATTTACAATTCTGATCTCTCTTAGATTCGCAAAATGTGAACAAACGTCGAGTACGCGACCGCGGAACGCCCGTAGCGAGGTAACCGACCAGCGAGCGGAACTTTTTATGACCCGCTTAATTACATACATCGCGACAAACAGTGATTTTTTATCTAACACAACGTAAGTGTGTTGACGATTGCGAGCGGTTTTCCACAGCGAAGCCCGATTCACACGGTGCGACCTTGCCTACGATTTCGCAACTGCGACGTCGCAACTACGAAATCTCAAGCAAAATCGCACTATGTGAATCAGGCTTAACACTCGAGCTGTAACTCGTTTCATTTTTGCGTATATCTAGTTACAGTTAAGGCGAGTTCGGCTGAGCCAATCAGCGGTGCCTCGGACGGGACGCGCCGCGTCTGTTAACATCCGGCATTCGGGTATTTTATTCTGCGTAAAACAGAAGTTCCCATCACTGCAACTTTCTACCACGGGCGTCAGTCTTTTCCCACGATCAGAAATCACCTTCGGAGAAATGCATGGATGCGTGCATACGACTAGACCATTTAAATCGGGTGGCAGCTAGCGCCACCTAGCCAGTGTTGTATACAACCACTTTTGCCGGAACTGGAGTTCCTGTATAAGCTCCCTGCGGGAGCCAGAGTTGCGCGTTCAGCCATCTTGAAATCCTAAGTTATGCGGGAAAGCCACCCGTCGGGCGTGTAGGAGTTGCGCTCCGCCGATTGCGGCCGGTCACGTGACTGAATTCGGTGAATAGCAGCGGCGCCGCCGTGCGTGGAAAACAGGAAAGGAGGGGAACGAGGCGAAAGCAGGGAAAGGTACGCCGGGGCGCGTGCAACGTCGGCGAAGAGACTTTCCTGCACGGCGCAGGATGCCTTTGCTCCTCGCGTGATCGCCCTCGACGAAGAGCGGCGCGGCGGCAACGCGGAAAGCAGACGCGCAACTCTGGCTCCCGTAGGGAGGCCTATGAATTCTAGCCGCAGCCTACGGGCAGCGCCTCGCGGTGGAAGTTGAAGTGGAGCTTCCTAAAGATGGCGGTTCTTCGGAAGCTTCGACTGTTCTTTTAAGGGGGCTTTCGAAACCGCTCTCGATCAATAGGATTAAATTGGAAGAAAGGAAACACGACGGGTCTCTGTAATTAGGCGAGCAGAATGGTATCTGCTTCATCTTTTACCCCGTCTAATAAGAAACGAAGACATCTGCCGAGGAAGTTTAAAGGAAAAACAAAACGCGGAAAGTGAATAGTCGTCCAACAAAAATCGATATCGTTCCTCCCTTTTGGAAGAGAAGTAGAAGCATCACAGTGGAACGTGCGAAATTTAAAAACAAAACGTGAAGGCGAAAGGAATCAATAGCGAGGTATACTTTCCGAAAGTTAGCACCAATATGAGTCACAATTTTCTCGTGCTAATGGCAATAAAAAAAACAACAGTTTGTTTTACTGTAAACGATTACTTTCGCACGTCAACGGCAGACGAAAAGTGTTATTCGCCCTACAGTTCTTTCTCAACCCGTTTCACTTTTGACGGCGGCGAAAAAACTACTATAGTCTGCTTGCTTATTTTGGTTTTATGAACTACTCCTCCGTACAAAGCGCTCACTTAAAGGGGCCCTACAGCCATATTTAAGCGTCTACCTTTTTTTGCGCTTTCCACATCTCTTGCGGTTCTTCGGGCAAGCCAGCGGGCACGGAGAGAGTAACTAAATATCGGTGCGTCATATTTTAACCGGACGACGCGGAAACCTCCTCCAACTACAGGGGCGACCCGCCGTGCCGAAAGCGCGCGATATGTGAGGTCTTTGGTCCTCGGCTTGCTACTAATCAAAGCCGCTAAGAGCTTTTTTTTAGTCGAAATACAAAATATAAGTCGCGCGAACCGTTTCAATCATGTATAAAAGTAGTCTTTGTTCAGTATTTTAGATCAGAAAAGAAACAAATGCAGTTTAGAAAGTACGGAAACAAGAAATAACACGTCGACATACCCACCACCAAGCGGTGGAAAAGGCGGCGCATACTAGAAACGTCTAGTGGGATCAGGTACCAACGAGCGGCGAGCGTAGAAAGGTCCCGGGTGTACGCGGCGGCGCTGCGGTCGTATAAGAGCTCGAGGATCCGACCGGTTTCGAGCGTTCCAAAGGCCTTCGGCGAGCAGGTTTGGCTTGCGGTTTGGCTGTTTGGCGGTATGGCAGCGCAAAGTGTCTCCCGTTTTGAACTGATCTTTACCCCGTGTTTGCTGTCATTTGTGGCCGATGAAGTGTCATGTCGAATTAGTGTTTAATCGAGCAGCAAATGCAATGGAACCACCCTGGGTGCCCGCTTTATACAGCCTATCCAAAACATGCTTTAGTGGCGCCCTCTCGAGCCGTCGACACGGATTCCGGCAGCCGTGAGCGCTCGATGAGCTCACTACCCTTCCCCTAGTTCACGGCCCCTCAAGCGACCAAGGACGTCACGAGGGAGGTTATTTTTTGCATGTTTTTGTCATTTTCATTTGCCTGTAACTTTTAAAATAAAGCGAAATTCGAGAAAAGTTTCATTAAGTTACTACGTTCAGTCCGCTCAGGTTCGGTGCAAATTAAAAACCAGTAGTCCTTGCAGGGCCCTTTAAAATTGTACTCCGGCGACTTTTTTTTTTATATATATTTACTTCAACTGTACTTTCGGAATCACCGGCCTTCTCCCTTTCGACTAAGCTATTTATAGTATCGCGAAATTCAGAATAGTTATTTCGAAATCGGCAAGTGAAAATGATGTGAAAACCAACATTCAAAAATACCCGCGCTTATCGGTGCCGTGGCGTCAGGTAGCATTTGTTCCGTGCTGCTGCTGCGCGGGTGCTCGAGCGAGCTCCCGAAGCATTCGTTTGTGGCGCCATGAAATTGATCGTGATTAGCTCGGAACGAAGACTACAGTCCAAAGAGTGAACCCCTGGCTTCACTTTTAAATTGTTACCAGTGGAGACTTTCACTTTGAAAGACACGGCGAGGACCAGAACAGTAAATTCAATACCTTCGCGAAAAAAAAAAAAAAAAATTCGTTGCCAATACTTTGGGTTACTACTTCGGCAATATCAGTCAGTGTATTTAGCTAATATTCGGGCAAATCAAGGGCTATTAAGAAATCGCCGGAGTACGCCCCTTTCAGTAAAGCCCTCCATAAAATTCACGCGACAAGTGTCTTGTGCGGACGAATGTGGAACGAACACTGACCTTGTGTGCTAGCGTGCAATTGGTGTGCTAACGTCTAGAATGCAGAGGCTTCGTGTTGTCCGCATCGGCACACGACTCCAACTGTTTCCTTCATCAGCCACCAGGACGCCGCCATTAGAATGTCACGTATGCCGAACTCTCAGACGACCATAGTGATGGAAGCTAATGTCTCGAATGCACAGGCCACGTCTCGTCCGCTTGGGCTCACGTCAACTCTTTCTTTTATCAGCGAGCTGTCCTGAAGGCAGCCATTAGTGTGTCACAGATGCCACGCGGTCAGACAGTTGTCATCAAAGTGGTCAGAGACTGCGCATTAGCTGCCTCCTATACAAGCAGTGAGATTCTTTACGGCACCGGATGACATGAGCGGGGTTTAGAGGAAAAAAAAGAATGGCGGCATATACGGTAGCAGAATGATCGGGAAAACGTTATTTTCTTCCCTTTATGCTTCCTCACGCGCGCCACTTGACACTATACGAGGATGCAGAATATCAAAATGCTTTAAGTCGACCATTAAACCCATCGGGCAGTATGACGATACACGTAGGAAATTCGCGCGGCTATACAGCATGCATCGTAGAATGCAAATTAAAGCCCTCCAGCAGGGCCGTACCCAGAAAAAAATTTCGGGGGGGGGGTTTTCGAGGACAACGGCGGCCATTTTGTCTTATTCTCGCCTATGAATCATGTGCATCGGTGGCATATAATGGAGAGTTATAGCAAACCGAAGAACCGGTCCCGGTTTGGTACCCGGTAGCCGACCGGTGCCACTGCGCGTGCGCAGAGGTGAAGATTAAAATCGGCTGGCTGCAAGTGCACCGACCAGGGCCGTACCCAGAAAAAAATTTCGGGGGGGGTCAGAACCCCCTATCCCCCCCCCCCCCCCCTGGTTACGGCCCTGCCCTCCAGTGATATAGCACCCAAAACGTACCGTGTATAGGCAGACGATCAGACTCGAGATTCTGCAGGGCAGAAGATCCTCCTCATTATGGGGGAGGAGGAAACAGGCAACGGTGGAAAGGGTAGAAGGGGTGGGGAGAGGAGGAAGCGGAGGAAAAGTGGGAAGCGCGAACTGGTCGTAGGTTTTTAAGGATATACACTGATCAGCCCAAAACGATATGACCACCCATCTATTACCGCGCTGGTCCACCTTCGGCACGCAGAACAGTTGGCAACCCATCGTGGCGAGGATTCTACACGTCCTTGGTCAGTGCCTTGAGTACGAGATTCGTGAGCGCAAGTCACGCGATTCCTGTAGATTACGAGGAGGTAATTTTGTGAGCTCTAAGCCGGCGCCCCCATCACATCGCACGTGTGCGCGATAGGATCGATATCTGGCGACTTGGGTGACCAGGACATCAACTGGAATAAATCATCGCGCTCTTCAACCCACCGTGGCACAATTCTGGCATGGTAACACGGATCTTCTGTAACGTAGGAAATTTCCCGTTCCCGGTGGGGAAAACAAGCTAAGAATGGGTGCAACTGGTCAGCGGTAATCTTGACATCACGATCTGCGCTTTGGGAGAGTTGCTGTTGCGTGCACGTGTGGTCGACAAAATTATCCCTCCGTATCCCTGGCAACAGTTATCCGTCGTTCGCAGGGAAGATGGTGGATAAGGCGGATGGCGCGTCAGCTGGGCGCGCTGATTCCCACAGTGTAGGGGTAGTCATAATATTTCGGATGGTGAGTGTATACGCAAGTTTGGGCAGCTCAATCGCACGACGTTCTATCACTTAACGTCACGCTGTTAACGTCTGTAGTCAATCGGCCTCACTAATCTAACTTTTTATCCATCCAGTCATTTTTTTTTTTTTGCTTTACAATATTTTTGTATTTTAATTTATTTTTTCTGCTTTGTTTACATTAAAACAGTGCACAAAAAAATCTTTCGTTTCGCTCCAATGACCTCAACTGTAAAAAAAAAAAAAAAAAAAATGCCTGCGCGTCTACTTACCCGCAAAACACTCGCAAGAGCCAATCTCTGCGATCTACGAAATCAGCTCAGCGAATGTTCCGTGTAGACCTCAAAATGAAGTCTGCGCTGTGGCATTACGCAATGCAAAGCGCCATGCTTGCATTGCGTAAAGCCACAGTGCAGACTTAATCTTAAGGTCTAAACAGATGTTCCGCCTTATCATTCGCTGAGCTGATTTCGTAGATCGCAGGGATTGGCTCTTCGAGTGTTTTGCGGGTAAGTGGACGTTCAGGCATTTTGTGAAGAGTACACTTTCACCAAGCATAGCAAACACCGAACTTGGTGCGCCGGCAAAGCTCAAACTGTTTTCTTTGACAATTACGAAGAGCCATCTTCCTCAGAGTTTACTCATAAGATTTTCTTTACTGGCCAGTCGGTGACACTCGAATATCTAAAAAAAAAATGTTAACAAGGGGCCTTGCGCGCGTCTGTGAGCAACACTTGTCGTTCGTCATATAAAGTCTATATATATATATATATATATATATATATATATATATATATATATATATATTCGCTGCAAACATATATATATATATATATATATATATATATATATATATATATGTATGCAGCGAATAACGTATCCAGTTACTTCATAATTAAAGAAAGAGTAGAGGCGCTTACTTAACTTCCTTTGACAAAGAAACACGTCCACGTCCGCTTACAGCAGCAGCAGAAACGCGAGCACAACGGCTCACCGCTTTCTTGCAATATCACACACACACAAAAAAAAATACAGCCGGAAAAAAACATTGCGCAAATACTACAAAAAAGGCTAATGAAAACCACACACACACACGCACACACATACATATATACATACACACACACGCGCGAGAGAGAGAGAGAGAGAAAACAAACATTGATCTCGAGGGACCGAAAAAAGGCGCTAGACTTCCAGGTTGGACCGCAGCAAAGCCTACGTGAGCCGTCCGCTCCAATCAGGGGCCCCAAACGATACCACGTGACCTCCTTGTCCGGTGACCCGAAAGATCGGGGGACGGCGCGTAGACCTTCATCGTGGTCCAACTCAGGACGCACCGGGGTGCCGCCGACAACAAGCAGCCCCAGCGAACCGCAACCAAAGCAAACCAAGAGAAACGCAAGAAAGAAAAAAGAGACAAAACGAAGGTGAATGGGCAAAGACGACTGGAGCAGGCAGCGGTCCCCCAAACTACGAAACTACTAGAAAGAGTTGGGTCGCATACGCAAACAGAAGTGGATGGAGGCCAAAGACGGTACCGATTGAACGGTACAACGAATACGTTAGCCTGGTTGACCATGAAATGAAGAATCCGAGCAAGCGTGAAGCTCAATCCTTGGGTTCGTCGACGTGGATGATTCAACTTCGAACTCCGCAAGCGGGATTTCCATAGATTCGAAAGGGTTGATTTCATTAGAGGGAAACGGACTTCTTTTTTTCCCCCTTAACGAATGAACGACGCGGAAAAATGCTACACTGCAAAGAAAAAAAAAAAAAAGTCTATAGACGTCAGACCTTTAGAGAGCGTGAGTTTAGTCTACCGGGGCATAGCGACGTTGCTGTACGCTGTACTTGTAAAATTTGGTCGGGGGGGAAGGGGGGGGGGGGGGGGGGGGGGGGCACGATTACACGCCGGTACGATGCTCACCCGGATCGAAACGAGCTAGGCTCAGGGATTGGAGCCAGGATCCTTGGGTTCTGTGCACTGTACAGACAGTGCCAACATATTCATTAAAAAAAACTAATTTGTTGAAGCTGAAGAATTTTTATGCAAGACATGAATAGTGTAGACTGGTCCACGTATAGTTAACGACTATGTCTGACTACCGTTGCTTAGTAATGCGAGGTTTATGAGCACCCTGCATTTTTATATGACTTCGGGTTGCGTCTTTTCGTTAATTCTTAACGTTTTCTTTATCAATCTTTGTTGTACAACGACGTTTTCTGTGCGTGTCGCAACCTACGTGGCTCTGTATTTTCGTGATGCCCACTTCCGTCCACCGCACAAATTACTGGAACAAACCTGGTTGTCTCGTACCACTTCTCCCCTATCATCTGTCGGCATTTTCTTTTTCTTCTCAAATGATTGCGTTTACAAGCACATGGTTCCTACCGTGTCGGTGAAACGGGTGTCGTCACGGGTGACACGGGTGTCGTCTGAATCGGTGCAAAAAACACCAATCTCCTGTTCGCAAAAACAAAAAAAGTATATAATTTTTTGCAGCACGGAACACGTTTATATATAGTTATCCCTTTCTGCTCTGTTGGTGGTACTAAGGGCAGAGGACGTGAGACATGCGTTGCTAACAAAGCGACATGTCCGCGAGTAATGTTCATTGCTTGTCGGTCGGATGTGACTTTGCCCTAAGGAATGTTTTTATGAAGCATGCACCGTCTTCTGATGTTATCACATTTTCCCGAGAAATGCTCATCAAGCGACTCTTTTAGAAATGCAGTGCCTTATCTACTTGCTCAAATATCCGACCAACATTCTGTACGCTAGTGACGGTCATTTTTCTTAAAATTTTGCTTCGTAATTGCCGGAGAATATTGTGTAAGCCCGAAATTACGTATTATGACGTTAAGTTTTGGTTGCTATGAACACCTGAACGTGTCAACATTTTGAATGTTGTAATATGTATAGTGCTAACGCTGCTCTTTTTCTCGTGTACTGGCAGTGGTGATCGTTTGGTAACCACCACTACAAAATCTCCAACTGGAGATGTAATATCAATGAATAAATAAAGAAATCTAGTACTTCGTCAACGGCAGACGTGCGAAGGTTACGGTGTTCTCTGCTCTACAGTTATGTCTCTATTTGTTCCCGTTTCGATTGTGTCAAGAAACTCCAATCACTGTGTACGAAGCGATCAGTTGAGTAAAACTGGTAAACCTCGATATAATCACCACCTTTTATTGTCACGCGCTGTCTGGCTCCTGGTCTGGGCCGTGCCAAAGCCGACCATTCTAAAGCCTGGTTCAGACAGTTGCGTTTGACTGCGTGTCGGCTGCGATAAACCAGAAAATCCCTGCTGCTTATATCGCGTGCCAATACGATTCCTTGAATTGAATTCCACGCTTCATACAAAGCACAGATGTGCCGGTGAAGATGCTTTTGGTTCTCGACGCAACGCAGTCAAACGCACTCAAACGCAAGTGTCTGAACCGGCCTTAAGGATTCATATGGCACCCTCTCGCAAGTCTCGTCGCGGTGACATCGAACAACAATACAGCGCACTAAATTCTGGTGTACACTCAAGCTCTGCATGCACCTTTGCCTGTCTTCAAATTCTTCCTTCACCAGGCATTAAAAGACCGTCATACGCAGGTACAACGATGTACACCTACGTGATACTACATAGTTATCGGAGTGGCCAGACTGAATTCATGAAAGGATTTATGGCTGGGTTCACGTGTATCCGATCACGGTGCATCGAATCGAACAGAGAACAAATCACACGCACCCTGTCTTCATACTTCTGTCCTCTTCTACCCATCTATACTATCCATCAAAATTGTCACATTTCGATTCGATGCGTTACGGTCGCGTCCATGTAAAGGCAGCCCCTATACCGTTTCTGTAATCAGAATTCCTACGCGCTCGCTGTTCAGGGCTAGTTTCTCCCCAGGATCGTGTCCCCCGCAAAGAAATGAAGACACCGAACTCTGGACACCTACCGCCATCTATGAGAGACGACGTATCTGGTTGCCGACGTCGCTCATAGATGGCGGCAGCCTTTCCACTCCGGCGTGCCGACTTGCTGCCGGCCATTACTTCCCATTGTACAGCTCCGCTGGTCTTCCTTCTTCACCAGAGTGGAAAGGCTGAATTTTTTTATTATTATTATGTACGTTGACAGAGTTTAATTCTAGTCGTCGTCATTTCTCCCCAGCGCCAATCACGATGATGGCTCCAGAAAAAGAAAAAAAAAAGGAAAAACTGCCTAATGTGAAACGACGTTAAAAAAAACGTCACTGGACATTTTTCTTTCTCTTCATTTTTTTTTTTTTTCGTAATAGTTTTGATTTGTTTCGTTTTGACTGACTTCGAAAGTATCTAGAGAGAAATTCCCGCGAAACGAACATAATTCCTCGAGTTGGACGTGCACACTACCGGCTACCACTAGACCGATCGTCGGTGTCTCAGGCCGGTATTCCGCTGAGTAAGGGCTGAGGTGGCTGGCAGAGCAGATAAGACCGGACAACCAACAGAAGTCGCGTTTACGCCAACACCACCGAAAGGACAGAAGAAAAAAAAAAAAACGGTAACCCACCCAAAACACCGAACCGCAAAATAACAAAACAACCCGAGAAACGAACCGGTATCTGCTTCGAGCAGAAGTAGCGCCTTCCACAGCGGCCAGAGGGCGCTGTCTATCTTCTTCCCCCGCCGTCGAGAGACCCACCCTCCAGCAGAGCATCGCGAACACAAATTGTGCTGATCTATTTTTTAACCCCATCGCGCCCTCCTTTCCATTATTTACGGGATTCTTTTTTCCCCCCTTTCGTTTCCCTTCTCCATTTTCACGACCCTCCCCAATCTAGACGCGGCAGCGATGCGAACCACCGCCACTACGGCCGGCAGCCGACGGAGAGAGCAATCGATAGTTGCTGGCCGCCGGCGCCAGGGGGCGGTGGTTACCCTCCCCACTCCGTCTTTCGTGCTCGTCTGCTATCGGCGGCGGGTGGTGCACTGGTGCGCATGCGTCAGGGGAAAGCGACCGCTTGTTTGCGCCCCGCTGACCGACTCCAACGGGTTCAATACGGTAGCTAAGGGAAAGGGGGGGGGGGGGGGGGGCGGACAAAAGGAGAGAGGAAAATAGGCGGCGAGGAAGGATGAGGTATCGAGGCTCTTTCAGAGTTCCAGAGCTTTTGGACTGTCACGGCAGGCTGGATCGTTACAGATAGGCTACGTGAAGAAGGCAAAGTGTCGGGGTTTTCGGTTCGCTAAACTGGAACATTTGTTAGCTCGCTGATGCGATTGACCCGAGTCGTTTTGGAACGGCCAAAATAACTTTTTGGAAAACAAGGACATGCACGGCTTGCACGTGACGTGATCGCGCCATGGTGGTGGTAACCCTCCTCCTTGTCCTTGCTGAGGAAAAAAACGCATTCCGTGGTGCGAAATGTTTGTTAAAGAAAGCATTTGCTCAGTAGCAAGACCACAGCAATGGCCGCTCATGCAACGTCGATGCCGGCTATCCATACTAAATTCTCGTAAAGCAATTGCGCGTATGTCGAGAGAGCAGAAAGTTAGCCAGCCCCAACGGACAAGTTAGCCAGTGCAGCACCACCGCTAACTTGAGCTCCCGAAAAAACGTCCCGCGGGAGTCATACACCACCGCACGCCGGTACGAGGCCTCATCCAGATCGAAACGGGCAGGGGCGGGGATCGAACCCCAGGCTTCAGTGTTCTGCAGTGCGAGCTTTCACTTCATGACCTCCCAGTTGCGGTACGTGTTACACACTCGGCCACCGATGAATCGTGCCATTGCGAATACGGTGGCAAGATTCGTGTTTACCCATCCGTCTAAAGATCGGTGCCTTTTTTGCTTATCATCCATGCTACATCAGGCAGTTTGATTTCCTCGTGCAGCCAACTACTAATATGCCCGACACGCCCGACACGGCAACAAGAACGTCTTCACAATATATACTTTTCGTTTAAGCGGCCATTTTGTAGGGAGCGGCCGTTTTTGAAGCACATGCTAATGTCGATGAACAGAGGAACGCGGAGAGAAGGTCGTCTCCTTCTAGCGCAGGAGTGGGGGTTGGTTTTGATTGAAAAGATTGATTGGTTTTGATTGAAAGAAGTGTGGGTACACTTTAAAGCTAGGTGCCTCGAGGTCTACCCACTATTTTTTTTTTCGATCAGCCAATAAGAGCTCGGCGTTCTGACATCATGGCAACCCTTGCACAAAAAGCAGACGAACTTGCGCTTTGCATAACGTGTGAGAGGTTAGATTAGGAATGGCACCCAAGTTGTATCACTCTGAAATATTGTTAGAATAAATTATTTCTGAGTACAAAAATTAAATATTTCGTTCGAATTCCCAAGGTTACAATAAAATGGCAATTTGTAATTCAGTTACAAAGAAATCATTTCATTTAGAGGGTGTCTAGCAAATTCTCATTTCGAAATTCCCTGACTTTTCCAGGTTTTCCCTGACAATTTCAGGTGAAATTCCCTGACCACTGTAGAGGCGGTTAAATATACAAGACCATTACAACACAAGGCATTGACCACTGAACACAATGAGGATTATTTTGCACGGTGCATATTCCAAAATATTTGGGTTCGTCCAGTCCGGAATAAACGAGCACTTTCTTGCCGCTGACATCCGTCAGTGAAGAGGCCACTTCCGGAAACACGATGAAAACACGACGCTCAACCACACACGTGAATAACCAAAGGGCAACATGGCCGCCAGATGCACCTCCGGATACTTTCGGCTTGAGGATTGGATTAAATTGCAGTCTGCGGCTCTCCCATTTGTTACTGAATCTAGTAGCTCTAACTGGATCTAGTTTCGTGTCGCGCTCTCAATCCAATCCATGGCTTCGAGTGGATTTGTCGATTCTCTTTGCATCGGGTAGCAAACTCTACATCGGGGGAGCAGAGCTTGCGCCTCACTCTAAGCAGTATTTATTGCCTATATTTCTGCCCCGAAGTCCTCAAGTCTTTGCTCAAGGCACTCGATGGCGTTTCCGGCTCATTTTTCCTGGGGCTCGCGTTTTGACAATATCCCTGACAATTCCCCGATTTTTCCCGGTAATTAAAATTTTCCTCACAATGCCGGGTTTTCCCGGTAGCTAAACACCCTAATTATGCGGATCAATGGCACCTCGCAAGTAGTTCTGTGATTATATTGCAAAGTCAGCACGTGGGCATTACTAAATAGTCCTGTAAAAAACCAGCTGAACTTGATAAGGTTATTCACTCACTACCTTCCATTCTTCCACAACTAAGATTAACACACTTTTAATATAACCTCTATCGACTGCACCATCAAACGTTTGAAAGTCTATACAGAGATGGCTACATACCAAAAAATTTTACAAAAAAAAAAAAAAAAAAAAAAAGCTTTTCGTCTTTCACTTACACTATAACAGAATTATATTTTTAGGTCGTTTCGTTGCAATTAAGTGTCTATCATTGCTCGAATATCGAATCGAGAAATGAAGTCACGACAAACGATGCTCAAAAGTCGTCAGATTTTCCAACAAACATATACTGTCCACGGCTATATGCTGAAAAACTTTTCTGCAACACAGATTCGTCAGATCACCACTGCCTAAATTTCCTCATCTCTTTTTCAATACCCGAGGCATCCGCGGGTGCCACACTGCTCTCGCAAAGTGCGCTACGCAGCTACGCTGCGGCAAAGCGAGACACGCAAGATCGCAACGTCTCCTTCGCGGTGTCTCGCTTCTCCGCAGCGCACTGGTGCGCGAGGAGAAGCGAACTCAACGAAGCCCAAGTTTCTCTCTCTACCCCATTTCGTGGCGGCCAAAAGTAGACGTTAGTTAACATAGTATAGGACTAGGCTGCCTGCATATTTCCGCTCCGCTTTAGGGTCGCACCAACTTCTTTTTATTCTTTCCCAGATCCTCTCCCACCGCCATTTTTCCCACTTCTTTATTTCGCTAAACGTAAACAACGTCGAGTTTCTGTAGTCTCGACGCACCGGCAACACTGTGAGGCAATTTCCGTTTCCGTTCATAAGAGCAGTCGGAGGCTCAGCGGGATGGCGGTCGTCGTGGCTGTCGCTCTCTTTATTCGGGTGTTGGCAACAGGTATCATAAACGTTGTCGCCACCCTAAACAGCGGAGCGGCGGAAACATGTAGGCACACTACATAGGACTGGACTATGCCAGTACGACTGCTTGCCCTCAAAGCGTACGGTTTACGCCTCTTCGCTCTTTCTACTGCGAGTTGAAACATGGAGGGCGTTCGGTCCTGAACTAGACGGCGGGTTTTGCCCTATTTGCGAGGTCAAATCTACGCCCCCCCCCCCCTTCCCCCCCCCCCCCCCCCCCCCCCCCGTCATCAGCAAATGGTTGCTTATAGACGATTGCAAGCGCGGCGCCTTGACTGGGGCCGCATGCGTGAAAGCGCGTGAAGCCTGCGTGTGAAATTTTGCCGAGCTTGAAATTGCGCCGGCTTGCCCGCACGCGCAGAAGAAATATGGCGGCGGCGCCCCGCTCGCTAGGGGCGCTTCCGTTTTCCTCACTTTTGGATAGTGTGCGTGCTACTCACGCGGCTATGCTTTCGTTTCCACAGGGCATATAAAAGCTTGGCATTTCGCGTGCTTGATTGAGCCAGCAGAAGAAGTTGAAGAAGTATCCTTACCCTGGGTTATGATAAAATTCCGTGAGGCGGCGACAGCCAAATGACGCATAAAAGGTTAGATGATCTGCTGATTGTATCAAGGGGAGGCCAGGCTCTTTATATCGACAGCAAAATTCTGTTTCTTAACCTATCGCGCTACGATTTTGTGCAGCGTGGCCCACAGATAATGCTTTTATTGTTGTTGTTGTTGTTTTTTTTTTTTTGTAAAATTTGCAGAGAGCGAACTTACCCGAGGACAAAGTAAAGAAAGAAAAAGGCTTAGCTCCTACGGAAACCCAGCGAAGCCACCGGTCTTCAAACCACACGGCGCCGTTTCGCACGGGAGACAAGAGATGGCGCAAGCGGTCGCGACGCCAACTGCCGCCAACGAACGAGCATACGGCGCCGAGAGCCGGCGTCTTTAGCAGACGATATTTCCAGCTCAAAAGCGGCGCGAGCTTTTTCTTTTTCCCTTTTATTATTTTAGTTGACAACGCATTAGGTTTTCATTCTTGCTAATAAAACACATTGAATGGACAGATAATCGACTAAAAAATGGTTTGTCAAGTTATTTTGAGTGTCGTTTTTTTTTTGTTTTGTTTTTTTTCGTGGTACTTATGTCATCTGCTTTGTAGTTCCTTGTTGTTACCGTGCTTTCTTGTTTGTTTGTTTTTTTTTTTGCGACTGTCGCTGCTTGCGGAACGCGCGCCGCTTTTGAGTCGAAAATGTCGTCTGCTAAAGACGCCGGCTATCGGCGCCGTACGCTCGTTCGTTGGCGGCAGTTAGCGTCGCGACAGCTTGCGCCAACTCTTATCTCTAGTGCGAAACGGCGCCATATTGTTTAGAGACAGGTGGCTTTGCTGCGTTCCCATAGGAGCTAAACCTTTTTCTTCTTTTACATTTTCATCAGGTAAATTCGCTTTAGCAAGTTTTAAAAAAAAAAGCACCATCTGTGGGCAACGCTGCACTAATTAGTAGCGCGATAGGTAAAGAAACCGAATTTTCCGGTAGATTTGAAGAGCCTGGCCGCTACTTAGGGTCACCCGGTACCTGGGCCGGAAGTGTGTCAAGGCTACACGATAGGTGTTGCCCAACAAGTGAGTGTGTTGCCCAAAAAAATTGAGAAAACTAAACTTACGCGATCGCTCAAAAAAAAAAAAAAAAAAGCGAGAAAGGCGCAAAATATATTTTTGGCCGAATTACCCAAGCATCAAAGAGAATGCTGGGAACGTAGGTACACACGCTGGGCGTGCTGGCGTCTGCATGCTGTAACTGTTCGAAAGCAAAAATCTAAAACAAATGGCACTTCGCACGCGCGTTCTACAAACGCTTTTTTTTTAATTATTTACTTCGAATCTTTTGTATAGGGTAGGCGAGCGCAAGCGGCACGTGTACCTACGTTCCCAGCATTCTCTTCGACGCTCGGGTAATTCAGCGAAAACTCTATTTTTAGTCTGAAAGCCTCAGTTTCGAAACCGGTGCAAAGTTCCAAATTCACTTTGCTACGACTGCGAAATCGAACGTGCGCAGGCACACAAAACGAAATCGGCGACGACGCAATGCGCGCACAAGCACGTCTGCTGGCTCGAGCACGAGAAATCATAACGCACCAATAAATACATAAAAAGAAAGAGCGCGACAAAGCGCGTGTTGCCTATAAGACGAGGAAAAAAAAATAATAAAAACGGGATAAAAACCAAATTCCACTCCAATTCACTTTGGCGCGCATGCTAGTGGGTGGCGAAATGCCGGCGTACATCCAAAGCACGTAATAAAAAATAAAAAAAAAAGAGAGAAAAGATACGGAACGCCTTATACGTGACCAAAAAGCTCGGAAGAGTGCGCCCTCCCGAAACAGTAGCAGAACGCCCAAACAAACACACGAGTGCGCAAAAGGGGGTATAGGAAGCATGGAAACAAAATCGTAACGGCTTTTCTTTCCTACGTGCGTCCCTGCACAAAGCAACGAAGACGGTGTGCTTCGACGTTAGGCCACCAGGGTGGCGCTGCTGTTGGCACGGCGCATGCAGAGACGCCACACCTTTTTAAAGTTATTCCTTGCCCGAAATTCCAAATGTTTGCGTAGCAGTCGGGCAACACTATACACGAGACGAATTTCGTCGAATATTAGCTTAAAAACGTCCGAAGATTTGCGGCAACCTTACTTGTAACCACGTCGCGAACACGAAGACGGAACTGAAAGCAACTTAGAGTGGGGGAAAAAAAGAAAGTAGCGAGGGGAAAAAGGATTTGGGACAACACTCCGTGTTGGATGATTGAAACAATTCGAAGCGACCTCGGAACAACAAAAGAAAAGTCAACCAGAGAAAAGCCAGCAATCACAGAAACGACCCCAAACAACAAACACAAAAAGAGCACCGCCTACGCAATCGAAAATAAGAGTGATGAGACGATTCGCCGACAAAAAGGGACAAGCTGCCAAAAGGGGACAGTTACAATGCAAAGGGGAAGATGGGGAAAAGAAGCACGTCTCCCCCCTTGCTCCCCCGGCCAAGGGATGCTGAAAATGAAATAACAAAACCCAAGAGGGAAAAAGTTTCCCAAGCCAAGATCGCCCCGCGCTATTTTTAGAAGGCGCCGTCCAATCTAGTACGATCCCCTTTCCCCAGAGTGTGCGTCGCCCCCTTTCCCTAGGCTCCCGTTTCCCGCCACCGCCCTTTCCCCAAAGCGCCGTCCTCTTTCCCTAGTCTCTCTTTTCTAGCCACCCCTTTTCCTCGGCGATTCTTTTCGAGACTCTAACGGGGGTACACGCCCCCCTCCACTCCTTTTTTTAGGGAAAAGGGAGCACCTCTTTTTCTCCCCACGTACGCCACTCTCTCCCTCGTCTCGCGTTTTCTCCTCTCCGCCGTCGGCATCGATTTGGTTGGCCCCGCGCTAGAGCAAACTCGGTCAGAGTGTGACCGGGCGTTGCGCGCGTACGCCATTCAAGTAAGGGCCAGCTTTGAATGAGCAAACGGCTAGGGAGAGGTGGGGAAAAGAGGGAAGCGAAATAACCGAACTTGAAAGATAGGGGAAAAAAGAGTGGGAGCACTCTGGAGACTGGCGAAAAGCTCTGTCCGTCAAGGTAAATGGAAGAACTAGAGGTGTATAAAAAGAAAGGTTTGGGAGGACTTAGGGAGTTGGGGAACCAAGACTCCGATAAGATAAACGGGGGCAAAGTGAAAAGAATAGGTAACAGCCTCCTAGAAAGACAACAGGGCGCAATAAATCAGAACGAACGAAAGAGAAGGAAACACTCTTGCAATCGCAGGGAGATTAGGGACTAAAAGATCTTATTCTTTTATACAGGCACTTGGGTCTTACACGTTGAAGGCGCACTATTGACGTGGTCTAAGTAATCGGAACGCTAAATTTATTTTGTACTAATTCAACTAAAGCTGCATAGCTCAAGCATACCCCTCCCACTCCCACCCTCCCCCTGGGCCAAAAAAAACATAAAAATAAAGTACGACGATCGTTCCTATGCTTAATGTCTGTTATCTCACATCAGCAGAGTTGTTTGCTGGACATATACGTCCTAGGTTAACATCGCCTACCACATAAAAATCCTCAGTAACGTTCTACGTTATCTACTGACGCCAGTGCGGGTTAAATATTGGAGACAAGCTCTGCGTCAACGCGTGGCTAAAACTCGCGTTGTTTTTATCGATGGAACGCAAGTTCCAGCCGAGCGCTGACGTATATAGCACGTAGCACTCGTGCCAAATATATGCGCTTCAGGGACCTTCAGAAAGTGACGTCTAAACTTTAAAAACACGGCTCTCTATTTAAGCGGGTCTGCACAGGTACACCCGTGAGCGATATGAAGGTGAACAGCCCTCTTCTTGTTTTTGACGCTCCTGCAAGTTTTGGAACAAGCTCTGTTCCAGAAGAGGGCTAGAACGCAAAGTTTAGACCCCCAAGCCACGTACCATTTGAGACGTTGAGAGTTAATATAGCTTTAGAGATCCGCAAAACAGGCAAGAAACCAGGTAAGGTGTTCACCTTCATATTTCCGGCGAGTGTACACCAATGGGCTGAGGAAGCTTAGAGTGCTGATACCACAACAAAAAAATAAAAATAAAAAGTGTGCGGAACCTGTTATACAGACCCTTCCTCCGTTTAGAAACCGAAACCGTTTCTTGGCTCCCAAGACACCTCCGGTCGCTCCGTTTCGGCAGGCTTTCCGAGCATGTTGATATCGAAATTTCTGGGACTACGAAGTTCTACGGAAATCACGAAGTTGGCGATTTTGAAGGTCCATACGTCGTGCTATTAAACATACAAGAGGGCATAGATCGTCTTAGAGAAGTAAACAGAAACATCGAACAAACCTCTCGCTAACCGGTCCTCTAGCTAACCCATCTGTAGAACTGGTCACAAAATACGTTTCATGAACGTCGCTAAAGTTACCAGAAGCGGTGTTAAGCGCGAAACACATGTACGACGAAACCGTCCGATCCGACGTCCGACCGCGCAATACGACGGTCGGAGGCGAGGGTTTTCAACGCTCTCCGATGCTACGAAAACCCTCTCCCCCAAGGTCATTCCGGCAGTCCGCACGTCGGATCGGAAGGTTTCGTCGTACATGTGTTTCGCGCTTTACGGTGGCAATGGTTTGTCCTCTCATTTGACCGAAAGTTCGCGATTATCTCAAAATCCCGAATTAACGCCCACCCACGGCGAAGAGGTATAAGGTAGAAAATATGACGGGAACGCGAGACTGGGAGTTCGGCTCGACCTGGTGTTCAGACAGCGCGTCGAGGGATCCTCGGTGTCAGTCCCACTTGCCGAGTTGGTGCATGCAGAGATCGATTACCTTACGTGGATATGGGGGAGAGGCTGATCATACGCTTCGATTAATCTACGTGGTGTTGACTAAGTACAGCGTCCGGTGAGTGGCGTCTGTACATCTCCGATTAAAGATTAGAAACACGCAATAAAAACCTCTCCCACAAAAAACAAATAACCGGCAGATTTAAAAAAAAAATAATAAAAAAACATTAGTTACCAGGAAATATGACCCAAGGGAGTCGGGCAACAACGGCATTAAACGTTTCGCGGGCATACTCCAATCTCGGCGCTTTATAACGGCGAGGACAAGCTATTCCAGCGCTCACGTCACCCGATTCGTCACACACATACGGGAGTACACGCAGACGCACGCACACATCGAGATAAAGACACAGAAGGGATACAAAAAGAAAGACAAAAAATGTCGTCACAACGCAAACGCACGTCTAAATTCCATTACCCACGAAGGCGCTCATGCAACACGTGCCTTTTGTCGGTATGCTTTTACGACTCAATGGGTCCCAAGCCGGGGGCCGAAAGCGTTAGCGGATAACGACGCGGGCCCCGGGTCTCTAATAACCCATTAAAAATTACCGGCAATTATGAGATATTTTTTTTTTGTACATCTCTCGAGTTTTATTTTCCCCCCAAAACGCGCGCTAAAATTACTTTGTTCTCTTTTGGCTGGCAGCGAAATTCGCGAACACGAAAGCCGAAACTTATTTTTTAAGAACAGCGAGATTTTTCTTTTCTTTTTTCGAAAAGCTTTTTTTTTTTTTCAGATTTTTAATTAAGCTGCGTTCGAGTGTGAGCTAGGGCATCGGCACGCCGCGCCACGCGTCTCTCAAACTCTAGTTCGCGAGTTGAAAACCTGAGCGCGACAGTTAGAAAGTTGTCTTGTCCAGTTCTCGCGTCTGTGTGTCTTTCTGCGTGGGTGCGCGCGTCCCTCTCCGTCTAGGTGTCTCTTTCTGTCCATGTCCACGGGCGTGTCCGCGTCCGTGTGCGTGTCTGTGTCCCCGTCTATATGTTTGTGTACCTGTGTCAGTCCCTTTCTCTTTGTGTGTGTGTGTGTGTCCGTGCGTGCGTGCGTGCGTGCGTGCGTGCGTGTGTGTGTGTGTGTGTGTGTGTGTGTGTGTGTGTGTGTGTGTGTGTGTGTGTGTGTGTGTGTGTGTGTGTGTGTGTGTGTGTGTGTGTGTGTGTGTGTGTGTGTGTGTGTGTGTGTGTGTGTCCTATATATGGGTATACACTAGGTTATCCAGTTTTGGTTCACGCAACGCAGAAAAAAAAAAGAAGTGTAATAGTATTTCCTTCGCACTTCTATAAAACCCCGTTGGACACAATGCACCGCGGCGGAATGGGCGACGGGTTGGGAACGGGAGTACACAGTTCTTTACGTCGGTAAAAAAAACGCAAAAGGCGGCGCCGCTGTCGGTTTTGTATCTGTACGCAGGGCGTCTCCACACCAAGAAGAGCCCCGTATAGAACTGCGGGCAGTCCCACAACACACTTCGCCATTGTAGTGCGCCCAACTAATACAGCACTGCCCGACAATCCTTTCTTTTTAATCTATTGTACTTCATTTTTTTTTTTACACATCGTACAAGAGACACAGAGTTTTCTCGATATATATGATGTATGGTTGGAACATGTCTCTAGGATGCATGAACAGAGTACTATCTACGTGCACCCCAAACCTCCAAGCATCCCAGAAAACCTTAAATGACCAATCCTACATGGCCTTCTTTCTTTTTTTTTTTTTTTTTTCGACTTAAAAACGCGGCTAAATTTGGTTGCACGCATCTCTGAGATCAATCTCAAAAGAAAATAAAAAAACAAACCGGAGCGCCGCTAGCGGACGCCACCGGCGCCGCGCATGCCCGATAGAGTGTGGGCAACAAGCTCGCCGCCGCTCATAAACAAACCATTGCAAGTCGATGTTGTCGGCGTCGGTGCGAGTCTCCCCGTGCTCTTTTCCGCGTTGGAATGGTTGATTCTACGTCTTTCTGGCAATGTCCGACTACTTGAGCGGCCTCGGCGAAATTAACGAGGCTCGTTATATAACGCGAGACATCGCGGGAATAATGTGACGTGCGGCGATTCATTCCGCGTGGTGGCGCCGCAGATTGGAGGCTAACAGAAGCTCTGGACGCTAAAGCCTGATTCGCATGATGAGATTCCGCTCGCAATTTTCAGTCGCGACGTCGCTCGGGCTGCTCAAAAGTGTGGACTGTATCTGAGATGGTCGACGTCGACAATGAAAATCACAAGCAAAACCGGACCAAGTGAATCGGGCATCACAAGTCGGTGATGGCCACTGGCAACAATGATCAACATCTTGTATCTATTTCAGAACAGTATCCCTTTAAAAAAACACTAACACACCCAAAAAAAAAAAAAAAATTTTTAATTTTTTGCTAGGCGATTTATTACGGCCGTCAGAAGACTACACAATTAATATTTTGCGATAGCGTGACAAATATTTTTTTTTAATAAAGTCAAGAAACGCAACTGCTCAAAACCGAAACCAAAACTGGACTGGGGAGGAAGAACAAATTTACAGGAGGAGAAAGTTGGCAAAAATCACCGTGGCTGTGCAACTTTTTTTTTTCTTTTTTTTCCCCTTTTTTTTTACAATTAACGTCATTCCGGTTTTTTAGAAACCAGAAAAAAAAATAGGTATCACATTTCTGTTCTATTTTTAATATAGTGTGTGTACCTTCGATGACCCACGACTTTGATAATCCTTGGTGGTTGTGTCTAAACCATAGAAAACGGCACGTGACCACGGGGGAGAGAGTGAGCGCGAGACTCAAACCGGCCAGTTCTCGATCGACGGTTTCTGGGCGAAAAAAAAAAAAAAAACATTTCGAGCCGCGATTTGTTTTCTGAGTTGTTGGGCTCTCATGTGTCATGTATACAAATAAAAACCTTGGCGAACATAAATACACTGTCAGTGTCCCTTTAAACGCTGAAGAAGCAAAGTGAACAAGTTCTCGCGCATTTCGTACGTGATCGGTCGCAAAAACAAAACAAAAAAAAAAGTGGAATAAATGCTACAGTGTGCCCACTCGTAACATTGATGGAATTTATGCGTCGCAATGAACAACAAATACAAATCCGCCCGAAACAATAGAAAAGAAAACAAAAAAATATGCAAGACTCGCCCACGGCCCTAGGCTGCAGCTTAATACACGGACCTTATACATAAATCGACTATGTCAACGGATTACAAGAGGGCGCTTTTTCCGCAGGGATCAAACCCAAAGCCTCACTCGAGTCAAGCTCCCCCACTCGGCGGTAACTCGTATTTCCAGCTCTCCTTTTTTTTTTATTCCCCTTTCGTAAAAGGGGCCGAACATAAACAAAGAAACACAAAGCAGGGAAGATCAAATGCAGCTAAAACAAAAGCGAGAGAGTGCTCCCAAAAGAGAAGGAAAACAAAAAAAAGAAAGTAAATAAGTCCCAAGGACGAAATAACGTCCGGGAGAAAAGTCTGATCCCACACGCGGGTCAACAAAAACAACATCGTCCGGCGGCACATTTCCAAGTTGCTGCTGTTGCTGCGAAGGCGGCGGCCGCCTCGATTTTAGAGTGTCTCCAACGGCTCTCGCTCTGCGGGTCACGTGACAAAAGCGTCTTCAATCGCCTTTCGAGAGTCTCCCCTTCGACACGCGACGACGCAACGCATGCGCAGTTGCGACCAATCAGCGCGGGACGCGTCCCCCCATGAAACGGCAAAAAGCTGCCACGGTTATCAGGTGCTTCGTCTCTTAGCTCTAGGCTCTCTGGCGGCGGCATCGTGCGACGACACCGCGGACGGACTAATCAGTAAAGAAAGCCGGGAGGCACTCGGTGTTCAACGAAAACAATCTCAGAAGTGCAGCAAAACAAAACAGACACACACACACACAAACAGAAAAAGAAGCAGCAGGAGACCGGGTGTCTGTAGGGAGGGTCGAGTATAGGGTCGTCACTTCCGGCAGACACACTTCCGGTACCAGCTATCTTACTTCCGCAAAGAGAAAAGAGGAGAGAGGGAGGGTGGGGCGTGTTACGGAAATAAGGCGAATGCCTTCTTGCTTTTCGATACCGTATATTCCGCCCCACTATACTACCCCGATTTCTCTCGCAAAGTTTCGCGAAGACGCGTCGCAGTCTCTCCGAAGAATATGACAGCGATGTAGCGGTCTCTCCGAAGAAACTGACAGCGATGTAGCGTCGCGTCTTTTTGTTTCGGCTTGGATTGAATGTTCTCCGACTTCATCGAGCTGTCGTTTTGCTTATGTGCTCGGAGCCGCTGGGAGAGTTCTTGTTGTGCCGCAACAGAGATCCCTCGTCAAAACGGACAAAGGAAAAAAAAAAACAATACACTGAAAGTGTATAGACCAGCGCAGGGCTCCGAGCTGACTCGAGTCTGCTTTCTGAGCATACACAGTGCCCAGACCTGGTGTGGACGAACAGAGGGCTTGATTCTAAACAGTGCGTTCGCGCAGACTCACTGAACACTTTTATTAAATCGAGAAAATGTTTTAAGTACCTTTTTAACGTCCACTACGCGACACTGTTGGCACAAACACGACATTGGCACGCTTTTTTTTTTTTTGCTTTACTTTAAACGGGTAGTTTGTGAGAATGAATGTTACGGCGCACACAGGCACACTACAAAATAACACAGTCGCTCAGCGCTCACCCACAACATTTGGTTTTAAACTGATTAATCTTTTTCTTCTACTTACAATGAACAACTCTACAACAACGCGTTCTTTTATTTTATTTTACGATTATGCTTTTAAAATTTTAAAACCGTAATTCCGCATTCCACCCCCTACCGGTTCGATCTGGCTGGGCATCGCACCGCACTGCAGTCGTACTGCACCCGCTGAATTTATTATCTACCCTGAGAACCAGTCTCGTCCTACTCTACGGCGAACCAACTCCGCGCATTCCTAAACATGTGACGCCTAATTTGCTTTTCTTGTCCTCGTCCGAAATATAAAAGAGAGAAGAAATTGAAAAGAAAATATAATCCTAACCGTTGGACTGCCGTAAAGTGTTCCAATTTCGAAACAGAAATCGCATAACTTAGAAACCTCCGGAGCTCTAAGAGAACTCTTGAGTGAAGATACAAACGTCTGTCGCCAAAGTGCCGTAACACGCAGCTCGAACGCCGACTGCCCCACTTTCCTCGACGAAAACTTCCCGCATTTCGAAAAGTAAGAGTTACGTTCCACTTCGAAACAGGAAGCCAAATTCCAAAATGTCGATTCGGCGCCGCCATTACGAAAACAAGACCAAAGTAGTCCAGAGTTTTCGACGACCGGAAGTTGGCACAGATGGCGCGCCACTTCCGGAAGTGACGAAAGAGCCAAGGATCATTTTAAAAGAGCGCCTTGGAGGCAAGTGGCTAGACAAGGCCCAAAGAGGAGTCCATGGGTCGCCAGCGCCCCCTATTTAAAGTGGTAACCAGAAAAGAACGACTTGTTTACGACGTCGTGCTGAAAAAATAAAATGACGAACGCGACCGGTTTTGTTTCACAGTTTTTTCCAAAATACAAAAGCTATTTCAAATACAGGATTCCTTCTCGGAATTTGACTGCCGCGCTTACTTGAACAAATCTATGGGACACTTCGCACGTTATACTTAGATACCATATATGCTTTATGGTGCACTATATCCCGCGTAGCGTTGTGATGAGACGTCCCATATAGCATGTGGCAAGTATCCCCGTGTAAAACGCCACGTAATATTTAGGGAGTATCCCGCGTGGTATCCCACATAAAACTCAGGATACTGATCGGGATATTTCCCTTCCATCAGATGGTAAATGTGCTAACGGAGGATCCCATATTGGGTACGGGATCGATCCCCGTACTATATCCCACATAGTGATACATATATACCATGTAAACTAAACGAAATACTTCACGATGCGCCTAGCTGATATTAGGAAATTTGAGCAAACCGTCACCCTGTTCCGCGTACCGCACTCCCGAATTAACCTTAGAACCATGTTTCAAAAGCTCCGGTAGTGTTGTACGCGGTAAAGGTTTGCTAAAAAAATTCCTA
The DNA here is from genome assembly GCF_016920785.2 of Ixodes scapularis. Classification (NCBI taxonomy): domain Eukaryota; kingdom Metazoa; phylum Arthropoda; class Arachnida; order Ixodida; family Ixodidae; genus Ixodes; species Ixodes scapularis. The sequence goes on from NW_024609837.1 coordinate 13,352,711, forward strand.
TGTGAGGTATGTCGTATGCACGGTGTTCGGTCGCCATATGCACGCTTACTGGTTTTGAGAAAGTAGTGTACATGACGTAGCTTCGTACTTTATATCGTAGTGTAATCAACATCATCATATATTTTCTTCGAGGGCCCGTGTAATCATCATCATCATCAATTATTTTCTTTGAGGGCCCGTGGAGCATTATATAAGGGGGTGGCAATCAAACAAAAAAGTACGGTAAACACAAATATAACAGTGCAAGCTATAGTTAGCTAAGTTAGACAGAAGCAGGATAACGTGTTTTTCAGCAAATCTAGTAGTGCCATTTGTAGAAAACAGTTTGTGGGGTAGTGAGTTCCAATCCTGGATTGCGAATGGTTGTGTGGAACTCTGGTGAGAAACAGTCCATGACCGAATTGAACGTAACTTGCATTGGTGATCCAAATCTGGGAAAATATACGGTCGGGAGACGATAGGAACGATTCTCTGAGATGGCTTTTGTGACAGAAAATTCGTAAGAGAGGCGTGACACTCGGCGGCGAAGGGAAAGCGAATCAAGGTTAGCTAATTGGCGTAATCGTGATGTCCTGGTATACATATGAGAATGTGAGAGACACTTATTGCATAGACCGAGCACGTTCTTTACCAGCACGCGGTGCGAGTGTGGGAACACAGCATAACGCAGTAGCTCTCTTTTCCGGTCAAAGTAGAGGTCAGTGTCCGTGTCGAACAGTGTGTGCACTCGCTACCCGTGTGCACATATTCCGTCGCCGCTTACGCTACACCCAATATGCCTTATTTCTTTTTTCTTGTATCTTACTCTATGACAGCTATAATTCATAAATCCATCGTGGGGATCACTCTTGAATTTCACGAAAAGTCAAGTACACCCAAAGGAAACAAGACCAGACATAAACTAGAGGCGAAAAACAAATGCGAAGCATGCAATCCATCATAAGTTCCGCTGTCGCGTGTATAGTGGGACACATAATTTAGCCGTAATTTAACCGTAACAACGCTGACAAAAATACGTGTCGAAAATAGACCAACTCAACTCCCTCGGCAAATGAGTGACTAGACTAAAGATACGTTTAGCCCTAAAGATAAAACACTGTCTGCCCTCTGACACTGAGCAAGACGCAAGCACGTGAAACGTCAGTTACCGCGGAGATTGCATTTCTTTTTTCTTTCTTTTTAACGTATACACACATTTCCAGCTTCTTCATTGGCTGAGCTCCCTCCAAAGACTGCAGCGATTGGCTGCCCCAACTGCATTGCGGGGGAAGTATATAGACGCAACGAATTTCTTAAGCGTGATACCGGTCAAATTCCCCAACTCCCCGGATAAATGGCCCTCGCGAGTTGGAATTCGAACCGGACTGCCGGCGGTCACATATACACGTACGCACCCCAGAGAGAGAAGAGAACAGAAGTATAGAAGAGAATTACGTTGGGGCGCAGTCATTTCCCTTCGCGATGCACGCGGTTTTCTACGAACCAAACCGGAACAACAACAAGTACGGTGCGGCCCCAAAACAAGAAGAACAGAGCCCTCGCTATCCAATAAGGGTCCTGAAAAAATGCCGGCCGACATCACCACTCGACGTCTGGAGAGTCAAAAGTCTTCGGAGTTTGGCCGGCGTCCAAGTGCTCCGGACAAAAAGGGAGGCGGGGGAGCAGCGGCGAAGCCAATTTCGTTCCATTTTATTCGCGTCCATCACCCCCAATAACCCCGGGGCCTGGAACGCGTCTCCCACCAGAGCGTTGACCGCGTCTTTCTTTCGTTCCCTCCGTTTCCGCCCAATAACGACAAAACTAAAAGAAAAAAAAGAAAGAAAAAAAACTAGGGTGTCTAAACTTCAGAGCGTTTTTAACTGCTCGTACCACGTGGTTTATGATGAGCTGAAAGCAAATACTTTACTACGAACATCTTGAGAACGCGAGACTCGGGAAAAAAAAAATTGGACAACAAAAAGAGTTTTGGGTGTTCCAAGATGTCGAAAGTGGACCAGCTCGCCTGCATGTTCTCCGTCATCTCTATCATTTTACTATACACACCGTCAAGCCCAGTTATAACGAAGTCGGTTATAACGAAATAGAGGATATAGCGAAGTTCCCGTTGACTTCGTTATAACCGGTCTCGACAGTATACTACGCGTCTGCGCGTTAGGAAAAGCAGAATATACCAGACTTGTACGTAACGCGTTACAAGTAATTGATTACTTGTAATCAATTACAGTTAAGTGTAATTTTGTAACGCTTCAATTACATTTGTCAAGCTGTAACGCTCGGAGTAATTCAATTACTTTTTTTCTGTAATCAATTACAAAATCAATTACACAATTACCAATTACATTTTTCATCCCACAATTCTTTTTTCTCACAAAAATCAGCATAGTCACTCAGCCATGGAGCAAAAATGATTGACATTTTTTTAACATCTAAAAAAAATAAAACTAGGATTAGTCGGCAAATCCTTTTTTCTTTTACGCCACGCTCTTCTACAAGCGCGCCACCAGCCTTGGCTGGGGAGTTCCGGATCTCGTTGCAGATTGCTGATAAAGTCGACGGGAAGCGGGAACTCGCTATTGACTTTTTAGTGGGCTTTGTTCCTTAGGTCGACGCGTCAGCTACACGACAAGGTCCGGGTCTGAAAACAAAAAAGGGAACAATAACCAAACAAAATTGTGTACGCAATATTTTACTGTGTATTTGTGCATTTCTGTTATCGCAATAAGAAGTAACGTGAAAGTAACTTGAAAAGTAATCAATTACTTTGCAGTAATTGTTCAATTACTTCTGGGAGGCAGTAATCAGTAACGGTAATCGGTTACTTTTTTGACTGTAGTAATTGTAATTGTAATCAGTTACTTTTTTTCAGTAACGTGTACAAGTCTGGAATATACGCTCGTTCCGCACAGCCCTCCACTCTTTCCCTTTAGGCAGAGCGAGCGCTGAAGAGCAGGCGAGGGGACTATAGCTTCTCTCTCACTTCCTCTCCAGCGTCCACTCTGCTAAGGTGAAACGAGTGGTTTTAATGAGTTTTAAAGAGACCAGTGGTCTTAATGAGTTTAAATGAGACAGCGCCTTGTCCCTGTCTGTCTCTGCTTTCAAACCTTATACCTACCATGGACCAACTAGCCCAAACCAAAGTTGTACAACAACAAAGCAAATTGTTGTGTGTATGTTTATACAGCCGGAAGTTAGTCTGCCTCAGTGGGCGTCTGGTGTTGTAAAGAGTGGAGGACTTTGCGGAAAGAGCCTTTCCCGCTTTTCTTAACCTGCAACAGAACGCGCCTCACTCCGCGAACATCAAATGGCCTAGGCGCGGACTGGATTTGCGTAGATAGAACGGCTGGACGCGCCGCGCCCTCGGCATTTTTTTTTTTTTTTTCTCGCTTTTGAATGGGGAAGGGTGGCTCCCGCCATTTGTCGTCGTGGACGCTCGAGGACCAGTCGAGGCAGCCGTCTCCGCTGTCTCGACAAACCCGTAATCCTGGTGCGCCGGCCGGCGGCAGACCCGTCTGGTGAAGGCGTCCGCAGCCGGTCAGTCACCGGAAACGCCGGCAACCGCGGGTTGCGACGGTTGCAGTAAACTATGATCCCGTCGAAAGCGTATATTTGTTACGTTGCAACAGACTACGTTATTGCAACACGACGTTTGCGGGAGAAACGATACTCTGCCTCCCGACTGCGAGGAAAAAAAAATGCTCTAACCCATAAAAACGCACAGAGTCACGGTCGTTGAATAGGACACCGCGAAACGTGAGCTTTTGCATTCACGTACAATTTCTCGAAAACTAGGATCACTGTGTTTGATAGAATCGGTACATTGAAGGTGTTTAGAATTTGCCGCTGAGCATTAGTTTACCAGAACATGGCCACTTGTTCAGCTCTATAAAGTGTAAAAAAAATTTTTTTTTTTTTTGGGGGGGGGAGGTTTTTTTATATGTTGCGGCAGGCTATATAGTTGTTGAAGGCCTTGACAAGTTGGTCCCACTAGCACGACAAACACCAGCAGCTGCCCGCCGACAAAACAAGGTAATGTCATGCGACGGCAATAACAATATTTCGCAAAAAAAAAAAAAAACTATTCACATATACATTTTTCATCGGGTAAGTTGATGACCCTCAAGCATAAAAAAAAAAAAAAAATCTAACAAGTCGTATTCCACGTCACTTGAGCAGCGTTCGACGCAGCAAATCCAAAGATTATATTTGAAGAAACTCAAAATATGTGGTCCCATTATCTACGATCTGTTACGCTCAGACGAAGGGGCGACACGCCAATCGAAGATCAACACAGGGACCGCGTAGGAAACACGCGGCGACAAGGCAGCCAGCCACGCGTGAACCGTCCCTGGACGAGGTCAAGCGGGCGGGGAGGGGAGAACAAGCGCGCGCGGGGGCGCCTTTAGGGGGTAAACGAACGCACGGAGCAGACGAGCTGCACGTAATTATAATGCAATTAAATGCAAAGGTGCAAGCGAGCTGGACATGACGAAAATAATCCCTGGAGAAGGGGAACAATCCCTGGAGAAGGGAACAATCCCTGGAGAAGGGGAACACGTTCGTCTGCTTCAACGACGGAGCAGACGAACTGTTGCACGTTCGTCTGCTTCAACGACAAAGCAGACGAACTGTCAGTTCGTCTGCTCTTTGCGCATGCCACCTCGTGCTTTTGTTCTTCCCCCACGACCTCATCCAACAACGGCGCGTACTTGAATGCCTGGTCATCGAGGCCTCCGATCGGGAGCAGTCTTCCTTGCTTTCCGATGCGCCAAAGACGCGCCTTGGAACACTTGCTCGCCGCGTGAACCTTTTTTTTTTTTTCCACAAGGGCGCCGCCATCTCGAATGTCGTCACTTCCAGCATGGACGAAAGCACTGTTTTGCCGACACCACGCCAATAGAAGACATTTAGGATATGAGCGTAACCGTCGCCTATTCTCGTTTTGCCTCCCCTCTATTTTTTTGACTGCATAATGTTTTATCGTTTTATCGTTTTTTTTTTTTTTTTTTTTTTTTCGTTGCTTAAAGCGGATTTGCTTACCGGGTGGCTTGGGACGAGAGTAAACGAAAAAGACCTATATAAAGAGGTCCAGTCGAACGATGCCTTTCAAAAAGAGGAAACGCAACACACCATACGCAACAAAACTCACTTCGTATTATGCGAAATGAAACAGCCAACTAGACTAAAGCAACGTCCCCCCCCCCCCCCAAAAAAAAAACAATAAAAAAACAAAAAAAAATATTTTTCTTAGACAACAACGAGCCTCATAAACTTGCTGAAATCAAAAACAAATTGGTAGTTAATTGTTTAGGCAACGGGAGTTTAATTTGTCTGCCAGAACACGGCGACCATGTTACCCATTCTAGATGAGAAATTTATACCCAGTGCGGTACAACCGCTAGCCTGGGGTCTTTAACGTGCACCGCGCAGTAGTGATACACAACCGCACGCCGGTACGATGCTCATCCAGATCCGAAACGGGCAGAGACGGGGATTCAACCCAGGATCCCTGGGCTCTGCAGAGCGAACTTTCGCTCACCGTGCCGCCTCGAGCTGTGGTGCGCTAGCTAAACCAAAACTTTTCAAACTGCGCAAAAAAACAAACAAAAGAAAAAACGACGTAGGTGTTTTTGGAGTTTGCAGACGATCACAAGAGGCGCGACAGGTCGCCGTAATGTCTCTGGTCGTGCGGGCAAATCCGTGCAAATGCAAGGTTGCCAAAGCTATACGCTCACACGCACGCTTCGCGTACTTCCCCACACGGGCCCCAAGTTGCGGTGCCATGCTTGCAATCGTCTATACAATTCTACAATTCCGAACTAAAGGGGCAGCGAAACAAGACTAATAAAGAAAGCGCGAAAAATATATATAAGTGGGTACACACAGATACGTTCTCCGAGAGCGGCAAATATATACTCTTTTAATAAGTCTCTCCAAGTTCTTCACGGCGTTTGGGGAGGTCTTCAGTCACGCCTCCTACCCTTCTTCGCCCCGTTCGAGCAATGAGATAAGCCAGCAGCGACTTAACAAGGTTAACAAGTTAACGAAGTTACCTCCGAATGCGGATCATTATTTCATCCATGTCCAAGAAAAAAACTGACTGCCAACATTTTTTTTTCGGCGGTATTGATTGGTGGGCACTATCAGGCACAAAGTATAAGCGTTGACCTCAATTTTACGGCGACATCTAGGAACGCTTGAGCCAATTATCCCAGTCGGCCATTGTTTGGGCACTTACCCTGATCCAACGTTACTAGATTACCTCAGTTGTGGAACTCCCGCGGAAGGGGGGTACCCCCCTCACTCCAGTCCGCCTCCCGTCGTTCGAAGCGCCATCTAGATTTTCGTCTACGAACTGCTTTCCATAAAGTACGCTAGAGCGCCATCAAAACGCTGCGCTTCGAAACGTAACGTATCCCATAGAACACACTGCAGTTACCAAAGCAGACGTCCGGCGCGTTGAACGACGGGAGGCGAGTCGTGGTGAGTGATGGGGGGTGGTACTGCTCGCGCATGCAGCGTCTATGAGCAGTTCCGCAACTAAGCAAATCTAATAACGTTGCCGTGATCACGTGCCGGACACGAGCGCCGCGTCAGCGTTCGGCAAAGACTCGGAATCGATCAGAAGCTTCATGCCCGAAAAATGGTCACCGCCAATGATTCGCTCGGTGGACTTTTGCAAGGGGTGTGTTGGCGAGGTTTCGGAGCAGGATTTTCGGGTGCGTTTTCGTGTGTGGGCCCGTGACGTCGCGGACACGTGACGTTGCGGTCTCGCTCAACGTGACGTTATCCCGTCACGTGACGTTACGGCGCAATGTCGCGTGACGTCCTCGTTGGGCCACGCAAACCGGCAATGAAGGATAACATCATGTACGCGAACGGTGCAAAAATCTCGAGAACGTGGAGAAATAAATATGTATCTATAATTCTATATACACACAACGAAACAAGAAGTGCTCGCCACGCACCAAAATAGTGCAGAAAAAAAAAACGGAAATAGAAACATAACATTGTCGGCTTAGGCAGAAAGTGAACAAACACCTACAAACAAACACAAAGGTAAGCGTAGAAATAAGAAACAAAAAAAAACAGTGTTATTGAATGCCTGTAATACGAGAATCACAAAAAAAAATGGGCAGACTGCGAGCATGTTGGAGAAAAAAAAGCGCAGCCGCATACACAACCAAAGAGGTGTGCGCGAAGCACAGAATAAAAAAAAAGGGGGAAAAAAAATAAAGCGGAGTCCCTCAAAACGAAAATTCAGAAAGGCGCGGCCACACGGACGAGAGACTGTACGTGTTACAAGGTTGCCCTTACAAACAGCCTCGAAAAAAAGACAAAAAAATACATACATTTAAGCGTTGTAAAACACTACCTACCATCCGCGGAAAGGACGGCCCGCACATTCTGCGAGGCGAATACACACAGACAGGCAAAATACAAGTGCACAAACTAATAGCCTCTTCTTTTTTTTCCCCGACGGTTGAATTCGCTACTTCGATCTGGAACATTCGGGAGCTCTTCGGAACTTAGCAAGAAAGCCCACGCTTTATCGTGGGCACTCCGGGTCGCCCCGAAAGGACCACTCGAACCAAAAATAAAAGGAAACGTTAAAAAAAAAAAGAATGACACAGAAGGGGGACGCACTACACAAAGGAGCAGACCCACACGCGCAAATGTACGAGTACACAGAAGCAAGTAAAAAATAATATCAAATAGATGTACGACGAGCCGTCCTTCTAACAACGACTAGAGAGGCTGGCGAGCGTGCTCCAACACTGGACATTTTGTCCACCAACAAAACGAAACTAGCTCATTTTACGTCGGCCGAGCAGTCTCTACTCTGTTTCACCTTATGATGTACCGCAGAAAGGCTCAAGCGCGAGCTCCTTGCTCTAGGGAACATCTCGGCGGCACAAGCTCACGTGCATTAAGGGCAGTTGCCGACGCTATGAGCTCGCGCTTCTAGCCTTCGCTGCGGTACAACATAAGGTGAAACAGAGTATAGGTTGTCGCTTGTTCCCGTACATGGTTCGTGCGAAAGGGTTTGCGACGCTGGCCACAAAATAACAGTATGTCGGGAAATTATTGCTTACAAGGCAAATACGACTTTATCAAGCAGGTTTTTTTTTTTGTGTTTTTGTTTTAGCGCGACCAGTTTTTAAAGAATGCTCGCCAACACACCAGACAATGAGCGACACAATATAATAAAGAATATGTGCGTGGTGAGCAACAGCTCGAAGGGCAACACAACCAGCTGACTCCCACAACGAAAGTAACGCCAATAGGGCTGTCCTCGCAGATACGAGTATAAACTTCCAGCTTCTGCCGTGTGCACAGCCTTTTTCTTTTCTTTTTTTGCTGCCGAAAGCAAGTGACGTCATTGAACCGTTTCCAACGTCTTTAAAGCGCTTTCCTTAATAACCAAATACTAAAAAAAAAAGTGCGGTTTCCCTTGGAAACGGCTGAAAACAAAGACCACGAAACCTGGTCTTCAATGACCGGAAATGATATCTGGGCTCTGTGAAGCGTGTATTGAACCATGGGCACCATGCTCCACTTCCTCGGCATGTCAGACGCCGCCCCGTGCGTCCACACACAGCCAGTAATACCACCAAGGACAACCACGACCTTTCCTAAAAACAGTTCCCTAAAACGGTTCCCTAAAACTTCATTAGCACGCGTCGACGCCAAGACCCACGCGTCTGTGTTAAAGTTAATATTGTTGTTGTTGTTGTATAAATGACTGAAATGAAATTTAAAGGGCTGAAAGGCATATCATCATTATTATTATAGAAAGGTGCCCCCAAAAGAGCACGTCTGATTGCTTTGTCGATCACTTCAAGTCCCAACACACAGATCGTGTAAGTCCCTCCCGCAGTGTTACTCCCCGCACGGAGCTTGGCAATATGCTGCACTCGATCACGATTGATGAAGACGTTATTATTGACTGTATTAAAAAAAAATGAAGCCTGAGCTGTCAAATGGACATGACGGAATACCACAAGCCATAATTAAGACCCGCCATGAAATATTTACTCCCAAACTATGTGACGTATTTATTAACTGAGTTAAGTCGTGTGTATCTCCAGTAACAGGAAACTTGCGGCGATTATTCCAATTCCTAAGTCAGGTGTAGGCGGGTGTACGCAACATATTATAAGCCCCATCTCTCTCCTACGCTCGCTTTCAAAGCTTTAAGGAATGGTGGTTCAACGGTCTTTATCATTTTCATTTCAAAGTATACTTATTCCAAACCCACACGGATTCGTTTCTGGCAGGTCGACGACCACAGACTTCATCTCCTTCACCTCAACGGCCTCTCGTGTTTTACGTAAACAAGGTCAACTCGAGGTTGTTTATTTCAATTTAACAAAGGCCTTTGACCTGGTCGACCACAGTATATGAACATCTAAGCTCTCTCACTCCGGTGTATGTGGACGGGTGCTCGAATGGTTTAGGAGCTATTTACTGGACAGAGAAGGTTTCGTTTGGGTTAACCATGTCGATTCCACGACATACGGAAATGATTCAGGCGTACCTCAAAGCTCTGTTTTAGCTTTTAGGACCCCTCATATTTTCTATATTTGTCAACCAAGTTTCTGGTCTGATCTCGCGTTCATATCTTTTACGGTATGCTGACGATATTATACCACGAAATTCGCCAACTCGATGACTGCAGGAGGCTTCAGGACGACATGAGTCCATTCAACGACTGGTGCACAGCAAACGGGCTTTCCCTAAATCGTTCCAAAAACTAGAGTGACGACGCTTTCTCGAAAAACTCGGAACGTCCGTTTCGCGTATCGTATTCACGGGAATTTACTGTCTCGCGTGAGTGGTGTAAGGGATGTCGGCGTTACATTTTTTATTCAAACATACGATTTGATGACCCCGTACACAAAATAGCCGGGGCCTCTTTGCGAACTCTTGGAATCGCATGTCGCCTAACGAGGGAATTCAACGACCCATCTGCATTCCTGGCACTTTATTGTTCGTCGAGTCGTTTCCCGTTAGAATACGCGTCGGTTGCGTGGAATGGCGTCTGCAAAACTAACTCCTTAAGAACAGAAGAACATATGCAAAGGAAACGGATCTCTATTTTTTTTTTTAAATACCGTTATTTCAATGAGGACAAGCATCACCAGAAATATCAGGCTGTGCTGACACACGCGAACTTATAAGTGTCCATACACCAACGTCGGGAGAAAGCAGACTAGTTGTTTCTTTTCAAAACTCAGCACGGTTTCATTGATTCTCCGGGTCTGGGGTGTGTTATCAGGGTCCCTGGGGTGTGTTATCAGGGTCTGGGGTGTGTTATCAGGGTCCCTGGGGTGTGTTATCAGGGTCCCTGGGGTGTGTTATCAGGGTCTGGGGTGTGTTATCAGGGTCCCTTGTCTGGGGTGTGTTATCAGGGTCCCGCGAGTGTCTACACGGCTCAAATCGACATTTTATGCCGCCATAAATCTTAGTCGACACAGCCCAATATTTCGATTAGTAGAGTGTTACAATTGTTTGCTCCGCGAAGAACTTGCTATTCTTAACTCGTGTCGTTGGAACTTCATTAAACAGATGGCACACCTGATCCACTGGGGACAGAGATAGCTAGGCTGCACGAATTATTTGAACTGATAGCCTAAAAACATACTACCTGTGCAGTCTGTTTCTCTCTCTTTGTTTTTTACCCCGATATAAATGTATTCGCTTTCTCGCTCTGTAGGAATTAAAATCTATAATTCTTACTTCTGTCTCCAAGACTATTAAAATGTGTGCTATCTTGTAATACACTACTGTAAAGGCGCGACCAGCCAATCATCCCCTCCTTCTCATGCCGTGCACTACGGACCGTGACTTCTACGCTATATATGCAACGGGGTGTGCGCATATATATATGGTAAATGTATCCGTGGTGTTCGTGTTTTCGTGTCGTCAGTTTTGTGTTTGATTTGTTGTGTAAGTATCGCTGTGCCAGCACCAAGACCGTAAGGCTGTTCCTGGCCACCAAATAAAATTGATTCTCGATTCTTGAATATTATTAGTATTAGTATTAGTAGTACTAGTATTGAAACCACTCAAATGAACTTTATGGTTGAAAAACATTATTATTATTTCCTTTTAAAAAATAAACCGCGCACGGGTAAAACAAATGGGTGCGTGCTTTGTCTGTGACAGCCTTCAAGTCTGAGCAGAGATAAGTATACTGCGTGGCGTGGCGTGACTAAACAAAAAACAAACAAAAAAAAACAAAAAAAAAAAAGAAACTTTGAAGGGGCGTCAAAAGGGGGATCAACATCTCCAGTGTAGCCAGCGGGCGAGTCTAGGCGAAAGTGCTGCCGCGCTGCGGCGCGCGGGGCTTCCGGCGATCTCGCGGGATCTCGAGATTCGGACGAAGTTTGGCGAGAGATGGAACCTAACGTGACACAAAGCCAATCCGAAACGGACGAGAAAAGGACTGGTCAAATAAATGCAACGTCCTTGGAAAAAGAAAAAAAAAAAGGAGGCGCCACTGTTTTGAAAAGGCAGGCACCTAAAAACGAACGAAAATGAAAAAAAAAGGAGATAAAAGAAATGCGAGAAAGTGAGTCGACACCGTAATGCTTACATTTGAGAAGACTGACACGCAGAGAGGTTTTTGCCGGGCACTTTCTTCGCGCTCTTCGCGAAATGGCGCGGCCTCCTTTGAAAAGGTGCGAAACGCGCACACTTTTTTTCCTGTCTTTTTCACCGTGCTTTTGATAGCCTAGCTTTTCTTTGTGTGTGTGTCTGTAGGGGCTTTACCGGCTTCCGAAAGCCATTGTATTTCGTACGGAGGAAAAAAAAAAAAAAGATATCCATGTCGCTACGTTTCTGACGCGAGATTTCAACACCCTTCAGATTTCGTCGTTACAACGCTGCAAAAAAACAGCAACACGGCTATTGCTGGCGGAAAAAAACGAAATACATAATTTACTCGTGTAGATATTCTCTTCTGGCTGAAAAGCCTCGTTTTGATAAAAAAACGAAGACAACAGAATGTTTATAAACCTGAATTTATAAGAAACAAATGTTCTATATGATAAAAAAAAAAAAGACACATTACGTGTAATGTGTTTTTGCTGTCTGTGGTCCAAAACACCGACAAAATTGTAACATCGTGGCTATGGTAAAACATATTATTTACCAGAAACCAGAACGACAATCCATGGAGTACATATTTCTGACGTCCGGCCAATTTCATCATTATCACCATCATCATCAGGAATGGCTGTGCAAGGCAAGATTAGGACTTCAAGTCCGCGCCGCAGGCGCTAGAAAAACAAATATCATTTGTCGATTTCTTTTGTCTCTTTCCTTTAAAAACAGTTTTTGTTCTTAAAAAAAAAAACTTATTTTCACTAGAGCTGCCTCCGCAAGAACTAATGCGTTATTAGAGAATTGTAGATGCATAGGCCGCGGTTCCGGTACTTGCTTTTCAAGCAGGCAAGCACATGCATGCATGTTGGAGAAATCGACAAAACACACAACTAAAAAATATAAGAATATTTGCTAGTCTTCATTTGCGTCAATATGTTGTGCAACCGGGTAAGAAACAAAAGAGAAAACAAAATTGTTCAAAAGACTAAAAAAAAAAAAAAAAAAAAAAAAAGGTTTTTGTGCCATGTCCGCCATTCGAACTGCGGCAGCTGTCGAAACGCTGTTCCACAGATTTACACTGCGCCGTGTTTAAAGTTCAGCGGACTTACCCTCCCGTCAAATTCGGCGACCGGCGCTCACCCGACACTCTGACGTCATGGCATCACGTGACAGTATGGCGTCACGCGGGATCGTGACGTCACGCGACACTAAATTCCAGCTAAACTTAGCGGAGAAATTTTCCCGCTAAATAAAGAGCAGAGACTGCTCGAGTGAATGTAACGGGAAAATTACCAAGTCGAGTGAGATGACATCACTAACAACGTGAGGCAACGCGGGATTTCCGAATAAATTCAGCGGAGACACTTTCCCGCTACATGTAGCGGGAAAAAATTATGGTGCCAAGTAAGCTGACTCCCCACTAAGTTTAGCGGAGAAACCTTCTCGCTAAATTTGGCGGTTCACGACGCCTGCACACGAAATACACACGAATTCCGCCCCGAAACCTCGCCAATAACGATCATGACCGACAAAAAAAAGAGAATAATAATTTAAAAAAAAAAAACACAACGGGGAAAAAAAATGGCGTTCAAGTCGAACGCCAAGCAGGACAGAATCGACGCGGCGACATCGAATTCCAGTCGTCTAATGATAATGGAACACGTCGCCGGAGGTTGCCGCACTTTTTTGTTGTTTTCCCTTCCTTTCCTCGTCACTCCATTAGCAGACAACCGGAGGGCAAGAACGAACAGTCAATGGCCCCCTTACACCTATATCAATCGCTTAAAATCAAACTTCGCCTCTTCTCTTTTTTTTTTTTTTTTTTTGGTATGTCGCGAGCGATTGCGTATCCGAGTGTGCCAAACGGAAAATTGGGTTTAGAAAGGGGGGGGGGGGGGGGGGGGGGGAGAAAACGCAATTGATTTGCTTCGATCTCCGACTGTCGCCTCTCGCTCATCTCGGAACGGCAGCGAAGAAAACCGACGGAACGGGGAGTGTCTGTGGAGAGCCTAGATCGAAGAGGGGGACGCGTGGGGAAGCGTTTGCAATGTAATGGCGGACGCCCCCCCTGCCCGGGGGACTGGCGAGGAGGAAAGCGGGCGGGAAGGCGGAGACGCTTATAAACGATCCACGCTTTGGTCGCTCCCTCGAAGCTCGTAACGCGAACGCGGCCCTTAAATCGCGTGACTCCAGCATCGAGGAAAATGCTGGGAACGTAGGTACACGCGCTGCACGCGCTGCACGCGCTCGCTTTCTTTATACAAGAGATTCGCAGTAAATAATTAAAATAAAGCGTCTGTGGAACGCGCGTGCGAAGTGTCGTTTGTTTTAGATGTTTACTTTCGAACAGTTATGGGTGAAAACGCCAGCACGCGCAGACAGTGCAACTACGTTGCCGGCATTCTCTTTGATGCTCGGGTAACTTTAGCGAAAGGTATACTGGAAACCCTGATACCTAATATCTCCGTGAATTTTGGTTCGACAGGTGGCGCCATCGTATGCCGAATTCTCGCAACTACGAGACGTACTAAGCGGACGCAATCACTTGGACCCGGCCTCGACATCAAAAACGTCCCGAGTGCCGTGTCTTAACTGCGACGCAACGTTCGTGACCAATCGTTAGGTGACCTGGCCTGCTCTAAGTAGCCATTTTCGGCCACCCGGCGCGCTGGCTAGCAACCAATCGCCCTAACCTAATGCTCCTCGATATGTTCGCGTTTGTCGTTGTCTCGCAAGTAGCGGAAAACGCCGAAATGCGACAGTGGACGAGGCCTGTCTCGAGCGGCCCTTGAAAGCGAATGGCGGCCGAGCACCCCTTCGTGCCACGTGTGTCTTACGCCTTTCCACAACAATTGTTGGCGGTACTTGAAAGCGCGAATTTTATTGAGGGGCTTTACACTGACACACCGAGGTGTCTCCCGTTCACTGCCCAAAAGTGACAACAAAGAGAGAGAAAAATGCCTATGGCGACAGCAAAATGGCGCAGCGGTACTTATGCGGCACTTTTCCTGCCCGATTTCGGCGCCGTAGTAACTGTAAGGGCATTACAGTATAATGGCCCATTCACGCAGGAGCGTTTCCTCGCGTTTTCTCTTGCGTTACGTGTAAGTCACCGGAACGCCAATGCCGCGAATGTCGTCGCCTGCTAGTCCACTCCTTGAATTGGTTGCCACACTCCGTTCGAAGCAAAGATTTCTCGGCGGCACTCCCCGTGAGCCAACGTAAGCTTTCGTATAACGTAGCGCAACCTAAGGAAACGGTGTAGTCGTATATTGTTCCTCGCTTTATCACGCATTCGTTCAGGTGTAACTGTGACTACAGTGTACCCTGTTCACACAGGCTTTACATAGCGCTTTACGGTCTATCTAGCGCTTTAAGGCCCGTTCACACTCTTGCGACCGAGTACGACCGAGAGAGACGAGATCTCTTACAACTTCTTAAATGTTTCTAGAATGAGGGAACACACTGACATTGTGGCGCCATCTATGCGGTGACCCTAGAACTGCATTTCACAAAAGCGAAGGTTTTGCGGGATTTCCGAGGTCAAATGTGCGTAATACCCATAGAAAGGCTCGTTTATAA
This sequence comes from Ixodes scapularis, assembly GCF_016920785.2. Classification (NCBI taxonomy): domain Eukaryota; kingdom Metazoa; phylum Arthropoda; class Arachnida; order Ixodida; family Ixodidae; genus Ixodes; species Ixodes scapularis. Next base: position 13,367,903 of record NW_024609837.1, read on the forward strand.
CATTGACAAAAGTTTTTCGAGCCATGAAATAAAGGATAATGCGCGAGAAATAAAAACAAATATGCCGGACCGCCGAGTTTACACTGCTTCCCAATAGATGGCGCCAGTGTGTTCTCTGGTTTAAGAAGTTTTAAGGAACCCAGGTTTAAGAGGTCGCAAGCAGTCGCAAGAGTGTGAACGGGCCTTTATAGCCGTGCAAAATACGGGCGCGAGCTGGGCTGAGAAGTAGAACGGGTGTTGTACGCGTTCCTCTCCAGGAGTGACCAAGTAACATTACTCGTTACCGCATCAATAATCAACGATAATGCGTTACTCAACGCTACGCTAAAACGTTCGGATAATGGGCGGGATAGATTGGAACGCCAACGAATCGTTGTTCCAATGAGTGACAAAAAAAAATTGGGATATTTTGCTGCTGACATCTTACAGCGCAAACTAAACGCGTTGCTGCTATCATCTACATTGCGTGCTTCCAACGCTGTACGTACAAAACTACATTTCGTATAACTCGAACCCGGAAGAAAAAAAAAAAAAAAAAACTTTCGTGGTTTTTTTTAAATAACTGGCGGCATTTACGTAAATTGTCTTTGCACGAACAGAAAAAAAAAAAACTGCCGGTCATTAATGTCCGGCTGTGAAAGCCGCAGAAAAAAAAACACACCCCAAAAAATGCACTGCACTACAATTAGATGCGAAGACTTTCTCATAACGTCGGTCATCACGAATCCCGCATAATGAGGCGCTCGGTGCAACATTATACGGACGACGTCTTTTCAACGTCGTCCGAACGTCGAAAAAGACGCATTCAGAAGAGACACGCCCCTAATGACAACGAGCGACAAAGCCAGCTCACTTCAACGTTCTAGCAAATTAAAGACGACTGGCTACGCGTCTTGAACCCTCAAACCAACGCAAACAAAGCAAACACCCCCCCCCCCCCCCCTTTCCCAAACAACCACTGCTAATGCCAGTAGCGATTCCCAGCCAACCGGAAACTCGTCACGTGAACTCCCGCTCTGCGTATCGCCGCTGCGCCAGGTCCTACTGTCACGTGACCCGTACGCGGCTTTGGATTGGCTACGCATGGCCGATCAAGTGAGCTATTTGAAATTTTGGCTGGATGAACGTTTTGATCACAAGCGGCGGATGAAACGGGCGAAGAGAAAGGGTGACGGGGATCTGCACACTCGTCTAGAACAATGGCTTTCCAAAGAAAGGCGCGGACATACGTTAACTTGAAAAGGACAAAAACGTCTTTAGAGAGAAAAAAAAAAAAAAAAAGCAGCGCAAAAAGCACGGTACCTGAACGCGAGAGACGCCAGACATAGTAAAACGTGCAAAAAAGCGCCGCGTCAAGAAATTCGGGAAACCCTTTCCCGTTGGGCCAGCCGGCGAGCCGCCGCCAGCAAATTTCCTTTAAGACGACACCGAAAAATCGGACGTGACAACCGCAAATCTAGGTGCGCGCCCAAAAAAAAAAAAAAAAATTACGAAAATGTTTTTACACGAGACAACCAAACACACCAAAAAAAAGCGCAAGAAAGAAGAAAAAAAAAAAAAGCGCATTAAATCTACAATTTTGTCGCGCACTTTTTTGTCTGAGAGAAACAAAAGCGCTTGGCAGAAAACTGCGATCCGCTCGACACGGAGCAAAAGACGACGACGACGCCTGCCGGAAGAATTCCCGCCAAAATTAATGGGTAGTAAAAAAAAAATAATAAAAAAAAGGGGGCGCGCAAAAAATTTTGTGTTTATATCTTATTTTTCCGCCATTCCGGAGCCATCCTCAAAGCCACCGTCAAACACGGCGGAAAAATAAAACAAAAACAAAATGAAACGAGGATTAAAAAAATTTAACACAAACGTAAAACGATGCACGAAAAAAAAAAAAAAAAAGAGAAAGTGGCTTTTAAAGGGAAGAACGTTTGAGAGCGAGACAGACAGCTCTACTCCATTTCACCTTACGATGGATCACCGAGGACGCTACGAGCCACATCCGAGCCAATCCAAAGCCGCCTGAGTGTCCCGCGTGATTCTCGGGAAAGACATAATCACGCGCGGGGGAGCGCGGTCACGTGACACGTTCAAGGAGCCAGACTGGCCGGGACGGCTCGCAGCTTCCGCTGCGGTTCATCGCAAGGTAAGACGGACTCCGGGGAACAGGGAAGTCCTATCCCCTTTTCCCCAGGGCTACAAACAACCGGCGCGTCACAAATGTAGCACAGAGCCGTTCAATATTTCGCCCACGCTGCCAGTCCCGAGTAAGACACACACAGGGATCCCTTTCCCCCTTTCCCTATTCCCCCGAGGAAGACTTGTGCCATGAAGCAGCGCCGCGCGAGGGGCAGTCGTAAAAAAAAAGGGGGGGGGGGGGGGGGGGGAAGCCGAGAAAAGTGGGAGCAAATGGGTCCCTAAAACACGGCGACACCGCGGAACCCCGCGCGAACAACGACGAGTGGACGGGGGGGGGGGGGGGGACGATTTTGCCTCCTCCCTTTCTTACTGCAACACCTCGCCGACGCAGACGCATAAACGACGTTGCCCTCGGTCGGTCAACGCGACAAATGGGGAGTGAGGGAACAGATGGGTATCGCTCTCCCGACGAGACGGACGGGTCTCTTCCCTCTTTTGGGGAAGAGGCGGGGAAAAAAATGCGGGGAGCCGAATGATGCAACGGGAGTTCCCCAGGCGTTTCCCTCCCGGCGCACAAATCGAGGTTCAAGTGCGAGAACAAGGTTCGCTTACGGATAACGTCACGAGCTAAGTGGGAGTGTGTTTTAGGGAAGGATCGGGCTAATGCGGCGTAGGATAAAAAGATCGAGCCAGATTTATGTGAAAAAAGGTCCCATTCGGACGCAAGGTGTCTATAATTTAACACGAAAACTTGGGTAGGCAGTGGATTTGTATAGAAAAAAGTCTGAACAGTAAACTTGTCTCAACCGAAATTTACAACTATAAATCAGATCGTTCCAATGGATAAATGTGCATCACCATGACGTCGCCGAGGCAACAACCGATGCAAGAACACGAAAACGCCGAGAGAAAGAGAGATCAGGCTGTATTTAAGCCGCCCTTGTCCAGGCAGTGAAACTGCCAAGAAGCAGCCCCCCCCCCCCCCCCCCCCCCAATATATGTTATCTTGTAAAAATTAACACAGAACGAAGGGGGGAGAAAAATACTGTTCCCACAGCTACCGTCCCCAGTATTTTGTTTTTCTTCTGAAAATTAAGTTTTTTTTTTATTAACCTAGGTGCACGTGAGCAGCCAAACAAAGCGTTTCGCGTATAAACGAGACGTTATATCGTGCCACTTGAACTTACCTTCGATAACATAGCACACAGCGTGTAACTTCAGTAATGGCGTCACCGACAAAACCAGTAACAGCCCTTTTTTTTTAAGTTTAGCCGCTGCTTTGTTAAAGATTTATAACTTTAAACCCATTTTTCTTTACTTATTAACTGTTAAATCTGCCCGCCCGCTTACAAAGTGAAGAACGGTCGGCCTCGTGTGTGAGAAGGAAAATTGACGCTCAATAATTTACAAAACTTCGATTTCCCCCTGACAAGCTTGCTTTGCTGCACAGAAACCTGTCAAGCGGAAAAGCCGAACCCGTCGTGTTTCACATCATTTTTTTTTTCTTCTTTATTCACTACGCAATTTTCTAAAGGGCTGCAAACGGCCGCTCAGGCTGAAGTAAATGGATGTACTTTCGGAACACTTAAAACCCACGCTCCACTAAAAGAAAAAAAAAAAGAAGGACCACAAACAAAAAAGTTATTGTTTCGCTTTTTTTTTTTTTTGTTATTATTTTTGCGCAAACTGCAACCACATAGGCTTAGGTCACGCAGTTTTTACATTTAGTTCAACTGTTCCCGTTTCGAACTCGATTGATATATTTCATTTTGTATATAAGCATATCAAAGTTTCTACATTCAAAATAAAAACAGTTTTCAGGCAGCCTGTCCACAAACAAGCTCTTCTACGGCCAATAATAGTAATATAATGATTATAATTTGCAGCCATACTTTCAAGCGTAAAAAAAATAAAATACGTTTACAATTCTTTGTAATGCCGAATTAGAGCGCAGCTCTTGAGGAGGGGGAGGGGAGGGTATGCCCGTGTGATGTCACGAGTGACGTCACACGTGACGTCATGTGTGACGTCTTATGGGAAACGTCCCATAATGCAACGCGCGGTTAGACCGGCGACGACGCTCAACCCGGAAACGAACGACTAAGAGCTGCGCTCTACAAAAAAAAAAAAAAAAAAAAAAAAAACTGCCAACAGCGGATTTTTGATTAGCCAAGCACACGCATAATATAAGTTAGTTTGAGTGTGTGCATGCGCGAATGGGTATATGTGGCCTATAGAAATGGATGAGCATGCTTCAAGTGTCCACGCATGCGAGTACAGTAACTCGTCTCTAAGTGTGAACGCTTCGTTTTGTGTGCAATTCGTTAATTTCGATGCAATAACTAACACGGAGTAGCCGGTACTACGAGGTCACTACCAACATCTCCATCGGTTCTCATGCATTATTAGTGAAAGAAGGTGCACTTGGGCATCTCTTCTTACTTAAATCTTTTTTCCAAATGACGCGGTGGTGAGACAGCGCCCCCCGAGAAAAAGCAATAAAAATGTTGTTACTAATGTCTAGTAACTGCGTGCCTACTACGCAAATAAAATCCACCGGCTTACCGGATCGTCAACCCGATGTATCGTTCGTCTCAAGACACGTCACCTACAAGGCGCAGTCCTCTATCGAGAGTCTTAGCAGATCGCTCCGGTACCTCCGATAACGGTACCCGATAACCGTGCGACGCACGCGCAAAGGCGCCGGCGCGGAGTAGCGGGTTTCCTCATCGGAGTCGTCGGAACGGTCCACTAAAACTCCTTATGATTTCATTTGCGACACCGACAGCCCCCGGCTGGGTTTACACGAATGCGATGATCGTAGCGCACCGGATCGAGCAGGTGCCAATCGCACGCATCCTGTCTTCCTACTTCTTCCCCTTCTGCCCATCTACTACCAATCAAAATATTCGAATCTCGATTCGATGCATTCGATACGGTGGCATTCGTGTAAACGCAGCCGTAGAAACAATTACGAAAGTCACTCGTTAATGTTATCAATAAAACCGGGGCGGTTTTATTGATAACATTGGGAAGGGTCCGTCTAGCATACAAGACAGACCCTTCCCAATTGTACGAATATAGAAAAAACAAATCACCAGTTGCCTCCCACATTCGAGCGAACGCGACGCAAAATCAAAACAAAACGAGAGTCGGGGTTACGTTGGTGGTCCAAAACAAACGGTGCTGGGGGTGTTCTCGAATGGCCCGGTCGATTCAGCCCCCCCCCCCCCCCCCCTCCCCCTCTCACGCGATGTGCTGCGCGCGCAGGCAGCGGGCAGCGGAAGAAGAAGAACGCACAGCACATGCGCGCACGTGCGCACCACGTCACCACGTGTCACATTAGCGTATGTGCGCCATTAACGTGTGCGTCGGAATCGCGTGTCGCATCTCCAGACACTGAGCAAACACAGTTGGCGGTTGGTTTTCGTTTTGTTGTTGGTTTCTCGTTTTCCTACGCCGCGAGACGCCAAACGGACGCGCAGAAAACTTGTATACAGCCCTAAGAAGACAACGGCCATCGCGCGACCTCCACTTCCCAGCACGCATCCGTGCCCGTAGCTTTGGAAAGCCAACGCAAGCAGCCTATACGCGAGGGCGTTCAGGATGGCACAGACCAACTCCGCAAATACGCAAATACGCGGTCACGATCTTCGCAAAATCGACGCGTCACATAGTTCAGGAAGAGGCGAAAAGAAAGAAAAAAATACCCGTCGTATACAGTAAGATGTCGCCTCGCCCGATCCGACCGACGCGCTCACCACTGCGAAGCGTCTACGTCCCACTAAACACGCGGCCATCGACATTCGAAGCGAGGACGGACCTACACTCTAAGAAAAAATGGAGGAAAAAAGTAGCAACGGCGCGCCTTCCTCCCTTCTACCGACGCGCCCCCAAGCGGACACGAGAAAAGGGGAGGAACGAAATGTTTTTCTCCTTCTCCAGGCAGACGGGAGAAAGCTTTCGCCCTCCCGACTCATCGTCTTTCGGTTTCGTTTTCCGAGCAGGTCGCGCGCGTTGCTTAATAAATAGCTGTTGAGTTGATTGAGCTTCAGCGGCAGCGAAGGCCGCCTGTAATTCCATCTTCTAGTTTAAACGTCCAGAACATTTCGGTTGCATTGACGTTTTTATCACTAATTTTATCAAACGAGCAAACGAAGCCGCTAGAAACAGCGAAGTTCGGAGCAGTGCCAGCAGCGCCACGTACACTGGGGGATGGCCGTCTCCGGATTGCGTGACTCGCGCGGCACGGAACGACGGAACTACAGCCACTGCAGGTTGCAGCACTACAGACTACAGTAGCGAAAGCACGCGGAACTGTGTCGACGTTTTCGACGTTATGGAAACTGCAGGAACTGCGTCCAAGACAGGCAGGCTTTGCTGCCGGCTGCCTGGGTGCCTTCCCCCCTGAGTTCGGTCAGTGGGGTGAAGCTCTCGGCTACTTCCGTCCGGCCGCGTATACTTATGACGTTCGTCCGGTCCGGCGAACTGCTTCCGATTGCCGCGCTCCCAGCGGCTGTTGGCACTTGTTATTACATTTTAAATAAAATTGATTCATATATCTAATGATACGAAATAAAGGTGAAGTTGTTTTGAAGGTGTGAATGGCTTTGAAGCTTGTTATTGTAACTTTTTCTTTCACTCTTTCAACGTGTCTGGGCGCGCTTTCTCTCTCTTTGAACCCGCGCCTCTCGCCTCGAGATGCGCTGGCCGCTGGCGCCGGGAAGTCGGTGGACCGTTAGAACGCGCGAGGGACGCGAGCGGGCGAGTTGTTTCGCTTCTGGGAATGCGTCGCGGCGCGAGATTCGTCCCGCGTTCGTGCGCGCGCGGCTATCCTTTCTTTTTCGTGGGAACTTGTTGTTGGTGTAATGTGGTCAAGCATGGATTTTCGTCATCAACACACCACCTGATGTGCCAAGTGGGGAAACAATGACTGCCGAAAGCCGGGATATCAATGGTTTCGAGTTCGAATGGACGTGCGGTACGCTCTTTTGGTCTTCTCTTGCTTAAGTTTCTGATTGGATGTTTGCAACAAAACCTAACTGTCGCAGTGGTAGTGAGTATTAATTGTTTGATTTTGGCAATAGCTACAATGGTTTCCAATCACAAAACCAAATCCTATCATTGTTCAGGATTGCTCTTCACTCGCCGCGAGAAATATGTCATTGTCAAATTACTGGAGACTTCTGTGTAGACTTTTTCATATCAAGATCGAGCACGTATGCTCGCTTTAAAAGATGGCAAACTTTTTGCTGTGAGCTGTTTATTTGGCACTGTTGTCAGCGATTCACGCGTCTGTTCGCGAGGAGTGAAAATATGAGCCTAAATATTTTTCGATTAACTGAGGATGAGCGATAGAGCGATCCGCTCTGGTTTCCCGTTTCGTTTAGCAGTGACTCTATCCTAAATTTAAGTGATAATATTAAAAACGAATGGGCAGGTTCTCGATGAAGACTCAATACCAAAGAGCTGAGCTGTTTTTCTTGGTACTCATTGCTTAGTTTCCTTTAATTGCAATTAAGACACCGTCGTCGGTCTTTACTTATATGCTTACTTATATAATCAAATTTGCAAGGACGCATATCATCACCTTCGTCGCACGTAACCTTAACGTTTTATCCTGTTTTGTTGTTCATTTCTTTGTTTCTCGTGTGCAAAACAGTGAGAAATTTCGTCTGTATTTTCTACTGTCTGTTGAATAAAATTGAACGCAAAAGGACAAGCATTGCATATTTTTTGTGTATGTGTCACTTTCGTTGCTTTGCTAGGTTTCTGCTGCTTTGCTGCTGGTCTCGCTTTTCAGTGCTGGCTTGTGTGCGTTTCAACGCACATTAACCAGCATTGAAATGCGAAAACCAGCCGCAAAGCAGCAGAAGCCTAGCAAAGCAACGCGCAAACGGGGCAAAAAAAAAAAAAAAAAAAAGCTGCATTATATATATTTTTAACTCTAGGTGGCGCAAGCTACCGTCCATCCATCCAAACACAATGGCGCTGCCGTGCAGTTTCGGTTTTGGTTTCGCTGTGCCGCCATGTTGATTTTAGTACAGCCACCAGATACCAGGGGATTCAAATGGCGCTGCGGCCTCCCAGGGTTTCCCAATTTGCGTTCCATGGGCGGTATAGGAAGTTGCACTCCTCTGGTTCGGTTCTGTTTTCCGATGCCGAGTGTAACCGGCGTTCAACGTGGTTTTGTGTTTGTGCGTGTCAGCAACATAGCTGCAACATCGTGATGACAGTGTTGGGTTGTGAACAGAAGACTGGAATTATCGCCGATGTGACCATGTGTTCGCGTATCAGTGGTGTAACGAGAATATGAGATCGTAAACTGTCGGGCATTAATGCCGCTGGTCGGGTTGTGATCGGAGGGGGCGGGGTGTCGCAGGTTGACATTCCGCTTTACATTAAAAAGTTTAATACCACTTGAGGGATTACGTGCAATCGATCAACGTGCGGATAGTCATGTTGGAACGCTGGTCTGAACAGTAGAAGCTCCTACCGTACAGTGGCCAATGTGACTGTCGGAATTGTCTCGTCCCCGACAGCGATTGCGCTCAGGGGCAAGGACTGAACAGTACGAAAGCGTGACGTAAAGTGCGTATATTTACAGTATGGAATTTCGGCATTAAAAACAATAGTAGGTAAAATCGAAAAAAAGCTACCCTTTATTTTGCTGTTTAATTATACTACGGTTGCTGGAGAAACTGCCCTCCGTGGCGCGCTGGGATGAGCGCTAGAAGTTTTCGGGCTCGCCACGGCGTAGTTCCGTACACTTAACACCTGCCGCAAGTCGCGGCTTTGACTGCATTCAAGTTGATCGAAAAGCAATTTCTCAGTCCGTGAAGCATCACTTCCAGCTGACTGAATATCCACTCTACAGAGATTAATTCAAACGGCAATTGCAGCTTCGCGCGAACAGCACAAATAGAAAAACAAATAGAAATACAAGCCACGACTTGCCGTGTGGGGAAACAAACTCATGACTTCGAACCGCATTGGAGCGGCTTGATTTATTGGCTTTCAAATAATTACGGCATGATTGAGCGTTTACTTTTAATAAGAGATTCAACCCCTGAGCCATTCAAAATACTCTCAGAGGTATGACATTGCAGGGAAAAAATCAACATGCTGGGAATATTTTTTATTGCTTAGGGAGTCACCGAAAAGTTCCGCACGTTCAAAACGACCAGTATAAAAGACGGAAACGCAGAGCACAGGTGTAGTGTTCGGGTTAGTGTGGTGTTCCGTTGAATTGATATTTGTGTGTGCAGTGCATGTGCTTAATGTATGTTCATCTGATGCTTGTAATAAGTGTATGGTTGTCATGTGTGTATAGTAGAGGGTCCTCAAGCACAGTAGTGGCCTGAGAGAAGCAAATTATTTTTTGTAGAACATGAATTGGGCGGTACCTAGCGCCACCTAGCCTAGCTACTTGCAATTACTCTGCTTGACCCCGCCATCTGGTGGCTAGCGATTTAACCTTCTATCACGCTACGCGATAAACAGCGGCTTCGAGTTCGTTCTTTCGAGAGCGACTTCTGGTTTCGCGGAGTGAGTTTGCCCTTCTCCGTGATGTGCGGTTGACGAAGGAATTGTGACTCGAGGAACACCAAAGGTAAGACGCAAAGTGCGCGAAGTAACTACGTATCGGTTGTCTCCGTTTGACATCGCAGTGCTGTCGACGAGAAGACTGAGTAACTGCTTTCGAAACGCAGGTGTCTGTACCTGTGGGGGGAGTCTGGCTTCGGAAATAAACACAGTTTGCGGAAAGCTGGTGTTACGCTTTTATTTGCTGCTGCTCTCGTCCCGTACAAGAGACGTAGCGTCCTCGTTAAGCCTTATTGGGCTCGATTTTCTCGATTCGGGGCCGCCATATTGAGATGCAAGCGACGGTGGAACTTTGCTCCCCTGCTTCAGGGACGAAGGTTTCTCCCTTTCTAAAGGAACATAGGTTACAAGACCGTTCCTCCCGTAAGGGAGGACTATCCGTACCCTTTTTTCTAAGAGTGTAGGGCAGCCATTTGGCCAAAACGTACCTTTAGCTTCTAGTCCTCACGGAGCCCGCCACGTGACCTCAAAATCCCTCTTGCGGGCGAGTTTTTATAACCGCCGGGAGCGATACCCACATTGATCCGCAAAACCAGCCCCACGGAGCCTGTCACGTGACCTCAAAATCCCTCTTGCGGGCGAGTTTTTACAACCGCCGGGAGCGATACTCATGCACATTGATCCGCAAACCAGCCCGGGTGTTGTTAGCAACAGGGTTTCGGCTTACAGCGAGACCGACATGATGCTCCGTCAAACGAAGACATGCGAGAAACAAGCGCTAGAGTCGGTGAGAAATTAAGAGCCGCAGGTCAGGGCGCCTATTATGTTCCTGCTTCCTGATTGGTCGTTTGACGTCCCTATCGGCTAATGCAGCAATCTCATTGGTTCCCCAAAACAACTCTCCGTTTTCTTTTGTCGGCGGTGTGTTTTTTTTGTGTGTGTTTTTTTTTTCAAGCTAGAGAAGTCAGCACGACAGACACTGACAAACACAAAAAAAAAGCTGTTTGCTGCGTTCCTATACTAAAAGAGTATAAGCTATAGTCTATCTAAACGCTAAGCTAGTATGATTGCTTAGCTTTTTGACGAAAAAAAAAAAAAGACATTATATTAACGTTGTGTTCCACTTTCCCTGTCGCTAGTACCACGGTAAGAGGATTATAGTCAAGAGATCGGAAGAAGCACCGAACTTGCTTTTTGTCTGATGTCTATAGCCAACCGGCAACGGCCAGGCGGCGCCAGCAGCGTGAGAGCGCACGGTTATAGACTTTTTCGTTGTAACTTGGCAAAGGGTGAGCGATAAGCCCCACATTGCGTGCCGAAGGCTTCGAAATGCGCGACGTATACGAGCGCAACGCACACATATTGAAGCATGACGCAGCGAAAAGCTGCGTCATGCTTCAATATGTCACGTTGCTTCAATAGTCACGTTCCGATTGGCCCGCCAGGGCCGTAGCTTCCGCTCTACTGGCACGTTACGCGATCGCGGCTTCCTGGGATACCCAGTATTTCTTGCTTCAGACACTAGGCTAAACGGCGCCACCAGAGTAATAGCTCACGTTTGAACAATGCAGCCGCCACTCCCAGGGGTACCCAATATTTCTTGTTTCAATCACTAGATGGCGCCAAACCAAACAGCATTGCAGGTTGCCTATAGTATTTCATCTTTCCGCTCAAGTCAATATTTCTACGTAAACGACATTTGCCTCAAACTTAACGTCGCCTTCATACTGGCGGTTGAACCGCATTCGGAAAGCGGTTGCCAACGAGGTTGCTTAAAAAAGTCCTATGCGCAATTTCACGCGCAATTTGATGATGAAAACGAGCGAATCCGCTTCGCGGTGGCGATTCGAACTCCACTGTAAAAGCACCCTAATAGTAGCTGTCAAGCGGACGTCAGTAAAACGTGTATATATTTCCTTGTGTCATCTCTTCTACATCTGAAATCATCCCATAAAATTCGAATGTTCATAGAAGAAAAAAACTTCCAATAAATGAAATAAACTGCATCCCTTAGAACGTATCGTTTTAAGGCCCGTTCACACTCTCGCGACTGACCAAGACGGAGAGACCAGACCGGTTTTTAAGCCTCTTGCGATCTCTTAGGACCAGCTCCGCTGCATCGCATCCGGTCCTAAGAAGTCGCAAAAGGCTTAAAAACCAGTCTGGTCTCTCTAGGTCTTACTCGGTCGCAAGAGTGTGAACGGCGCTTTACATTTCCCCACTAAAACAATTATCCCGCGGTATTAAAACGATGAGCCCATTAACTAATCAACTAAAAGTCACCGATTAAATACCTGTTAAAATTTCCTTAATCGCTGCCTAGCTAGAACAAGTTGGAGGAAACGTTGCGCCACACACGCACAACGAAAGCGAAAATCGAAGCTCTCTCGGTCGACAAGTGGCACAGCTGGAGAGAGATTAGAGGGAATTAGCCGTAATCCCCCCTCTTCCGCTTTATCGAGGACAACGCGACAACCCACTCGCCTCGGCCAGAAAGCAGCTGCGCTTCGAAAAAGGCGCCACGGAACGTCGCAGCGATCGTGAGAAGATCCTGTTTACCCGTAACCCTTCTCAATTCCTGGCAACTCTAAAAGAAAAAAAATAAATAAATAAGTAAATAAAAGAAGGGGAATCTTCTGCCACGCTGAAGAAAATTTTGAGCGCCCCCCTTTAAGGCAGTTTGTCAAATGCGCTGAAGGTGCGATAGTATTCGATCGAGTTTTCAACGAGCAACGCTTTCTCTTCATCTCTCACTCAGTAATAAACGTCAGTTGCAAGTAGTGACCGCCAGTTGCGAGCAACATTGGCGGTCACCGTTCCTCGGGCACAAAAACGTGCGATCGAATCCGCGGCAGCCGCTAGGTGGCGCTCCCTTTTGAAAAGGGTCTATTGCGAATGTATACAGTATAGGGGGCGCCTCTCTCCTTTGTCGTCCGCGTACCTCTTCCTCGAGGGCATCGCATCATTAACGCGAACCGCCTCCGCCGTGCCCAACTAGATTCATTCTTCTAGCAATACGCAGTTCCTACCCACCCCCTTCTTGCAACGGGTGCAATGATGGCGTTGCGAAACCGCGGCTGATGAGAGGCGGGAAAAACCTCGCGGGCACGAGTCGGTTCCGCGAGTGGTAACCCCAAATCTTTCTCAACTTACTTATTTGGCGATTTTCGATGACGCTCGGCAAGTTTTTGGCTCGAACCGTATGCTTATCTTCGACAATTAAAAGGTTAAATAGAAGATTTTGAATAATTAACCGAATTATCGTGACGATTATCCCCCTATATATTATGTCTCCTTGGCCGTAGAGTTCACCTGCACAAACCGCATCAGTGCAGCTTTCACGGCTTTCTTTTTTTCAACAAATATGTGGTCTTATTAAAAAAGAAAAAAAAACTGTATACGAACAATAAAACATACAGAAGCACGAGACGGAAAGGAATTGGGGATAACGTTAAAAAAAAAGGAAGCGAAGGACAGTGGGGAGTTTTAGTAGACCGTGTTTCCCCCTCCGCTACGAAGTAACCGCCACAGCGCCTGCGCGCCGATGGCCTTGGCTGTAGAGTTCCGGCTAGCGGAGGGGCTTAGCGGAGCGGGAAACACGGTCTACTAAAACTCCCTAATGACAAACACAAAAATGGGGGGAAAAAGGGAAAAATCTCGGCAGTCGGCACAGCTGGGAAGACTGCGTACGTACAGCGTCTTATTCTCCCCATGGCTCCCCAAACTTGGAATTAGGTCGGTTCCGTGGGGATTTGAAAAGGCGATTGTGTAGAAAGTGGTCACGCGCGCCGAAAGAAGGAGGGGACAAAGCGCACTTGTGCGGGAAAAACGGGACCACAAACACGAACGCAACGCCGAGGGACTCCCCCATTTTTCCCCAAAGCCGACCGCAATCCCTAATGGTGTTTACTCGTAAATCCCCACATCGCACTGCAGAGACAACGGGAGACGGAAAAGAAGTGCGCAGTCGACCACCTTTGCCATCTCCACATGTTTCAATAACCTTTTTCTCCCGCCCTCTCTCTCTCTCTCTATGTATCTATCTCTATACTTCATTCCTTTTAATTGTTTTTTAGAATACCGACAACTACGCTCTGTTATTGTATTCAATTCGGTGACATTTCGCCAGTCAAAGAGGCCGGGGAAAAACGTTCTGAAAAAAAAGCAGCAGGAACGACAGAAGACCCGTCCGCCGAGAGGAATCATCACCAGATGGCGTTGTTTGTCTCTCGGGTTCTACGCTGAACTGTCTGGACTTCACTGCTTCTGGATGACACTACGCCAGCAAGATATGTGAATGGACGTACTTTAAGGGGCACAAGTCAGTGAATAGTGCACACCGTTTTTTTTTTTTTTTTGTTTTTTGTTTGTTTTTGTTTTTTTTTGTTTTTACAGGTTTTGACAACCGACACGCGCACGACGAAGCACGTTTCCCCGGAAGAATGTAACATCTTTAAATTCATTCGGCTGCGTAGACGCCGCCGCCATTTTTCCTCTCAAAGCTGCACCATCAAATTAATCGGCACTGGAAAAAAAAAAAGTGTTAATATTTTTGCAAGAAGCAGAAAGTACGCACCTTTCATCTTATAAATTTATGCATGGATAGATGCATAAGGTATAACATTTGAAATCGCGCACTTCGCGACACCCAAGAACCGTTTTAATACCAACAGTCAATCTCTGTCTAACATACAAAACAGTATGGCTAATCTTTTTAATAGTAATACCGATAAAAAAATTACGATCCGTGCCACAGAATCGCCTCTTCATTAACGGAAGCGCGCACCTTTCATCTAGCGGATCGACGGCAAAAGAGCGAGACAGTGCTTATTCCAACGTTACTAAGATCAAAGCCAGTTGACAAGCCTCCTAAAACGCGCTGGTGCCCTTTTCGTGACGCGTCCGCTCGGTGGCGCTACCAACGCCATCGGCCCGCCCCCTATGGACAGAAGCGGCGGAACCGGTGGGACGTTGGATTCACATTGCCTGAAGTGGAAAGTGACACTCTCGTGGTTTTCATGGCAAACATCAAATTTGAGCACAAAAAAAAAAAAAAAAAAAAGTGTCGTTCGAAAACGGTTTGTTTCTGTGGCCCGTGGAAGGCGTTGCCGTCGGTGTCGCTATAGAAACGCCATCCGCCCATTATCTGCTCGCGTGCAGGCAACGCAGAAAAACCGCCTCTGAACGAGGCGCCCTTCCGCGGAACTCGTCAACTGATTGATCTGAGAACGTTGATTTATTGCAGCGGAGCTGAAGGGCTACTCCACCGATTTTTTCATTGTCTCCGATTTGCTTGAAATTTTGCTAAACTAACCAACAAACATCGCGAAAATAGTATCCCAAATATTAGGTCAAAATATTGTTTTTTCGCGAAGTTATTGAATTTACAGTTTTGGTCCTCACCGTGTTTTTCAAGATCGAAGTTTCTACTGGCAACAATGAAAAAGTGACGTCAGTGGAAGGCAGGGGTTCACTCTTTGGGCTGTAGATTTTGTTTTAAACTGATTCGAAGCAGTTTCATGGTGTCAAAAGAATGCTTGGGAAGCTCGCTGCAGTACCCGCGCTCCAGCACGGAACAAATGATTGGCATATTCTATTTTTTGGCTGCTTGCTCGACTGGCAAGCCTGCCTGCCACTGACGTCACGGCCCCGAAAAGCGCGCGTATATTTGAATGTTGGTTTTTGCATCATTTTCATTTGCCGATTTCGCAATAACTATTATGAATTTCGCGATTCTAAATAGCATACCGGAGAGAGTAAAGGCCGGGGAGTCAGAAAATATAGTTAGTTGAGGTAGCTCGAAAAATCGGTGGAGTACCCCTTTAAGGGGGTCCTTTCCCCAGGATCGTGTCGCCCGCAAAGAAATGAAGACACGGAACTCTGGACACCTACCGCCATCTATGAGCGACGGCGGAAAGCCACGCATCTGGTTTCCGCCGTCACTCATAGATGGCGGCAGCCGTTCCATTCTGACTTGCCGACTTGCGGCCGGCCGTTACTTTTCATTGTACAGCCCCGCTGGACTTTCTTCTTCACCAGAGTGGAAAGTCTGATTTTTTTTTTTTTTTTTTATTTCCCTCGAGTTATGCCATTAGAAATTCTGCCTGGTTATCTGACCACATCCGACAACCACGCGCGCTATGGTACGCGCCAGCGGTACTAAAAACTCTTCAAAATTTTTGTTTATCCTAACATAGAATGGGAAGGTACACGGGTGGATAAACATTTTTGAGCACGAAAACGAAATTCGCTTGAAAGTGCAAAGAGCATCGAAGGCTTCATTTATTTATTTTATTCATTTCGTGAATTGTCTTTCGATAATGAAATATGTGGCCCTTTTTAGTTTCCTAGCATTTTTCAGCAGCTCACTTTTTTATTTCATTTTATTACAAGGAGGATTAGGTAAAAAGCTTTTCTTCTTCGTGTTAATGAGTTAGCGGTACTACAAAAGATTCACTGGGTCACAAGAAAACAAACATTTTATCATTTTGTCGGAAGACAAAAATAATATTTTTGACACTATATTGGAACTATACCCAGACTGTCCGACTTCCGGAGAAGCGACTCGCGCCAAACTAACCATCGCTCAGCTATAACCATGGCTGCGGTCGACCGTGATGCGAAACTTAGTATAAACAAAAACCGATACACAACGAAAAAAAAAAAAATCATACGCATACATTGAACAAAAGGGAAGTCGTTCGAAATCGAAGTAATTTAGCTGACACTCGTACTCTTTAAAAAAAAAAAAAAACACAGCGTACGTTCATTGCCCCCCCCTCCCCCCCCCCCCCCCTCCCCCCCCCCAAAAAAAAGGAAGCAATGGCATCAGATTACCCAATCTTATATGCCAAAGCCCTTGCACAGGCTTGGAAAAAAAACGAAACAAAAACAGCACGCACAAAAGAAACGTGTCATGAAAAAAAAAAAAAAAAAAAAAGTCAGATTAGACACGTAATATTTTCTTTTATGGGCGCGCGTTTCTGTTTTCTTTTTTGATCAGGATGAATGAAAGTGTATAATTCTCGTCATTTCTTTTTTTTTTTCGTTAGTGGCGATGGAGACACCATGATTAATTTGAGGTCTTGTCGCATCGCTGAATTTAAAAAAAAAAGTGTATATATATACACAGCCATAAAAATATAAACAACAAAAAAGCGTTCATTTCGGGGCTTTTTTTTTTCTTTCTTTTTTTTGTACAAATGAAACGCAAATCTTTTCCCGTCAACAACAGGGACAAGGTCATAACGGCAGGGCGTCTCCATCGGATGAACGTCGTCCAGCACGCGCTCGCTGCCTTCCACCATGCTTTGGTTGCGCGTACACGCCGGAGGCTCAGAAGACGCCGAAGCACCATCGAAGACGAGAAGCTCACGCTAAAGGCGGGACGAGGCGTTCCTCACCCTGTCAGTAAATACGGCAGAACGTGAAGGATTGCGTCCCTTTTGACTCCCCAATCCCGACTCCCCAATTTTCGCATCAAACCCGTTATCTTCCCTTCCCATTTCAATTTTAGTCCCTCTTAGTTACTCCACCGAACCTGAAAAGACACTTTATAATTAGTGTAATTAGACCCAAAAAAATGTGTCAAAAAAAAAAAGAAAAAAGGAATCCCGGGAAATTGAAAGCACGCCTCCGACAAGCTATATATATATATATATATATATATATATATATATATATATATATATATATATATATATATATATATATATATATATATATATATATATATATCCTCAACTCTGCACTGCAGGCGGCGTCATGCCAGTCAGTAGCTTCATATCAAACCAAAAGGGAGCACAAAAAAAAAAGAAAATGAACCTTGATTCGCGGACAAGTCCCCAAAATAGAACCTTCTCTTATTTTTTTTCGTTAAAAAAAAAAAAAGGTGGGTGGTGATCCGCCGGGTTATAATCAGGCGTTCCCCACGCAATGTGATCGATATTCAAACGTACCGCCGTCTCCAAATCGAGAAAGAAAGAAAAAAAAAAAAGGAGTGCAAGCCACATCTCGAAACCCGAGAAGTCAAAGACGCGCTCGCGATCCCTCGACTCCTCTTTCTTTCTTTTTCCTTAATTCCCTTTTTTTTTTTTTTGTTGATCCGTAGAAGTTTTTTCGTTTTGTTTTTTTGTTTTTTTGCGGAGAAAGAAAGATAGAACACGCGAGAAAAGAGAAAGAAAGAGGAGGAAGACACACACCAAACACACAAATAGGGAGTAAAGCAGGACCGCCCGCCGTACGTCGAAGACATTCGGGAAAAAGTCAGAAGCCGGATTCTTTTCCTTTGTTTCCGTTTCTTCTTCTTTTTTTTTTTTTCTTATCGTCGTTTTGATATTTTTCTGAGTCGACGCAAAAATCCGGGAAACTGTCCCCCGTTCCATAAATCATAACGCAGTGACAAATGCGTCCCGGAGACGGCGCAAAGGCAACAGAAATACGGGGAGGAACGAAACATAAAAACAAAAGAAAAGCTTTATTTATCTTCGCGTTTTTTTCTTTTTGTTGTAGTTGTTTTGTTGTTGTTGTTGTTGTTTTTTTTTGTTGTTGTTGTTGTTTTTTGTTTTTTTGTTTGTTTTGCCGCCGGGTGCGAAAGGTATGACGGCCTCTCCCGTGCCTTTCACCAGAATCCAGTCACACCGTAACGACAAACATTAACTTATTGTTCGCCAACGAAATGTTAGTCTGGGGGAAAAAAAAAACGGCGACTGTCAAACGTAACGTCTGAATGCGCCTATGCCGTGTTGCCGGGCTGCATTTATCGCTCTAACGGGAGCATTGAATTATTTAGGATGCTGCCATTCTTCGTAGCTCCCGATCCCTACAGCACGAGACCAAGAAGAAGAAAATTGCGAAGAAAATAGCGTGGTACGAGATGGCGGCGAAACACTGGCTTGAGAAGTCTGCAGCGTGACACACTAAAAAAGCCTCCACAGCCTAGGTTCGAGGTAAAGCGAAAAAAAAACAAAAAAAACCTTTAAGCGCCAAAACATAAAACAAAAAAACAACTACAACAAGGAGACAGACAGGAGATAGCAGAACATCATCAGACGACAAGCACATCGTACTGACGACGGCACCAAAGCCCATAATAATAATAAAAAAAAAAAACACGCGGAACCCTTAGGCCTAAAACTAAAAAACCAGCAAACCCTTTAAAAGCGAAAAGAGTGTATAAAACGCTGAAAAAGATATTGAGGCGTGTGTGCGTGCACATCTGTTTATGTGGGAGGAAAACCAAACAAAACAAAAACTGAAAAAAAAAAAAAAAATGGCAGGGAAACTTTAATGTCCGGAAGGAAGCTCCAATCTTTTAGGACCTTTCTTTCTTTAGATCTACACATAAACAAACAAACATCTAAAAAAAAAAAAAGCAGCTCGCAGTAAAAGCGACGCCATAGCGTTAAAACTCGGACGACGCCTCCAACAAGTTGTCGAAGGGAGGTGCGTGGCAGTGAAGCAACACCCCTCGACGGCCGCTCCGGCAGGTGTATCTAAGGCCTGCCGCTGTCGATTTGGGCCCGTCTCTCTCTCTCTACCATACCATACACCTTGTGAAGACGAATAGCCACGCAGATAGCCGTATAAATGGACGCCCCGTCAGATCCCAACCACCTCTCCCCGCCGTGCGTCTTCATTCCTTCCCTTTTGTTTCGTCGTTCCCCTTTTTTCCCCTTTTTTGGTTTGAGGAGAGAGCCGACGCGAACCCTTCGTTGCTCTTGTTGCATATATAGGTAAGCCCGACCCATTTTTTTTTTTTTTTTTTACCAGTATCGAAAGTCTTACGTTTTAAAAAACTGCTCTTTTTTTTTCGAATTGTTTGGTTTATACTATACGTAGCGCAAGTTCGTCTTTTCTTGCGGGGGTTATTTATTGTGACCTCAGAAAGACGCCGAACTTTGATTGGCTCTGATCCGAAGGATAGTGGGTAGACCTCGAGGCAAGAAGAAGCGTGGAATGAGGTCTACCCACTACCGTTCAATCACAGCCAATCGGAGCACGGTGTCTTTTTGACGTCATCACATCCCCCCCCCCCCCAGCCAATCAAGCGTTGCCCAAAAAGAGCATCGTCATGGCGCTCGTTGTCTTTGTGCGTCTGCTTACACCCAACTAAGCCAATCGCGCAAAACAAAATATAGACTGTTCCTTAAAAAAAAAAAAGTAAGATCAGTTGCGAGCCGACGTTTAACATGGTGCGAAGCGCAAAACAAAAAAAAAAGTTAACAATGAAATATTACGGAAATGGGGATCGTATATTAGAGAAGAGAGAAAAAGAATGGACGAAAAATTGGGCCCTATTTCCTAAACCGATTTTACGCCACTCTTGCTTTTCCTGTTCCATAAAAAAAAGAGGAAACAAAACCGTAACGCGCGACATTCTATTTCACCGAGGCACGTGTCTTTTATATATATCGAGTTTTTCTATATCCAATAAAACATTTTTCTCGCGCTTACACGTAATATACAGGCGAATAACTTTCGAACAATATCCCCGGAGACGCAGGTAAAAAACCGGGCACGCTACGCTGGACGACGGATAGAGGCGGCCACAGAAGCGATCGAACCGATCGCGGCCGTCAAGGAGTCCCAAAAAACAACATAATGGTTAAAAAAAAAAAAAAAAGGTGGTATAGGAAGACGCGGTGTCACCACCGCCAACTTTTCCCCTTTCTTTTCCTGTCTATTCCTCGTGACACATTTTTGTCGCGCGCCATTAATAGTGGTACAGCTTTTTGGTTTCCTTTTGCACGTCAAAGGTAGTTGGTTGCCCCAGTTGGGGAAAAATGTAGGGAATATGGGGAAAACGGGAAAAGCGTATGGCGACGTTTAGGGAAATGCCGGGGTACGCGTAGGGAACTGTGGGGGAAGGTGAAGGAAATTTCTGAGAGGGAAATGAGAACTAACTGGCGTGGCGTGCCGGGGGAAAACGCGCGGACCGACGTGTCGTCGGAGGCAGCGTGACAGCTCAAGAACAATAGGGCGTGGCCGCGGGCTTTTTTACGCGCCTGCTCAAAAGGCTGTCGGGCCTCGCGCTCCTCCCTGCCGCGCATGCAGCACCCAACACATCCATGTTTTTGACGTTACGCTAAGGCGATGACGGTGGCTGTGAAACTGAGCATCAGCACAAGCTTCGTTCTCGCGAAAACGGGTTGCTTCGTGCGCGCAAGCAATACGTGCTTATTTGCACCATCTCAAACCAAGACACGTCTTCCGTTCAGACGCGGCATGGCGCCGGTAGAGGGCGCTAAACCATCAAAATGGAAAAAAAAAATCGTATGGTGCGCACCGACAGTTCGCCGAGGCGGTTGGGGCGGGGGAACACGCAACGTACGTAAAACGACAGCGGCGATCTTCTCGAACCGTATGTCCCAAACAGGCATTTCCTCCTACAGCGTAGATATACAGCGTCGCGGATGGGGGAAAGATTATACAACCGCCATTGAAACTTTTTCCATTAAGCTTCCGCGCATGCGTACACTCTCTCTCTCTCTCTCTCCCTAGGCATATCTTCCCGCTGTCGCCATTTTCGCAGGGAACCGTCCCGCAAGACCAACATTAGAGTAGGAAAATAAACGTCGCAGGAGCATAATTTTTCGCTTTCTGGGATGCTAAGATCCCCGTAGAGTGAGTTATCCCCAAGAACAGACGATCTCAGAAACGTCTTTAGTGCAAAGTCCGCAACACGAAGCAGAATTTAGGCAGGACGAAAGTTCGATAAATCTAGAGGAAATCGGCGAAAATTACATTAGAAAAGCTGTTAACTGAACGCAGCTCGAGTTACGTTATCTCTCAAAACTTTAACCGTACAATTTTTTTGAACACCTCTTTATGAGTCAGGCAGGCTCTCAAAAACGGACTGTTACAACAATAATGTACCGAAACCTGCATAAAAAAAAAATAAAAAAAATGCCCGCGATGCAAACATTTCCTAGATGCGCAGTTTCTCGACCTCTCGTTAGACTCGGGCCGGAGTATCTCGCGATCCGCACGCCACCGATGGACCGAGATCCTCGCTCGCGATGCGCTCACGTCGTACAATTTTCATTACGTGTTAAATTTTTAGGCCCACGCGTGCATTTCAAATCGATTTCTCTTTTTTTTTCTTTTTTTTCTATCCAAATATGTTTGCAATTTCAGGGGAGGCGACGCCACCTCGCGGTAGAGACGCGAAGGAGGGTAAGGGTCTGTCTATAGGCTCCTTGCACAGGACGTCACTTCCGTTGCCCTCCAAAGAAGAGGGGAAGAAGGGGCTCCCCTCTTATCAGGATCCTCCTTTGTGTCTCCCGGATTTGTACAGGCGTCGCTATTCTCCCCCCAGAAGATTATAGAAGATTAACCTGTCACCCAAAATTCTTACAAAAGCAGCTTCCCTCTCCTCCTCTTACTTGGTGTTCAAAAGTGTGCGATGTGACGTCAGTGCAAGAAGCCTCCTTGCACTGACGTCACATCGCACACTTTTGAACACCAAGTAAGAGGAGGAGAGGGAAGCTGCTTTTGTAAGAATTTTGAGTGACAGGTTAATCTTCTATAATCTTCTGGGGGGAGAATAGCGACGCTTGTACAAATCCGGGAGACACAAAGGAGGATCCTGATAAGAGGGGAGCCCCTTCTTCCCCTCTTCTTTGGAGGGCAACGGAAGTGACGTCCTGTGCAAGGAGCCTATAGGCCACTGTTGCCGTTAACGCCGAGTTACATATAGCGGCCTTGTCGCGGTAACGCGTTATTTTTTTTTTTTTTTTACACAGTAACGTATTTGTTATCGATTTCAAAAAAAGTAACGGATAACGTACTTACCTTACTTATTTCGACTAACGGCTTACGTAGTTACGTTATTCGCTGAGACTTCCAAAAAAATTCCACTTAAAAATTTTTATTCTTTTTAGGCGCATTTGTTTTTTCTCGAGCGTAAAAGTGAGGTAGTGACGTCAAGTTTTCAAGCGAACGTAACGTTTCTTGAAATATCGAGTTTATGCATACCAGTAAAGCAAGAAAAAACAAGTCCAACGTTTAAATCATAAATAAAACGTAAGAAAAAAGTAGCGCGTTATTTTAATTTTTTATTTTTTTTTTTATCGGTAACGCGGTAAAAAAGTAACGTAGATACGAAACGCGCTAGACTTTAGTTTCGGTTAAACAGAAATGCCCATGTTAGCCAGTGCTTGGTGGGCAGTTGTGCGTCAGTAAATGGCTTGTATCCGCTAAAATATTACTTAACGGGAAAAGCTCTTTAGTGCAGGGTGTTGGAACGAAATGTTTTTCGTTCCGTTTTCATTTTCGTTCCCTACAAAAAAGTTCCGTTCTGTTTTCGCTCCGGAACGAAAAAATAATGCTCCGTAACGGTTCGTAACGGTTTCTTTCTATGAAAAAAAAAAAAAAAAAAATTCTCAGCAAAAATTAAAAGGAACGTAACGTTTATTTTTACACAAAAATAGATAATTCAGGCGCTCTAGAGGAATCCGCGGAAACGACATTGCTTCTGAGATCATGTTCATTTCCTTGAGAATGAGATCATGATCAATAAGGCACCGAGCATGATCTCAGAAGCAGCACGTCATCAAGTGTGCTCGGTGAAAGGCAAGACCTCTGGTCCGATAAAATAAATTTCAGCGCCGAGAAGGCCCTGAAGGCCCATAGGGATGAAGAAGTACACTTTTGCAACAGAGTCTCAGACTGCCGTATCCGTAGAAAAACAAAAGATGGACTTCTACAACGCCGGGTCACAAACTTCCCGCGCTTGCCGTGATCTGTTGTCTGTCTGTGTCGTCCGAAGAAAGCATGGAGGGAGAGGGCGCAAGAGCCAAGGAGAGCATTGCGAGCGTGTGGAGGCGTCGCGTCACCGCGCTCTCATTGGTGGGAAGCAATGGCGCCTTGCGTCATGTTTTTTGTTTCTCGTTGTATTTTTTGTCTTTGTTTTTGCTATGCTTGTTCGCCCGGAGTTTAGACGCGGGGGCGATGGCTTGCTTGTCTTCTCTTTAATTATGGTACAAACCAACGGCTGTCTCTTCGCTGCGTGAAACGAATTACTGAAATACGTGATATTTTCCCTTGAACCGAAAACCGATAAGAAATTTTTTCGGTTTCACTCCGGAACAAAATAATAGGGAGTTTTCGTAGATCGTTTTCGCCGTCCCGCAAGGCCCTCCGCAACCCGCTACGATAGCGGGAACTCCACAGTCAAGGCTATCGGCGCGCAGGCGCAATAGCGACTTCTTCGTTGCGGAATGCTTAGCGGAGGGGGCAGCGCGGTCTACGAAAACTCCCTAATAAATAACGTTTCGATTACGTTTCCGTTCCGCCAAAAAATATCGTTTTTTTCGTTTTTCGTTTTTGGTTTTCGTTTTGTTCCGATACCCTGCTTTAGTGAGAAGCAGGGTACGGTCCCGGAAACTCGAGAGCTCGGGTAACCATACCTCTGGGGAAAACCTGTGTTCCTAGAAATCCAGTTTTAGAAACCATGTTCCAAGGTGAATGGGAATAAACCGTAATATTACTACATTATAAATCAAACTATTATGTAGTCCCGTTGTCACCACCGTCCCCCCCCCCCCCCCCCCCCCCAAAAAAAAAAATGGCGACGGTTAGAGGCGGTTCATCGCCATAACAAGCGGTCGGGGAGCAGCCCACTACTACTAATATAATAATACTAACTTTTTTTTATTCGGAACAAGAAGCACCTTCCTGGTTATAGGATAGCTCGGCGCCCGCGCCTAAAACCAGCTGGGCGCCGCTCCCACTCATAAAGTACCCGATTACGGTGAAAGGAAACGAATGCGAAACACCGCGAGTTGTTAACTCAACAGGGTTTAATGCGGCGCAACAATTACTGAAGCACCCCCCTGTCTCATCGCATCATTCGTTCCTTAATTCACTCCCCGCTGCTATCTTTCACCACGTGATCACGGCGGGGTGAGGTAACAAAAGATTAATTGTGGTGTTTTTTTTTTTTTTTTGTTTTTTTTTTTTTTTACGAAATATTTTAGGTGGTTTTCTACCATCCAAGCAGCTGGAGGGGGTTACATAAGGTTTCACACACAACAGTCAATATTTGTGGCATGCACGCATTCGGTTACATCAAGGTTCGAACAGAACAGTCAAAACGGTCGATATTTGGGGCGTGCACAATATCAGAGGGCAGTGAATTCCTATCATTAATCGTACGCACACACACAAAAAAAGGAGTATTTAAACGTGTTATTTTTAGGAGCATATGGTTTGACCTTTTTTTTTTTTTTTTTTTTGTATGATTCGACTTTGCAAGGCGCTGGGGAGGTGGCAAAAGATACAAGGTTTTGTCTAGGCCAGACTCATTATTGTAAAGTTTATATTAAAAAAAAAAAAAAAAAAAAAAAAAAAAAAAAACAGCCTAGCAATTTTCTATCTAGACTCCAGCGACTCAAGTCCGTATTTTCGTATCATGTCCGACACTGATGATAGGCGCCTGAAATCGGAAGAAATAAATCGTGCGCTGAGACGCTGAATTTTCTCAACTTTTTCAATATGTTTTATTAAGTAAGGGGCTCACACACTGGACGCATATTCTAGCACTGGCCGAACTAAACTTTCATGCGCCGAAAGCTTCCGAACCTCCGTCTTAGGTAACACAACTTTTGGTAAGCCTTCGCAGTTATTATTCGGTTTGGATGCATTCGTTTAAAGTTTGGATGCATTTGTCTCTTAAGGGGTATGCAAAGCTAAGAGGGAATTCCTTGCGTGTTACACGAGAGCGGATGTCTTAGAGTAATTAATAACCATTTGCCACCTCTCACACCGCTCGACAATTTTGCAAAAGTTTTCGTTAAGCGATACTTGATCGAATGTGTTTCTGAGAGTTCTATCAACAACGTAGTCATCAGGAAACATCTTCACAGTCACACTTGTGTCAATATTGTCGGCTATGTCGTTAATATAAACTAAAAATAAGAGTGGTCCTAAGACCGACCCTTGTGGTACGCCAGACAGCACATCAAGCAGTACTGGCTGACAAGGGTTGATTTCAACAAATTGCACTCTATTTTTCAAATAAGCAGCGATCCATGTCCCAAGGCGAGGACCAATGCCAACCCGCTGCAATTTTATTAGTAGTAGATGATGCGGTACCCTGCCGAAGGCTTTGCATGTCTAAAAATATTGCATCAATTTGCTCTTTGCTGTTGTCTGCTTGACCGAAATCGAGCACTACTGAAAGAATTTGAGTAGTGGTAGACAGTTTTTTTTTTTTTTTTTTTTAAATCCATGTTGAAAGCTGAATAATATGTTATAGGTTTATGTGACTGGCGATGGACATGTACTAGCAACTTACAGCAGGTGCTAATAGATGATATTGGTCTGTAATTTTAAGCAAGCAGTTTCTTCCCATCCTAATATACAAGTACAGCTTTTCCACAAAGCCAGTCGGGTGGAAGACATCACTGATCTAAAGAGGTTTTGACACACGTATAAATGTCGTGAAACCATTTCTGCCTAACGTTCCAGAGAAGCATTCGGGATGCCATCAGGACCACAAGACTTTTTTACATCAAGGTTTAAAAGTAGATGATGTATGCCGTGGATGTTCAATTCTATATCTTGCATTATTGAGAAAAGAGGGACTGATTCAATAGTGTCTTCAGAAGTGCATCGCGGACTAAAACATCGTGAAAGGTGCTGTTAAACTCATCAGCGATTTGGTAGGAGTCAGTAATTGCATTTCCATCAACATGCAGTTGCTAAATAGATTTCCTGTTGCCCGACAAGTACCCCCAAAGCTTTCGGGGCGCTTCTTTCATAAAGTTTACTAACATTGTTATAAAAAAAAAAAAAAAAAAAAAAAGTTCGCGTCTTCTACATTTTTTGTTTCAGCGTCATTGCGAGGGAAGATATGGCATCAGCATTTTTACAATTCCTCTCCGTCTCCTAAATAATGTATTATATATCTCTCGTTAACCAGGCGTTCTGATGTTTCTTTTTTCGCTATTTTTGGTACATATTTGTGAAGGCACTTTGCCCTAATATGTTTGAAACCATTCCATAATGTTGAAGTGTCACCTTCCGTCTCAAAAGTCGCTGAGGTTCAAATCAGGAGTATCTGTATTAGCTTCATCATCTGCTGCAACAAAGTCAAAGACGCGTTTACTATCATGGCCCTTTTATTTTAGTCTACAAAGATCAGGAGTTCCATCGTGAACGCTGAAGTCAGTGCCCTCTAGAAAGTTTCCGACAAAAATGAGGTCCAGTGTGTTATGGCTATTTTGGGAAATACGGGTCAGTACCTTCACTAACAAGCTGAGTAACAAGCGAGCGCTTCGCACTGTGCGTGAAAAGAGGAGCACGCCTGATTGATCTGCTCCTCTTTATTATTATTATTATTATTATTTTCTTCAATTTTCTGTTTGCACGTGTCTGAACAGCCTGCGAACACACGCCTCCAGGGTTAACACCACCCTAAGTATCATGACCGACGGGCCTCGTTATTGAGACCTCCGAACAGATTATTTAGGATCTGTCTCAAGTCGTTAGTCGTTCAAACAAAAAACGATCATGCAAAAAAAAAAAAAAAAAAAAAAAAAAGATTATAAGAATTTTTTTTTTTTTTTCGGTGGAGGGTTGTTTGGGTGTTTTGTAATTCCCTCCAGGTACTCGAACAATGTCGGGTGTCTCTTTAATGGAGTCTCTACGTCAAGTGCCGGAAGCCTGCGAGAAGCAGCGATTGAACGACACTACTCGTCTCGTCTCCGATTGGTTCACGAGTCCCTGCCGACCGCTGACGCGGAACTCGTGTTCGGCCCAAGTCTCGCGCTGGCGTCCAATAGGTTGACTTATAAATCCAACATGGCGGGCCTCGCTATCGAGGAAGCGTTGCGCGAGTTCTACCGGTGGCTAAGCTTCCGAATGGGAAAAGTAACGGCTCCTTCATTCCTCCGGCGCACACGGCCTGATTTTTTTTTTTTTACCACTTTTGAGCTTTGTGGATTGTCCCAACGGTAAGGGGATAAAAGACACAAAAACACGCGGCGCAGACAGACTAAGAGCACATTGCTGTCCAGGCGCACTTTCCGCGTCTGATAGGATTAGTCTCCGAAGAAGGCTCCCAAAAAAGAAGGTAATGACAGGCGTGACGTTGCGCTTTTGGCGCTACTTGATTCGCTCCATCTCCTCGTTCGAGCTGCATTATCACCGGCTGAGAGGCATTCCTGCACCCCGCCACGCACTCTCTTTTTTTTCTTTTTCATTTGCATTTGCGCGTATTAACGGTGGCGAGGTCTGGATCGCCCCGAGAGAGCGGAGAGCATTATGAAGAAGATGTCGTTACTTTTGTTTATTCGGAAACCTTACCGATAGCGAGGGTAGAACTATAATCTTAGGCAAATTTTTTTTTATTAGTATTTCTCGGATAGGTGGCGCAAGCGACCACCCGTTATAAAAAATACAGCCGTGAGCATCCGTCCATTCATCCATGGAAACGCAAGGCACGGCGAATCTTCGAGCACCTCATTATCGCTTCGCGGGCAATCAGGGTGCGGCATTAGCCGATACCAACGTTACTAAAACACTCAGTTGGGAAACTCGCCGTCGAAACCTGGGCCGCTGGCGTCCACCGAGACCGAGCTAAATGCGACAACAGCGCCACTCTTTATCATTTGTCTGTACTGTGGTCACCCTGAGCTTTTTAAAAGCCTGTTTTTGCGTAAAAACAAACGAAAAAGACTCTTTTTGTATGAAATTTATTGGAGTTTAGTACCAAAAGAGGGGCGCGTTATGCTTTTAAAATCTTTAGTTTGCAGGGTTTTGCGACACAATTAATATTGTTTTTATACAACCATATCTCAGCGGGCCTTTCAGGTAGCACGTCCCGCCCTAGGTGCATTTTAACTTCGGTAACTCAATGCGGCGCGTCCGCCGGGGAGACGGGGGTGGCACCTCTGTAACCCCTACCGCTGTATCTGTTCTTGAAGCCAAAAGTCACGTGCAGTTTGTCGAGTGGCCGCTGCGGGAGAAATGGTGGCGTTGTGTTCGTCATTAGCTCGGTGCTCGGAGACAGTTTGGGGCCACTGTTTCAAAGCTGTCTATGGGAGTTTCCCAACTGAGTGTTTTAGTAACGTTGGCCGATACCCACCGTCAAAGGACCCACGGCAATACAGACACACAGCGTTTCTGAACTCGGGCGAAAAATGCTGAGTCACTGAGCTGTAGACGCATGCGCAGCGTCTGATATAACGCGCAGCAGACCAAGAGCGCATGCTCAGAACGCCTTGCACAGCCCAGCAGACAAAAATGGAAGCGTGCAAAAGGTGCGTTTCTGGGGACCAGGGTCTTCCCCATTTTCCCCAGAGCAGCCAAAAATTCCCTGGTCTGCCAAATTTCTTTAACCGTCCCATACGCCCCCAAAAGTGTTCTTCTCTCTTTCCAGTTTCAGCCCCGTTTGCGCAGATCAGAGTCACCCGGGTGATGCATGACAACGAACCGGACGCCGACAACGATCCCTCGTAAAGTGCGCGCAGTATTGATTACAAGACCCGGATAGGTGGAACTCCCGCACTGTTTTATTGCGTCAACGCCGGGACGGGAACAAATGTCCCTCGGCTATCAATTAAGAAAAATACGCGTTCCCCTAGGCTCGAACGTTTCATAACCCCTGCAAAGGAGTAGAAGGCGATTCCAGATTCCGGAGATAAACCCCCTTCAGGCACACGCGAATTTTTTATTGTTTTTTCGAGTAATGAAGGGCAATAAACTACTTTCTTCGATAACCTATTTATGATCATCGAAAAGAAAACAATACATCACATTTACTTATGGCCAATTTCTCTAATCGGTATCAAAGATCGATCCCCTCGTCGTCCGACGGCGCCCTCGGGTGTCTGCGGTAGTTCCGGTGTAGTCGATCTTTGATACCGCAGAAATCGGCAACGCATTAACGTTATGTTTCTTTTCTTATTATTCATTTATTTTTTACGATGTTTACAATTTATAGATTGAGTTGTGACCATAAATAGGCTATCGGAAAAAGTGGCTTAGAGCCCCTTTAGTTGAGCCTTTTTTCACGTCAAGACGACACCAAGCGGCGAAAGCTCGAACTACAGTTGGAGTCCAGCGAGGAAGTCGCGCTGCTTTTCGGTCCTTATCCGGGACTCGGATAAGTCACGATGGAGGCAGAAAATGGGATCATAGGGACAATGCCACGACCTGAAACGCTTTCCTCTTCAGCATTCAAACACTACTCAACTGTGCTGCTCTCCTTCGTTCATGATGGGTGGATGGATGGATCATGGTAGTGGCTAGACCTCTAGCATCGGAAGGTAGTTCGCGCCACCTAAACAGGCCAGAAACAGTTCCGTCCTTTCCCTTTCAAGTTTTCTCTAGATTCCGCCTCTAGTCAAATACTGTGCAACATTACGATTCATTCTCTGCACCTATTCCCCCAATCTTCTAATCTCCTTGTTGACCGCATAGCCGGGATCACGCTTCTCACACATCATGAAAAAAAAAGAAGACACTCCGCAAACGCGGATGACCGCAATATCAGTAGTTCGAATGCCGCCTGCCAATCTTCACATCCTCGAACTCGATGTCACCCGGCATTCGAAGCACGGATCTCGCGGCGACGTACTCGAGCTCGAATCTGTATATGCAGACTGCCCTTTCGTACGATGTATAAGCAGTGTAACCCCGGCATGCATACTCGGGTTACGATAGTGTTGCCAGTCTCGTAAACGTACCACTCGAGAAAAAAAAAGCAATGGATTACAATTACAATTACTCTCGGTAAAACAAAAAATAAAGCATTCGATTCGATTGCTTTAATAACGATGCACGATGATGAAACGGTTCAAGTCGGCGCTCCGCGTTCTCCAGTGAGTCTCTACACCTCGTCCTCTGATATTTGGTTACGAGTAGTGAATGTAGTGCTTCCGAAAGTAATCAAAACTACTTTCCCGATTCCTTCCTAACAAATGTAGTAAACGATTACGGAATCAGCCCGGGAAGGTGTCGATTACGAGTCATTTGAGTACCTGTAATGAGTACCCTATAGACTAGCTCCGAGTGTTGCTCACTCACGTACGTTCGGCCACGCCACGCATGTTGCTTCGAACTGACCCTATAAAAAAAAAAAAAAAAAACCTGCACCTCCGCAATGGTAGTAGTTTGAAGCCAATAAACGGGGTCAATAAACATTTCACTAAGCAACGCAACCTCCCAGGGCTTAGAGCATTATCTCAGTCCCTCCCGGAGAGTCCCGCATCGCAAATGCGGAGAAAGCGGACGAGATGGAAACAAGCTTCACGGACAAACACGGAGACCCGCCGACACAAACAAACGTACGACGTAATATACCTCATTATGCACGATGTGACGACGACGAGCGGGCACAGACTTCGTTCGAGGGGGGAGGGTGCAGCGTTCGAGTGGCAAAGCCCCCCCGCGCCATAAAGGGGGAGGGAAGGGGGGCTTACTTTTAAAGAGGGTGCAGACGCTCGGAGGCGTGCCTTGAACTATGCAATCTCGGTGGTGGGGAATCGGACTGTCTAATCTTTCGACGCGCCGTGTACAAACGAGTGAGCGTTTTGAACTGCGAGTGCGGAGATACCAGATTCGCGTTGACGCGGTGAGGGATCTCTCTGCCCCATGGCGCGTGCGCAGACAACAGTGTCCACCGCAGAGGGGTGGCTTCAGTTATATACGGGGGCAGGACATAATATAGGGGGCTAATTGGCACGATAAGTCGACTTATTAACTAATATCTCTTAGTTATCTTTTTTTTTTAATTTGTGAAAACAAGCGCGTTGTCCCCAATAAGAAACTTGCTGGGCGTCATCGAAAAACACTAAAACTCAGTCTATAGGAAGTATTCACTGGCGGCCATAGCTGTGTGCATGACTGCTGAGCGCGTGCTGATGGCGAGCTTCCACAGCTCTTTTGTAATGTGCATTCCGCACCCTCAAGGTTGCCGGTCTTAGCAGCCTATTAATTTATTTTATTTTATTTAGGAATACTGCAGGCCAATTGCGGCCCAAGCAGGATTGGGGGTTACAAAAGTGGAGTAAAAAAAAAAAACGCAACACCGGGTAATCCGTAAAATGGGAGAGAGGAACAGGGGAAAATTATGCAAAAATTGTAATAAAGTTTATGTAATAGCTCACAACAAAGTTGGGAGGAGTGGCGGTAGTGGGGAACAGGAAAATAAAACACAATGCAAAGGGTTACACATCAAACAAACGCTCAATTGACTCCAAAACATTGTCAGATATAAATATGTGATGAGCTAGGTTGTTCCATTCTGTTATGGTTCTGGGAAAGAAGGAGTATTTAAATGCATTTGTTCGAGCGAATACTGGAGTTTTTTTATGCGGATGGTCGTGCCTTGTGCGCCTAGTCGATGATCGGTGAAGAAAGGACGACGATTCAAGCCGGAGTTTTTTAAACCAGAGTTGATAAAGAAATTTTAGACTAGCTAGCTTCCTTCGTGATTCAAGAGAGATGATGTTGTTACTTTGAATTAAGGCAGCAGGTGAGTCATGCGGGTGGTAGCGATTAAATATAAAACGAGCTGCTTGCTTTTGAACATCTTCCAATATCTTGATATCTTTTTTTTGTGAATGGATCCCAGACTGTACAGGCGTATTCTAACTTCGTTCTTATCAATGTGTTATAGGCTAAAAGTTTCACATGAAAAGGCACGTGCTTAAGCTTGTGCCTCATCATACCTAGTTTTCGACGGGCAGCTGCACAAACGTGTTCAATGTGTGAGGACCAAGATAAGTTGCTAGAAATTGTTATACCAAGATATTTAAAGCTCATCGTCCGAGAGATGTAGTTATCACCAATAAAGTATTCATACTGATGAATACTTTATTCGTACTGATGAATGGGCTCGTTCAGAGCATGCGCTCTAGACATCACCCATAAATATGGGGCCCGGTGAATACTCCTTATAGTAGGAAGATGTGGAGCACGTGGGACACACGGCGCAGCGCTAAAGTTACCACCCGTGCTGCAGCAGCGATATATGCTATTACCGGTTTCGATAACGCGTCCGCGCGCTTGTTCCCGTTCTTCACCGACCGCGTTTTCTCGCTGTCAGCCTTGTGCCCGCTGCACGAGTGACGAATGCACCGCACTACTGCGCTTCCCGCGTGAGCTCAGAGTATTTCAAACAAAATTATTCATTTAGTGGTTTACGACGACGCTTAGCAAGTGTCTCATTAAAACCATACGTTTATTTTCACCAATTACACGATTTATCGCGACGATCAACCCCCTGGCCGTACAACTCTCCTGAACAGACCTCATTAGCGTAGCTTCCGCGGCTTTTATAAAACAAATCTGTAAATTCAAAAAAAAAGAAAACACCGTGCATAGATTTTGACGGGATGCAAACGACAGAGGCATCTATTTCCGATGCCCGGCCTCCAGCATGCGTTCGTCGACTTGGACCATGCTTTGGTTCCGCGAGCACGCTCGAAGCTTTGGCCCCGCGAGACTCCGCAGCATTATGATATCGAAGGCGGGAAGCAGGCTCGCGCCGGGAAGCCGGACAATAGGAAAGGATTTCCCCGTCGTTCTCGTCTCGTCACCGACTGCGTAACGGATCTGAAATAAAGTGTGCGACGACGTCACCGACGTTTCTCCAAGCCGAAGTCAGGCTCTCCGTATACACACATAGTCTCCTATATACTGACAGAGCCTGGCAGATCGCAACGAGAATCGGCCTCCGAAATGGAGAAGGTGGAGCGGCAGAGAACGGATGAGAGGAGAGCCACGTGACTGGCGCCCCGCTGCGGCGACACGCCGAAACACACTTGTCCCGAGCGAACAAGTGTGTTTCGGGTCCTCGTCGCTGCAAAAAGCCGTGCGCTGACGTCCAGGTTCTCCGAGAAATGCATGCTCTGTGCTGCCAGATCCTCGCGCTCCGAATCTGCGACCGGGCACTCTATGGCTCCGTCATCGAACTGCCAGGCTTTGTGAGTAGAGAGGGGGCTATGGTACACATCATACAAAACAGACGCGATGTTCGCCGCACACAGGATGACAGAATTGTCTGCGCCTCAAGCACGTTTCCAGTGTAAATAGACACGCTCTTCGAACCTGTCTGCAGATTTCATTTATTTCATTTCATTTATTTCTCCTTAAGGGCCCTGTGGGGCATTACATAAGGGGAGGAAGCTTGTGGGGTAATACAAAACATATAAACACAAAAATAGAACAAACAAAAAATTGATGTAAAATCAATAGTCACAGAAATACAGGTTAAAATGGTTAAAATTTATTGGATATGTGCAGTCACTGATTGGCGAAAAGCGGATTGGTCAGTAATAAGGATGATTTTTTCAGGAAGAGAGTTCCAGATAGTTATGGCATGAGGAAAGAATGACGTATTAAATGCTAACGTTTTGCCTGTTATGCGTTTGATGCAACGGCTGTGATTGAGGCGTGACGAAATTCTGTCAGGAGGTGATATCAGGGAGTTAGATAAGTTGGTGCTATTGTGGTAAAATTTATGTAAGAGACATAATCGCGAGATTATTCTGCGGTCAGAGAGCAGTGGAAGCTCGAGAGTTGTGTTTGTATGAGAAGTGTGACTGGATCACAAACAAGAAACACGACTCAGACGGTGTCTGCGACTGTCTTTTGTATGACGTGTTAGCGGTGGAACTGCGGCTTTACTACGTACTTTTCTTAGACAGTACTAAGACAGGAAGGGTGTCACGGGACAGCGCGACCGTTCGCCGAGGCGCGCGTGGTGCGTGGATGCGTTACACACAGACTCTCCCTCAGTGATGACACTGATGTCGCTGCACGGCGGCACACGAGACCTATATGCTGTTCCATAACTTCCCCTATCCTCACGAAGCCTGGCAGTTGGACGACGGAGCCACAGAGTGCCCGGCCGCAGATTTGGAGCGCCAGGATTTGGTAGCGTACAGAGCACCAAAGAGCCATTTCTCGAAGAACCTGGGCGTCAGCGCACAGCTTCTGCAGCGGCGAGGACCCCAAACACACTAGTTCGCTCGGGAGAAGCGTGTTTCGGCGTCTCGCCGCAGCGGGGCGCCAGTCACGTGGCTCTCCTCTCATCCGTTGTCTGCCGCTCCACTTTTTTTTCTTTTTTTTTTTTTTCATTTCGGCGGCCGCTTTTTGTGGCGACCCGTCAGGCTTTATCAGTATCAGTGCCACTAAATAAGCTGTGCTTTAGCGTAACGACGCTTGGCCATATTGCGGCTTAAAATCATGGTTGCCAGTTATCTGAAGCTTTATCTAAAATCACAGGAAACGCTTCTCCGCCCTCCACAAATGCTTAAACAGTTCGCGACAGAGCAAAGCAATATTACGTGAGGTTCCTAACACCAATTTAATGCTGAGGAAGTCGCACTTTTGAATCATGACGATCGGCTGTTGCGTCTGCTCTGCACAAGCACCAAAATGGTGGCGCCCACAACAATGTCGGGGACCGGAGTGCCGATACTCTAAGCTGAGCTCATTTAGTGGCTCTTTGGTCAGTATATAGGACGCTATAGCTGTTATACCTTATCGGATATATTTATGACGAGAGCCCGCGCAAATAACAAATGGTCAAAGCCGAGTTTTGATGCGCACGAAACCCGAGACCGAAAAAAAGAACAGCCGGCACAAGAATGATGCAACGGGTGGGACGGCTGGCGACGGCACGGGTTTTGCAACAAGCGTGGCTTCGCAGGCTATCCGCGAAAACCCTGAAATACCTGCCATCGTTCTCAGCAAAAAAAGACACTAAAACGTCTTTTAGGGTGCAAGATTCGTGCAGCAAGAGTGAATTTACCCTTTAACCGTCTAATCCTCCCTTCAATGCCTAGTCCTCGCTTATCGTCCTCATGTACGTATCCGCAGCAATGAAAGACTCACCGCCCAGCGCCCAAAATAAACTTATATAGGACGACGAAGTGCGCCAGCATTAACCGTTATTCGAGTTGCAGCTCGTACATAGTTTTATCACCCGAAGTGATGCCAGTGAGTAAAAGTACGGTTTAGGGGAGAAAACTTTGGAAGTCAATTAGGAAGGGTACAAGCAACACCCCTAAATATCGACAACAAAAAAAAAAAAAAGCGCGGCCAGGCGGATTCCATGGGACGCAACACTACCTCACCCTCATCATCGTCCCCAAGATCCCTGACAAGATGTGCTACGAAAGTCAAATGATACAAACATCATCCTAAGAATGCGGGCGCATTGTCTACAAACGCTGTGGCCAAACTCGTCACAAAGGACTACCACCAAACGGCGCGAAGATTTCAACGACTGTCAACAGCAATTTGTGACGCACAACCTACAACAGACTAGAAGGATGACCAACACTAAACCCGCTTCAGCATTTCAAAACAACTAGTACCACCTACCCCCCACTGCTTAAAACATTTACACTGCCAAGACGAAGAGAAACGGACGGGGATATCCTGTAATCAGCGAGTGTGAACCGCCCTCGAAAGCGCGGGGGCACAGATACCGATAGGGAGCAACCTCCGCTTTTCGGGTTTATGACGCCCCTCCCGATCGGTCAACCTAGTCACGTACGGCCATTAATTACTGCTTAATAGTCTGGCGGGAGCCAAACACAAAGATAAGAAACAAAAATCTCACTCCCAAAGGCACTCAATCACACTTTCGCATCTCACGCCAATGCTGAAGGAAAGGTCATTCTGTACCGTGAATTTCTTTCTCTCCCTTCGCCCGCTTAACTCTTCAACTCCTCGGTTTTCTCATCCCCAAATATGCAAGACCAAGAGCCCTGGAAGGCCAGGAAGGCTTGCTAGGGACACATACATGTCTCCGAACCAACGAGCACAACGCATCTGCAACGAGAATCAGGCACGGACGCCCGCAAGGGCAGTAGCTCACCACGAGGGCTATCCACTTTCCCTTGGCTCCACCGGCGGCTCCGGCGGTTCCGTCACCCTGGTCCTGGGACGAGGAGCTTAGCCTGCTCAGCAGGAGGGCTCCAGCCCTACGCTCCGACGGCGGGGCCGCCGCTGCCTTGACTTCAGCCTCAGACTGCTCCGCTGACACTACGCTGACAGGTCCCGATCCTCCGGCTACGTCGCCGGGCACTCCTTCCGACGCCTTCGAAGGGTCACCGTCGCCCCCCTGCGCGACGGTACCGGCCACTTCCACCGCACCCTCCACAGCTCCGACACCTCCGGTGACAGCTCTTTGCGACGCTTCGGGAGCGGACCTCTCCGGACTGTGGGCAGGTTCCGTGGACGCGCTGTCCTGGCGGTAGTAGAGGTCATCCTCTTCCTCGTCCCGCCGTTCGCGGTCCGGTTCGCGGGAATCTTCGTAGTCTAGTTCGGTCTGGTAGGGGTCGTCTTGGGACGGCTCCCCCGTCTCGTCGCTGGGTTGGGAGGAGAACCGAACGCGTCCGAAGTCCACCCTGTCTCCGCGACGGTTCTCGAGCACGCTCAGTTCCGAGTCCTCGCTCGGTTGGACCTCCTCCGACGAGATAGAACCGAAGGAGTCCTCGCTCCAGCGCGAGTCCGCCGCCCTCTTGCGCTGGCGCACCTGGCGACGTTCCCTCCTCTCCTGCAGGGCGGCCTCCTGCACTTCCCGGCTGTCGCCGAAGGGCTCCGACTCGAACGAGTCCTCGCACCATCCGGTATCGGCCAACCTCGGTGCTTGCGGATGTCGCCGACTCTGCGGCGACGGTTCCTGGACGTCGGCAAACACCTCCGACTCCGACGTGAAGGTGGACGCGAGGCTCGAACTGCCCCGCCTGGACCGCGGCTCCTCGTCTGCTGGCGGCGAGCCGCCTTCTTCGAACGGCGGTTGACCGCTGCTCGATCTCCTCAACTCTCCGATGGTGGGGAACATGCAAGATAGTTCTTCCTCACCTGCAGGCGCCGTCGGTTCCTCACCGTCGTCGTCCAGCGTGTCCTGGTAAGGAAGAGGGTCAGGGTGCTCCGGTTTGGGAGTCACGGGCGGCGTCATGCTTATCTCCGGTAAAGACATCTGCACCACAAGCGGCGGTTGCTGCTGCGCACTTTTGGAAGACTCTGTCCCACTCTGAACACTCTGCGACCTCAGCAGCGACAGCCGCCTGGACCGCGTACGCTGGGGCTTCTCCTTTGAGCCGTCCCGCCGCAAGAGATTCGACGCCATCACTTTGGACGCCATCACCTTGCTGTAACCCTGGCTGATCTTCGAACTCAAGTTGGTCAGAATGGAGCCCGACACCGACACCGACCCGAGGGCGGACGTCGAGGGCGCCGGTTCGGCCGACGTTACCGCCACGTCACTCAACGTCCGCTTGGGACACACATCGGGCAGCACTTCCGACGGCGCCACCGGAGGCACCACCGACGTCGTGTGTCGCCTCTCGCGGGCCTTGGACCGCTGCCTGCGGGGACTGGGGAACGACATCCCCGTCGTCTTCCGCCGCTCGGGCCGAACCTCTGGCTCCGGCTTAGAGGACGCCCCTGCGTCGACGCTTTGCGGAGGCAACGGCGGCGGTGGCGACGGATGCAGCATCTCGTCGTGGATCTGCGCTTCGACGACGGCCGGCACAAGCTGCGTTGACGCCTCGCTGGACGTGTCCGAGATGAACGCACCCACCACCATTCCCACGTCCCGGGCCGCCGGCGGGGACGGCGCCCGCTCCGGGGCGAGCACGGACGAAGACACAAGGTTCTTTTGGACGGCCAACGCCAGTTCCTGGCTAGCCTCCCTCAAGCGGGCCAGTTGTCTCGCCCTCCGGTCGTCCTTCACGTCGGGCGCTTCGTCGGGTTCCGCCAAGCAGCGTCCCACGTCTTCCTCCTCGTCGACCCTCGACAGTCCGGACGCCCTGCCGAGGTCCTCGGACAGCCTGCCCAGCTCGCACAGGTCGAGGTCGCTCACGACGCCTCCAACGGCGCCCCGGTACCGCCGGTAGTCCGACGCGGTGAACACGCTCGCCGAGTCCGACTCCTCGTTGTCGCAGGACGACGACCCCTCGGTGGTGCCTTCTTCCTGACTGGACACCACTTCGGGGACGGCCTCGAGCACGGTCCGGCGCAGGCGTACCACGTCCTGCTGGGACATGGGGCCCACGCCGGTCTCCTCGCGGAGGCGTCGCTCGAGCTGGAGCACCAGGTCTTCGGGCAGGTCTTCCTCGCGGGCCGCTCCGCCGCCCTGGATGACGCACATGAGCTGTCCGATGACGGCCTGCTGCTCGTAGAGTAGGATCTCGAGCCGCTCCAGCTTCTCCCACATCTTGACGTACTCCTGGGAGAGCAGGTCCACGGCGCGCCACGCGTAGCGCAGCTCCACTTCGAGCTCGCTGAGGCGGCCTCCGAGTCGCTCCATGAACGCGTCGACGGCGCCCTCGATGCGCCCGCTGAGTAGCTGGTAGTAGTCGGCGGGGGGCCGGCCCCCGGAGCCCCCGCTGGGGCTGGAGCTACCGCCCTCCATGCTGGTGCCACGGTGTCCGTCAGCCCGCGGCCCGGTGCCATAGCGAGCCCGGCGTCCGAACCCGCATCGTCCGCCGCGGTTCGTGAGCCAGCTCCTCCGCGGCGACCCGGAGTCGTTTTTTTGTTTTTGTTTTTTGTTTTTTCCACGGCGCATGCGCGGTGGAGTTCTTTCGCGTTCCTTTCGGGGGAGTCCACTCGGGGGCGAGGGTATCCGAGGGAGGGCGTATCGATCGCAATCCAGGGTTAGTATGCCTAGATGTGAGAGTGTCTCCAACTGCCCGATGGTAGTCACGTGGTTTATGAACCGCGTTTGCACTAGAAGCCGAGATGAGGAGGAGGGGAAAGCGTCGATCAGCGTCTCCAACCTCCTTTGCTCAGTTTCTCCGCCCGACGTATTTCTCGTCACTCGAAAACACACGCACGCGCTACATGCTACCGATCTGCACAGGAGGTGTCCGCCATCAAATGGCAAACGCGCCCCCCTCCGTGGTACCAGTTGCTCCCTCTCTGAGAACTAGAACATCCATTCGAGTTCGGTGGGGGTGCCGGAGCCCGAAAACCGCGGTCGACGCGACCCTACCGGCAGGTGGGGGCACCTGGCGGTCGTGCGTTCAATCGAAGCGGGGCCCCCTTTTCATTCGGCATTGGCGGGCAACTGGCCAGCGAGGATGGGAGGAAAGAGTGCTTGCCGGGAGAAACGGAGCGTTTTATGGACAATGCGCGCGCGCGCGCGTGTGTGTGTGTCTGGATATATGTGTCTCTGCCCTGGGACCTGGGTTATCGGGAAAGGGGGAACGGCAGCCAATTAACGCGGCCCCATGGCGGCGGCGGCGGCGGCGACGGCGCCGCGCTCGCGACTCGAAACATTCGAATGAAGTCTCCGCTTCCCCGGTTTAACACCCTTCGGGACAAACGACTCCTGAAAACCCAGAAGGCTCCGGGCAACGGTCCCCAACGGTAGAACCAATCAATCTAACGACATATTTATACGTAGACTTACAGAACAAAGTTTCCCCACATACAAGCACCCTCTGCTTTTGTGGGTCAGAACGCACTATATCAAACTGCATTAATAAAATCGCCATTATTATTATTATTATTATTATTATTATTATTATTATTATTATTATTATTATTATTATTATTATTATTAAACGTGTGCTATTGGAAGGGAACAGAGACTGTTTGACTCCCTTTTGGATTTTCTTAGAGTGCGTATATCTGCTTTTCGAAATCTCAGCTGCAGAGGACAAGAGAGCTATGTAGCACGTGCTCAAAAAGATATACGCAGTCCAGGACAACCTGTAGTAACTGAAATTGTATTCCTCTTCCCTTACAACGTACGCAAAATGTGTGTGCGGTATATATATATATATATATATATATATATTGCTACAGGATTTGGCAAGGTCATCTAACTTTCCAGAGTGACGGGCTTCGTCTGTTATCATCACATATCGCTGTACATGTCTCGCTTTGTGATTATTTTCTGCTCGGCTTTCTAACCCGCGAAGTAATCGCCCATGCCCTCACAAACACCGTTCTCAAATGCAGATTTAGTGCACGTTACCATTGTCTCCCACCTGGCACGTGAAGGTAATTTTATCTCAAATTAAACACCGTTCCGAGGAAAGTCCGTTTCACGCTCTCCTTCATTAAATCCTTCGTTTCGTTCAAACCGTCCTTTCCATGCATTTTTTGGCACACCGACTCGTCGCTCCGTCACTTACATAAAGGATCCTTAACACATCTTTCATGTTCTACGCCTAGATGATACACCCATTTTGGCCACTCTATTACGACTGACTGTATCCCTAACATCGTTAACACATTCAAAATTAAGCTGCCTCAACAGTTATAGAGTCACTTC
Organism: Ixodes scapularis; assembly: GCF_016920785.2. NCBI lineage: Eukaryota > Metazoa > Arthropoda > Arachnida > Ixodida > Ixodidae > Ixodes > Ixodes scapularis. Next base: position 13,408,839 of record NW_024609837.1, read on the forward strand.
CGTCCTACCGATGCAGCCTATATAAAAGCCGCTGATCTCGATCGGATATCTCTGCCGCTTACTCTACTACCAACCCCAAAATGTACCAAAAATGGATCTAAGGGAGTTTTAGCAAATCGTTTTCTAAAGGCCCGCTACCGCTACAAGGGCGCGCGCTTCAGAGCATGCATCGAAATGGCACGCAGCGCGAGCTCGCATGCACTACAAATAGCATGGCCTGAAAACACGCGCTCTACTAAAACTCTCCAAATAAGACTCTCGTTGCCCGTCCAAGTCGGCAGCCGCGTGTCTTTGGCTCTGTCCGCTATACTTATAAAACGACGGGAAGGGTGGAGATGCACCGCAGCTAAGAACATCAACCAAGCACGTCGGCTTAAAAAAAAAAAATGGCTTGCTCTTTATGTTTATACAGAGGAGATGCGCCTCAACGGCTAATCGGTCTCTTAGCAGTAGATGAGAAATTTAGCCAGTGCGGTACAACCGCTAACCTGGGATTTTTAACGTGCATCACGCAGTAGTGATCACACGAACGCGTGCAGGTACGAAACTCATCCAGATCGAAACGGGCGGGGGCGGCGGGGATCGAACCCAGGAGGTTCCCAGCGCAAGCTTTTCGCTCCACGCTCCGAGCTGAGACGCGTTAGCCCACTCGGCCACTTCCTCCCTTGCACGTCGGCTTAAGCATATGGTTTAATTTATGCAAGTTCACGCGGTCCCCTCTACCTTCGTTGTTTGTTCGGCAGCTTGTTAAAAATCTTATATTTTCGTTTGTCCCTCCTCCCTCTTTATCCTCTCTCCCTGCCTCCTCCTCCTCTTCCTCGTCCTCCTCCTCTTTTTTCTTTCCGAACATCCACTGGGGAAGTCGACGCCCAAATTTGTTGCACAGGGGTATGGACAGAAGGAGCTTGACGCCCTTGAAACACAACTCGGCCAGTGCAGTACACCACTACTAACCTGGCGCATTTAAACTGCATATCATCATCATCATCATCACTTCTTTATTAATAATAGAGAGGGTACATACTCTGTTTTATCTTACGATGCAACGCAACGGACGTCACGATTCCGCGTAAGAGCGAATCAGAGCTCCGCGTGCGCCACGTGACCTCACGCTCCGCGCGCTCCATAGGGATTGGTTCCGATGGCTCGTAGCGTCCACTGCGGAACATCCTAAGGAGAAAACTGCGGTGCTGCACCGGTAAACTTCCTCGCCTCCAGCAGGGACACCAGGGGCACATTATGGGCTGACTAACTTCCTGCCGTCTAAACAAACGCACGACACAATTATTCTGGACAACTCGAAATGTTTGCTCGTGATTTTTTTCAGATATAGTTTTCGAGACGCTCCTGCCCACAAGTATCGCGGTTCGTGCCACAGAGACACACTACATTTCCAATTGCGACCGCTTTGATCGAAATTCCAAGTTCAGTGTATTCCTTGAAACATGCTCGTCGCTTTCTTTTTTTCCCTGTCCTTTCCACGACGGAGATGAGCTTGTTTCTCGTTCCCGTCATCTGCAATGAGGACGTCCATCACGTTGAAGCCGGCCCCGCATAGCACCGGACATCCGCAGACACGGGTCCGGAACACGCTGGGCTCCGGTCTCTCCAGACACCCCCCGCGGGCAGGCAGACGTCGCACTGCGGCCGCCCTGCCACCAACGCTATCCGTGCGGAAAATGGCCAGCCAACCGAAACCTCGCCGACCGTCTCCGTTCCGACGCACAGCAAACTCTCCGAGTGCGCGTGACCAACCGGAACCGGGCGTGACGTCACACGTGTCCGGCAACCGCATTTCTTCATCGACCGTAGGGGGGCGCTGTAGGTCAGTCGACCGGCCGCCGGCGGCTAGGTGGCGGAAGCTGCCGCCTGATTTACGGGGTTAGACGCCGTACGCATCCACCCATTCGTTCGTCGTGGTTCATGAGGCGGAACGCGCGCGCGCAATCGGTTGCGAAGAGGCGCTTAGAAGCATTAGTGCTAAAAGGGGTTAACCTTAATGTTTTGTATATTAGGCTGAGGTTGATTGTTGAATTAGAAACGCTACCTAGGTGGCGCCAGGCACCTCCCGATTTACACGGTTCAGCTCGATGCATCCATCATGCACACGAAATAGAACACTCGTGCGACCTATCCTTGAGCTTCCGTTGGAAGATTGAGATCCCCGCACACTTCTCTCTCCTACAAAAAAAAAGAGCATTTTAAAGACGTTTAGTTTTTATGAGTCAGTACATTTCTTTTCTCAGACTTTAGGAGGAAGACCATGTGTTACAAACATCATTATAACTGCAAGCAGATTTAAAATCCTTAGAACACACAAGGAAAGAGCGACTGGAGCTTTTCTTTCAGAACTATAACGCCCAACTGAGAACCATTGTTCATGTTAAACGAAGGGTCTACTATTCAGAACACGTTCGTCACTCGAAAGTGGTAACAGCAAATGGTGCTCGCAGAGGTACATGTAAACAATCCTTTTGGGGGCAGGTAATCCACTTATGCAATAGAACAAACGTTCCCATGACATCATTTATCCTTATTGTTTATCCAATTCTGAAAGGCCTTAGGATTGATGACTGTGCAAGATTTGAAAGTAATTTGACACGTTCGCTACGCTGTCCGAAGAAGTGTCCAGTGTCAAGACACCGTTTTGATAATACACGTGCTCGGGCTCTGTTAAGAGGTTATTGACCCCGTATGGCTCGTATCGCTGTTCGTTGATCTACTTCTAAAGTTTGTGGTTCTCCTTAGGGCCACTGCCTTTGGGAGGACCACGTTCGCGGCGAGACGCTCTATCGCGAAGCGGGTTCGTACTCGCGTGGCATGCTGCTCCTTGAGCGCAAACAGACACCAGACACGTTGGTAACGGTGATAATATCTGTTTATTTACAACAAAAAAAAAATAACAACAAAACAGCGGCTATCCGCTGGTGAACGCCGTCGGTGTGGTGATCGCCCACGGCCGAACGGTCGTTCACAAAAGTACAAAGGACGGGGTAAACGCACACCGGTGCGCCGGACGGTTCCCCGTTGTCGCCGCCGCCAAATCCCAGGGAGAAGACAGAGAGATCCTGCTGTCCGCTGGTTTTAAGATAACGGCGGGGGCGACGTGGCCAATCAAGGAGCGACACGTCGATCTCCTCTCTGCGAGGGTTCGTTACGAAAATCGCCCCAAAGGGGGAGAGGAGGAAGCCACTCGCAGTGGTAAGCAGCGCCACCTCTCGCTACGTCAGCGCGGCCGCCACGGCATGCCAAAACACTGACGCGACAGAATGTTGAGGGATATCACAATCCCCACAAGTTACAATGTGTGCCGATTCATTTACCCAATTGTAATTAGGGCTGGGCGTCGATTAAAAGTTTTAACCAGATTAGTCGCCACAGTTTAACCGATTAATTAATCGTTTAATCTGTCTCGTTTATTTCTATGCATAATATTAAAAATATTATTTGCTAAATATGTCATAAACGGCGCAATATACAACTTGCATGCACGTAGCCAGGATTTTGTTTCGGAGGTGGGCCCGCCCATGACAAAATGCTGTATGAGGGGGAGAGGAGGTCCCAGCAAACTGGAAGATTTCGGGGGGGGGGGGAGGGGGGGGGCCATGGGGGGGGGGGGGGATCGCTTTGCTCGACGCGAGCAACGCGATCGTCCTCTTTGTCGTCTGCTAACCAAACTTTGGAAACATCTTTTAAAACAACTCTCGCGTTATAGAAAAAAAAAAGAAAACAACGCAATTATACTGTACCCAGTGGCTACACATAATGTTCCATGGTCAAAGAACCTTCAAGTTCCTTCGAAGTTTAGAGAAAGACGTATTTTGCGCAAACGCAAAGCGAGAAACATACATGTTCCGCCCGAAACTCGGCGCCTGCAAGGTGGTTTTCCCTCAAGAAGGTTAGATCCAGTTCAGCGCACACGTGACCGCTTCTCCGCCAATCCGGCGTTGGCGGCGCAAGGAACGCGATACTCTGAGCTGTGGAACCAGAGCCTGTACATTTACTCGATTTGCATCTATCCCCTACGGGCCCTACCCTGCCAAAGAGAGCAGGGCGCTTCTCGTGCAAAAGAATGCGGTGAGATCACTTTTTTTTTTTTTTCGCAGTATGCTTGACGGTCGAATTTCGCAGCCGATAACGCGACGCGGATCGTTCGATACCCTCCCAATTCCGCACTTACGCAATGTGCCGTTCCAAATCCAATCGATGACGACGCCGGCACGAAACAAAGAAGGTCGTCAAACGCACGCAGCGGACCGCGAGCGAACACAGAAAAACCGGAAACTCGAAGCACACCGAAAGCCCGAAGGCGACTTTGTCAACCAAATAAAAACAACGCCAAAAAATAAACTACTGAAGCAACAAAACGATAGCACAGCTATACAGCGACGCTGCACTAGAGGCCATAAACGACGACGTCAATTCCGCTAGCGTGCCACGTTTCCGCTTGGACAATTGTTTCTTTGTTTTGTTTTCCCCCCTGTGTTGCCATACTTCTGAAGTCAGCCTTAAAAGCCGTCCTTTTTTTGCCCACATCCTTTCAGCCTTTGTTGTCGCCCTTTTTCTTTCCGTGTTTTCCTCCGCCGATCGGCCCGTCTGAGTGGGTGCACGCGTGGAAACGTACTACCCGTTTTTAAGCTTTTAGTAAACGGAATGATTCCGTTTCGAGGAATGTATACGTGAAAGGATGCTTAACTACACTGTGTGTGTACACCGTATACTGTGCATTTCATGCCCGTTACCCTATCAAGAATCGGGCAAATAAGGCCATATACGGCCATATACCATAACACGGCTATATACCGATTCCGCAGTCAGTTTCTTGACGCCACCGCTGCCGCCGCCATGCATCGTGGGGAACTGCGACAACCCCGTTGGGGGTTCTGCTCCCGATCTGAACCATTGCCTCTCTGCTCTATACTCACAAAGCCTGGCAGTTCGACAACGGAGCCATAGAGTGCCCGCGGTCGCAGATTTGGAGCGCGAGGATCTGGTAGCACACAGCATTTCTCGGGGAACGTGGACGTTAGCGCACAGCTTTTGCGGCGGTGAGAACCCAAAACACACTTGCTCCCTCGGGAGAAGTGTATTTCGGCGTTTCGCCGCAGCGGGGCGCCAGTCACGTGGCTCTCCTCTCATCCGTTGTCTGCCGCTCCATTTTTTTTTTTTTTTTTTTTCGGCGGCCGCTTTTTGTGTCGATCTGCCTGGCTTTGTCAGTATATATATATGAGGCTATATGTCTGAGCATCAAGCGGCATAAGTGGTCTCGTGACCTGGCGCCTACCTCCTGTAAACTATACAGTTATGGCGGCGTCACGCGCGCGTGGAACGCTTAGTGAGATGTCGGTCTATAGTCTTGACGTGGCCATATATGGCATTTCTGTACGGGCCGTTACGCATTTTCCCCGTCAGACCGCGTCGTGGTATACGTTTTCCCTGCACGTTTCGCCACAGCTCGTCCCCGTTTCTTAAAAATCGCGACTTGGCCGCTGGGTGGCGTCGCCTCCCATAGCGTTGACCCAGCGGCAAAGACGTGGCCTTTAAGACGCTCGTTCGCACATTCGCGCTTGGACATGTGCCGAGTGTGTGCGAAGTGCGTTGTGATCCCCCGTAATCGCCGACATATGCACTGGCTCCCTCTATCAGGTACATAGGCCTAAAACACTTTCAAACTGTGCATAACTAAACAGAACGCTATTTACGAGATCGAATCTATACGCGCTGTCAAAAGTTTTTCAAGTAAAAAAAAGAAAGAAGGAATCCGCAAATTATCCGCAGCGGCTCGCCCCGCCTCGACACAAAAATTGGACAAAAAAAAAAAAAGGACTAGTGGAAGAAGAGGGTGAAGCAAAAAGGAACATCGAATAAAGGGTATTCAATGGATGCCATATTTGAAGGCGCTGTTGAGAGAGAACGCTCAGAACGCGCTCAAATTCAGAGGCTGCTAAAAGACCGGCACTCTCCATGGTGTGGAATGCACGCTGCGAGAGACCTGCGGAAGCTCGCCATCAGCACGCTCCCATCATTCGCTCAGACAGCTATGGCAGCCGGTGAATGCCTTCGAAAATTACGCCCCCTTACGGACGATCCGAAAATACCGCAAAGTGGCGTGCGCAAAAAACCGCCGACAAGCTGGGAAGTATATGACTACTATAATGCTCACAAGAGACTGTACAAAGTTCATAGAGTTGACATTTTTATGCTCTCTACTGCTTCGCGTCTACCCGCTGGTGATTCCTGCGCTCAGTGACAACGAGGGATGTCGCGAACTTTTGTCCAACCTGAAGTTGGACAGAAGTGTGTCAGTTGAATCAGAACTTTTGTCGGACCTGTCGAACTTTTAGATTCGACTGGTTCGGCGAACCTTCCAACTTTTTGGCAAAAAAATTCGACGAAGTTCGACTCGTCTACAGTGTCGCCCGACTTCCGACTCAAAACTGTTTCGAGTTTAAAAAAAAAAAAAATCTATAAAGTAGTCTTTATAATACTGCATTTTGTAAAAAGGATCATCGACGGTTACAGAATACTATATAAAAGCAAACATGTGTACTTTTAGGGCAATAATAAGGAACAATAAAATAATACATCCGAGAAACATCACCCTTTTCCTCCGACAACTGGCATTAGCTGGTATGTGTATATATATATATACATATATATATAGTTTTGCTCACCCACGCGGAAGTCGAACTCCAGTAGAACTTGCTTTCGAACTTCGCGTTAGAAATTTAAAAAATTCGAACCGGGTAGAACTTAAACCTGCGCACGTACGCGACATCCCTACTGACAATTCGTAAGAAACGAAGCGCTTGGCTTTATGTTGCTAAAACTACGTCATCTACGAGGTGTTGATTGAATTCGAAGAGAAATATAGAGATTAAAAAATTGAAGGAATCGTTCATCTCGCTAAAAGCACAAAAAAGAAACACGTACCAAGCCAAAGAAAATCTCTCTAGCGCACTTTTAAAGCGCCCAGAAGAAAAAGAGAGAGATTTCTCGGGGCTTCTATACCTATAGGCTCGCAGCCTCTTCGTCGCGTTCTATCCACGTTTTACTTCAACATCTTACGATTGAAAACGTGCGTCTTCATCTGACGATGTGCTCCAGCTCTATACAGACACTGGCCACTCTTTACTCCTACGGCTGTCGTTTCCGTTTTGCGTGATTCTTTCGTGCGAACTATATATCCGAAACATTGTTAAATGTACTACGTTGGAAAACTTTTTTTTTTTTTTTTTTAGGGAAGTATCATTGCGCCTTCCTTTGCGTTTGTTGTCGTTCGCTGCGTTAAACACTTGGTACAAAACGGAACCTAGGATTTTTTGTGTAAAGTTTTTATTGGAAACGTGGAAGGGGTGGGGCAGCAATAGCAACCAACCGCAGTCCTTTTTATATTACTATTTTTATTAAAGAAGCTATAAAAATGTTAGTTAGCTTGCTTGTTTGGTTGTTTGTTTTGGGGAGGTGTTCCTGGAAACATGAGAATCGCTCTTCGAATCTCAATAGCGACTGTACCTTCTATTTAATATTGCGTCCGCTTGTTTTCTTTTTTTTAAATTTGGCCGCCCATGATTGTGAAGTGATGTTAATATTGTCAAGAATGACAATTGATGAGGCGATGATAACTGAAGAAACTATGCGTTTAATGGGACGAACTTGTGCCCAAAACAAAAGAGGGGTCAAAGAAAACAGCAGAGCATCGCGGGCGTCGATGTCGGCGAAACCGCAGGATCGAGCGCTGGGGCGAGACTGACTCCCGCTGGCCACGCGGAGCCCCTTTTGTACACGCGTGGGCTTCCAGAATAATCGGTGCGGAAGGTTCGGCATGTAGAACATTCTACCCTCGAATCAGCAACACGGTTCTCGAATTAACCAAAACATTACAGCAGAGTCAACAAAAATGCGTTCCCGCGGCCAGGAATCGAACCCAATAGCTTTCCGCGTGGAAGGCACGCGCGATAACCGTTAGGTCACGAGAACGCTGCCTACTTAGACAGCTGCGCTCGCGGCAATATCCCGGGATCCTCGTTAATTCCTGCTCGCAGTGTGTTCGACTGGCTAATCACTAATCAGGAACGATTCCTCGTGTGCCTGCTCCCATACACAGTATGGGAGCAGGCACACACGTATATATATATATATATATATATATATATATATATATATATATTTCTATCGTTTCCTCGGCGTATATTACAGAGTCGGCACTGCAACGAGTTTAGTTCAATCCTACGAAGGTGCACCTTTCGACGAGAACCATGCCAATATTCGTATAACTAAACTAGACTGAAGGTTTTGCAGTATTTCCGAAATTAAACCTACTCGCGATCCATGAAAAAAAAAATATATATATATATACTTTTTAACATTGTCAGGATTATTTTAAACACACAGCGAAGGAACAATGTGCGCAATATACGCAGATCTGATGTGTTCAAGAGCAACCTGGTAGAAGGCAGCAGTGTATTCTGTAGTCGTAAGCGGTCCACACTGAAACGCACACGTGCGAACCGGCATCTATTCTTACTACTACTATTCGTGCCACAAACCGTATTGAACGCCGCCTGGTGGAAGGCCCAGTAAACGCTTTTCCGGGTCCTTAACCTCCGAGATTCCGAGGCGCGCGCGGCCATGCCGGCGCATAAGGTGTCGACACAGCCGTATATTGGGAGAGTGTGGCCAATGGGCGGAGCAGAGGTCGCCGCCAGCGCCGAATATTTCCCCCCACGGTTAGAGCGTAAACTAAAAGTGCGACACAGCGTCGACCCATCAGCACAACCTGCCGTCACAATATTGGAAGCGACATTTCAAGCGTGAAATAGAAGCGTTCCGTCTCGGCGTCTTGGTGACAATGGCGCCAGTAGCAAATGAGTCACCAAAGATCGGAACAGTTTACTCTTGTTTGAAGCGCACGTTCGTTTATTCTACCGTTGAATACAGACGCGACGAAAACCTCACACGTGCCAAGTTTTCGGTCGCCAAGAGTCATACCTTTTTACCCTAGCGACGCTATAAGACGGCCTAAATAAGTCGAGTCGCATTTGTAGAGCTCACGGCGACCGCTAGGGGCTGTTTCGCGGCCTGCGGTCGATCACGAGATGCTCGCCTATTCAAACCAACGAACGGTCAAACTCTCCCAGTCCACGGCTCTGGTTGCCGACCGTCGTTCGCGCCGTCTATACAGAATGTCGGCGTTAACTAACGCGCACGGGAACGCGACTGTGCGCACACACGGCGGTGGACCCACGGCGCCGGAATCGTGCAACCAACTCACGCGTCAACCACCAACTGCGAAGCTCGCGGCCGCACGGACGCCAACAAAAACAAAAGCGGCAGCGCGCGCACCAGAGGCGCAACGCACGCGGCGGAACAACGCCCCAAACGAGTTGTAAAAGCGGGAGCTCGTAAAGCTGGGCCGCGAAAACGAGGCCGAAAAAAATAGAGGGGTGCCATCAACCCCGTTTTGACATTATAACCCCGAGGACGACACGAGACTTTCAGAAACAGGTACTGCGTCGATTTTGACGTATACACAAACGTACGATACCGGTGCGATCAAGACGTTTCGAGACCGATGTTGTGTCATGAAAAGAAAGGGCAGCTGCGCGGTGATGAGCGCGCAGCAAATTAATGGGAAGGAGGCCTCGGGCATTGTTCAGTGAACCTTTAGAGCTGCGCGACGCGAGATTTTGTGACCGCGTTCACGGGCGCAATGGCGACCTCACCATAGACTGCAAAACCGGAGCGGGCGCATCTATATATACCTAAATTCTGCGTGAAACTCGGCGAATCAAAAACGGACTTATGTCAAAAAGCAGCGAATTGTGCGAAGTGGTTTGAGTCGCACTCGCGCTTCAAGAATGACACAACATCGCTGGAAGACAAAGAGAGGTAGGGGCGACCTTCTTCTATGACATTTCTTTGTCTTCCAGTGATGGTCTGCCATTCTCGAAGCGCGAAGGCAACTCGAAACACTTCGCACGAGTCGGCTGCAAAATTCCAAAGGTCTCTTTCTCTCTTTTTTTGCGCAACGAGCCCGAAAAATCGGCGACTGCGCAAAGGGAGCCCAAACATTCGCCGGATGTGAATTTAAATGGTGGATTTTACCTGGTGAAATTTCAAAGCGTAGCTTCCTTCCTGTGAACAAAATGAGACCAGCAAACTTGCCTGGGTCAACGGCGGACGTGTTCGCAGACGATCGGGTTAGCGATAGTTGCAACGTGTGGCGCCATCTGCCGTAGGCAAAGCCAGCCGACGACAGGGTGCGTCATCTGCTCGCTATGCCAGTCGGGAGATGGCGCCACAAGATTAGTCATCGCTAACTCGGGCAGGTTTGCTGTCGCCAAACAACCGACAAGCACTGTTGGCAAGCACGACAAAAACGTCTTGGTGCTGACATAACCTACCGCTTAGGCGGCATTTGGCGCCGTTGACCTGCTAAACAGAAGAAGAAAAAAAGGCGTATATGTCTGCGATTCAACGGGAAGCTGAGCTCGTTTTGTTGGCGGACGGGTACCGGTGCTGGTCCCATTAGATAGACAGACAACAACACGTCTCGTGAACATTAGAAACGTCTTGTTAGCAAATTGTTTCTCTTTTAAATTTTTTTTGCATCACACCAACTGGCCGGGGGAAAAAAAGTAACATGTGGGTGAACAAAAGCTACCGTAAAACAAAAACGGATCTAAACGCAAAAACAAAAGTTTAGTTTGCACTAATTATAATGCAATTAAATGCAAAGGTGCAAACGAGCTGGACAAGAATGACGAAAATAATCCCTGGAGAAGGGGAAGAAGGGGGACAAAGGACAGCCCCTAGCTGTGTTTGGAGATTTGTGTTTGTCCTTTGTCGCTCTTGTTCCCCTTCTCCAGGGATTATTTTCGTCGTTAGTTTGCACTGTCGGTGGGAAAACAAACACGTGTAAGTCGCTCTGGTGTGGACTTCAGGCCATGAGGCGATGAACATTTCACGAGGCCAAAACAAAAACGCACCAATTCACAAGCACAATTTGCTTTCCATTTCGCACTGGCATGTAGTACTACTTTCGTCAACGCATGCTACCAAAACGTATATATGAAAAAAAGAAAATCGCACGCGAAAGACCTCAAAATGAGGCTACATCGAAAGCATCAGAAAGCAATAAAAGTGCGAGATTAAAATCTTCTTCATGCACATGCTGTAACTAACCTAGAGAAAAAAAAAAAAAAAAAGAACAATTTTTCCTCCCCATTATTACCAGGAAAGTTGGCGCACACGTTGCAATAAAGAAGACGACACTCCAAAGCGATTCCAGCATCCAGAATATGCGTAACACAAAAATGCATCCCGCCGGCTAGAAAAAAAAAAAAAAAGGGGGGGGGGGGAAGGGGGGAGGGGGGTTTACATCAACATGTAATGCCCACTTATTACGACTTCACTTCACCCCCCCCCCCTTTTTTTTTTCTTTTTTTTCTCAAAATCCCTCGCATACAACTTTGGTGATTTACCACATAGCTCAAAAAACGCGTTTTCCTCATTCGCCCCGAGCGAAAATATGCCGTCGCTAGATGAGGTGTGAAATAAAAGAAAGGTGATTCAGAGTCGACGGAAAATGAGGGCGACATTACATTGAAGTGACGAAAATGCAACGAGAGAGGAAAAAAAAATGTTTTCGGGATCTTGTTTTACAGCGTTTCGTAAAGACACGCGAACATATATACGCCCGCGTACGTGCCTCATATTTCTGAGCAGGCAGAGACGCGCAAATGCGAATGCCATACTTGTACGATAATAAGAAAGGAAGAAAGAAAGAAAGAAAGAAAGAAAGAAAGAAGCAAACAAACAAACAAATGGTCAAAGTAAAAAGAAATGCATATTTTAAGTGAGATAGTATACACAGAATAGAATTCACTGAAAGACTGTTCAGAAAGAGACGGGGAATATATATATATATATATATATATATATATATAGAGAGAGAGAGAGAGAGAGAGAGAGAGGGAGAGAACAGAGCACCAGATGATAGGTGCATAGATAGGAAGATAAATATTAGCGTGATGGAGTGTTGATAGATATGTGGTGCCTACACACAGCAAGGAATAGAAAATATATATAAGGGGGCAGAAAGACGGAAGTCATAGGCGGAAAGATATACGACACACATGAGAAATAAGCCGATACGATCGATACAGATACGGGAGATCAGAAAAAATATAGATACGAAAAACTATATACAAAACATTAAAAAAGCAGATACGAAATAGGTCGATGCGAAATAACAAGGCAAATAGATACACGAAATAGGTAGTTCGAGATATATATATATATAAGAGGGGTCTCAAACACAAGGCCTGCGGGCCGCATGCGGCCCGCAAGCTTATCCAGCGGCCGCGAGCCCCCGTTCCCATGTCTTGAGCGCTATATGCGCCATAAATATAAGTTTCATATCGTCGATTCCTTTCCGCTCAAAAAGGTATAACGTGTTTACCATATTAAACAATATTCTGTTTTCTTTTGGACTGAGTGTTGTTTCTGTCTAAATATTCGCTTCTCAGCACTTCCTCGTGTAAATCAACCGGAACGACAACACCACGACATACTAGGCTCAAAGCGCCAGCTTTGCGCAAAGAGGCACCTCGGCAGCACGAACTCTCGCTCAGCAGGACCAACTCCCGAAGATTGAGCTATGTGCTCGGGCTTCTGAGCGTTAAAAAAGACATTTAAAGGCGCCATGAAACGATATCGGGTTGAAATGTTCGCGACTTTGCAGAGGCGTATACTGGTTCCAGTCTGGCTCAAGTCTATAGACCTTTTCCGCTTACTTTCGCCCCCGACCGCCAAGCAAGCACATCCGGTATGGGCGACGAAAAAATATTAAAACGTTTCAACCTGCAAATAGTAAAAAAATAGAGGGTAGACAAAACCAGAATGGGTGACGGTTAGGCTTACTCTCCTAAATGCTTTCTATTGGCGTGGCGACGGCAAAACAATGTTTTCGCCCATACCGGAAGTGACGTTAATTCAAGATGGCGGCGCTCTTGTGAAAAAGGTCTATACTCGCACAGACTACCACTGATCCAGAAGCTTCTTTGTCGCGGTGAAATTGCGAGGATAAAAGGCGACTATTTCTTTCAGTCTTGCCTCCGCAAAGCTCGATGACGTAATTGCGGGATCGAAACCACCCACCCGATGACTGTTTAGCGCTGCTCATAGTTTGGACACCAAAAGTGCGGGAGCACTCGACTTCGGCTCGTTAACAATCAACGCCTCGGTACATGTGTAAATACCTAGGCGTTAGTCATCTTGTCGATACCCATATTTCTCGAATGTTTTGGGCGACTGCCATTGCCTAGAAAGAAAAAAAAAACTAAGGCAAGTTTATTCGGTTATTAACGTTAGGGAGTGATTCTAAGTAGGATTTAGCGGAAGTAGAAAAAATCGTTTCATGGCCCCTCAAAGACTTTTCTTACCATGCTGCTATAAAAAATTGTCAGTAAAGTCAAAACTGCCGTATGAGGAGATATTTGTTTCCTTGGCATGGGGGAGTGAATTGTGCGACAGGGCAAGAGCAGTGTGATTGCTCTCGTTCTATTGAAAACACATTGGCGTTTTCAATCTGATCACATCAGTTGTGGGCCCAAAGTAGACCAAAGCAAAAGATGTCACTGGCAAAACGGCGAGCTTACAAAAAGCAGAAAACACCGGGTCCCTTCTCTAGAAAATCCCCGAGGTTTCGCTGGGCGACTCGGCTGCTTTCTAGCATAAAACAACATTGCTGTTTTGCTTCTTTTTTCTTTTTTTCTTCCAAAATAGCAAAATATTGTTCTCCACATTACAATGTGCTTGAGACCCCTGATATTTGCCATTAATACAATAGATGAGCATAGTTTGGAAGACACAATAGGAAGATAGTTTGATGAATAGATATACAGAAAGTATAGTCCCCTAGATCGACAGATAGGTAGGCACGAGAAGGAGACAGACGTAAAATTCATATATCTATATATAATAGGAGAAAAGGACGGAAAGAGAGACAAAAAGAGGAAAATATGATTAATATGAGAGAAAAGAAAAGAATAGGAATACAAAGCGAAAAGTAAAAAATAAATAAAAATGAAAAAAAAAGCAGGCGGATAGAAAAAAAAAAAAAACAAAGACAGCGCGACTCAAAGCTCGAGACAGTCAGAACATATGACGCCAAAACCGACGGCAAGCCTCGACAGGACACCCCCCAAAAAATCTCAAAATCACGAGCGTAACATTCTGCTCCGCGAGTGCCAATTACTTTGTATATTTACGACCAACGGCCAGCCTTAGACAGGGCTCGCCAGCTGTTCCGCTTTCTCAAGTCTTTATGATCCCGCTATGCTTTCAAATTTCACCACTAGGGCTAGAAGAAGAATATATATATATATATATTCCATTCTTTTCAACCCGCTACTGCGTGCAGCTTATCACCCTTCCTGCTTTTATTTTTTTTTTCCTTCAAGAACAAAATAAAGTTACGACATTATCAACTACAACAACAAAAAAACAAAGCTATATGTAAAAAGAAAATAAAACGGGAGCTCAGCGCGGTCCGTTTTAAATTAAACTTGTCAAAAAAAAAAAAGAAACAGGCAGGCAAAGTTTAAAAGGTATATTCTTCGGAATGAGGCCTGGCATGAATGCTTCACGGCTTCTCAGACACACCATCCGGAATGTTAAAAAAGAAAGACATCATCAGCCATCCCGAGCTCGAAGGCAGAAACGTAGCTAAAGTCGCTCATCGCGGAATAAGAACCAAGCCCGAAATGTGTAAAGAAGATGAGGACGGTAATGAAAAAAAAACAAAAAACAAAAAAAACTTATCACTAAAGAAAAAGAGAAAAAACGAGACACAATGAATTACAAAACGAACCAAAAAAAAAAAAAGCCGCATACATTTTTTTCTTGTTCTTTTTTGCGTGTGTTGCGTTTATTCACACTCGCGTAATCCCTAAAACTTGACGCAAGTAAAAAAAAAAAAAAAAAAAAAAAAAAAAAACTTATATACGCGTGTTTCGAAAACGCGAGATACAAGGGCTCAACTATCAAGTTTTCGCGGAAATTGGAGATTTGTGTTTTTGTCCTTCGTCCCCTTGTTTCCCTTTCTACGAGGATTATTGCTGTCCCATTGTCACTCTTTCCAGCTCGCTTGCACCCTCGCATTATTTGCATTAACAGCAAAATCAAGCTTTTCTTTTATGTTTCTTTCCGTGCCAAAGCTTCCACTCACACGCGTATTCACGCGCAAAAAAAAAAAAAAAAAGGCGAGAGAGTTACGCGATCACGTAACACATCCTACACATAGCAAGGCCGAGAGGCAGGATTTAACTACGTCACCCCCGGAAGGACAGCACGGGCCACAGATTGGACGCGGTGCTGGGATTCCTCGCGTGCCCAATCAGCGAGGATAATACGAGCTTCGGCCGAACGCTAAACTATCCTTCCATCGGAGTCAATCAGAACTAGGCGGCCTTCTGACGTCACCACAACTCCCGCAAAAGTAGCAGACGAACTTGCATACGCAGCGTCGCACGCGCTCCCCCAAAACAGGAACCAAAGCTCGTTCCTCGTCAATCGTAGAGCGAGTTTCCGCCACGAGGGACAGTGGTTCGAAAGGAAGGAGTTTTCCTTACCTTTCTACGATCGCAACGTGTCGTTAAATTAACGCTACGTTCGCGTATTTCGATAAAATATCGTGCCGGACAATCGGTGTCGCTAAAATACTTTCAAAGTCCTATTACGCGTGAAATGCCTTTTAGGACATCAATCTTCCCGCCAAATTTAGCGGCAGAAAACTGAACCACGATCACCATTTGTTCCAGTTCTTTGCCTTCGACTATATCTCTCCAACACTGCTCGGGGGAGAGCCTTCATCGCACCGGCCTGCGACGATATGCTGACGACACTCGCCAGGTTGCCCGCGCACACCAAGTTTCTATGTTTTTTGTTTCCATTGTGCGTCGCCATCTCCGTTGTGTCCGTTCGAAGCGGCGAAGATGGAAGTGGGTTCGTAACGTAACGCAACGTCATGGCGTTCACCATCTTTCTCCGTGTTCAAGCACTCGACCGCGCGTGGGCTTGAAACGAAACAAAGATTTAATATATAAAATATATAAATATAAAGAAACGACTGTTTCGTAGGACGACGCAAAGTGTATGAGAGAGTATACAGAGTAAACGTACTTCCAAGATTTCAGCGGAGTTTTATATATTGGTCGACGTTTCGGCTTGACTCAGGCCTTCAGGCCGAAACGTGTGTGTATCAGTGTGTGTGTGTGTGTGTATGTATATATATATATATATATATAAGGCACAAGGGGGGGGGGGGGGGGGGCTAGATAAGAGACAGTAAAATCGAGCGGTCGCCTTATCGCACTACTGCGCCATTCACGCGCTCAAAGACTTTCTAAAATTTACTGATTTAAGGGTTCTGGACAACGCTCAGCAAATCTCTAATGGTAACCACAAGACTATTCTCACCAATTATAAAGTTAATTAAAAATTTTACATAATTAGCCGACTGATCGTTATGATTAGCCCCCCATACTATGTCCCCCTGGTCATATAACTCACCTGAACAAACCGCATAACAGTAACTTTCACTTTTTACATATTTGTAAAGTTAAAAAACACCCTATTTATATGTCACGCGATGTGACGACGCAATTTTATCAGACGCCGGGCGGCTCGCAGGCAGAGAAAAGCACGACGTTGGATTTGTTGCTTTATGATTATAATGCAATTAAATGCAAAGGTGCAAGCGAGCTGGACAACAATGACGAAAATAATCCCCGGAGAAGGGGAACAAGAGGGACAAAGGACAAACACAAATCTCCAAACACAGCCAGGTGATTTGTTGCGACGTAGCAGGTCGCTGGAAACGTAAAAACGAGAACGCGAGCTTTTTTTTTTTTTTTTTTTTTTTTCTTATTATGTTTTTTGGCAACAGTGCGTTTTCGAGTGGGCGAATGTCACGGCCCACGCCTTAAGTTATACCCTATAGTTACAAGCACTAAAATATTAAGGTGGACTAGTTGGATATGCATTTTCGAAATAAATAGCGCGAAGGTCAAGTACAAACTGGCAGTACAAGCGCTACAGTTACAAGGGCGCTTCGAACTGTCATGGAGCCTACGACGGTTATCGGCGCCAACTGTGATTGAACTGAAGTCAACTGAGATGGTGCTACACGACTCCCGAGAACCCGGTTGAAGCCAAAACGAAACAAGTTCTTGTACCACGTGATCAGTATAATTCTTAAACTAATTTACTCGGAGACACACGTTTTATTTATTATAAGTATATCGTAGAATATGTTCAATACCTTGTTGCTTTTTAGCGGCGTTTGCACGAGTGGCAAAGCAGATTCAGGGCTAGGTTGCGCATATTTTACGCTAGGTGGCGCAAGTTATCGCCCACTACGATGGGTGCAGCCATTACTAGTCTCGTTACCCATTGCGGTGGTTAAGGAGACAGAGGTCCCGGTTATCCTGTGCCGCAAACCAATGGTGCCCACTGTACTATACTGCACCAAGAAAGTACGGCACATTGTAAACAGTACCGTTAAATAGCAGGCCTTGTTCACTTCCTTTTTTTAACGTTTGACAGTAACTGACAAAAAAAAAAAAGAAAGAAACAGTTTGGGAAGAATAATAATGCCCGGGTGTCCAAAAAAGCCAATTTCCTTCTGCCCACAGTCGAATCTCTGCTTTTGACAATCTAGTTGAACTTGTCCCCAACATGACAAAAACAAATTCGAAAGAAAAAAAAAACACGAAAAAGGAACAAGAAAGTATAACTTGGAGCATCTGTATTGCACGTCTCAGAGTAGCTGTCGTAACTATGCTCTTCTTGAATTGAAAAAAAGTTAAAAAATTGCTAAACAGAAACAAACAAACAAAATCAAAACGAGTTCAAAGTGTGTCGAATCTGTTTTAAAAGAACAGCTTCCCTTATCTGGATGACCGCAACGGCACCCCGCCATACATAATTTATGTTATGCAATGGCTTGCAAAGCAGTGCCTCCATCGCACTATACAATAAAAAAAAGAAAAAAAAAACAGTTGGAGAAATAAAAAAAAAAGCACAAACGCCAAATCAGCAGACAAACGGCGCAAGCAGGCAAAAAAAAAAAAAAAAAAAGAAATGTGGAACAGATGTAAATCCGCCACCGAGAGTGGGGACCGTGTCAGTTCCCGTGAACCCAGCGTTCCCAAAACGCAATGGCTGTCGCTCAAGATTTCTGCGAAGCATGCAGCCTGGGAAAGTTGAGCCCACGCCCACAAAGCCGTCTTGTTCGACAGTACCCGGGGCCGTCAGTTGTCGAATTCCAATAGACGCTTGATTGCAGGAGCCGAACCCCCCTTCCCTTTTCTCATCAATGTCACGAGTTGACCGAGGCGCCCCCGCTTTGGCGCGCTGCGGCTGACCTCTGAACTGCTGTTGTAAAGAAGCGCCGCAGAAAGAAATAAAGGTGGCGCTTCACACGATTGGTGACGGAGGTCGGACAGGGGCTGAAGCTGGGGGGGGGGGGGGGGGGGGGGGGGGGGGGGGCGGAGGGGCTTGTGTCTTGTTGGGAAGTTTACAGGCTCTTCTAGTTTATAGCACGTTGCACACTCTAAAAAAAAAGGTACACTTTTACATTTCTTGTTCCATATGCTATAACCCAAAACTTCAGTTCGACGTAGAGCACACTGACGTTCGAACAGACGGTAGCAACTTTCACGAGCGGTTTGATAGCCGAGTGGCACAACTTATTAAAATGGCTAATGTACGTGGTAAACCATACCGAATTTTTCTTTTTCTCCAACTCACCGCAAAACAAGCCGCGGCGTAATTTTGACGGTCGTGACGTACCCTGGCACCGGAACCGGAAGTGCGTTGCTCCCGGTGTATTTACTACTTTGCTTGAAGTACATAACCTCTCATTTGGCTTGTAATTTACTTCAAGTACTTTCCACATGTACAATTTATCCAACACTGCCAAGAGTTGGTTTGGCATTTGCTCCAGTTGAGCAAATGCCAAACCATTTTACAGCGTTGCGACCGCACACTGTAAAATGGGAAAGGTGCGACTGTTTGATCGGTAACCAAGAATAGAACATTTAAGCTGATTAAACTGAACGCGAGTACGTCAAGACAGCTGATTCATGACCTGTTCATTTTGTAAACGTCCCGGGTCCATAGAACAAAGTTGCGACATCAACGAATAGAACACACTGAGCTGTTAGATCGACCCTGAGGCTGCATCTTTGGACGACATTGTGTGTGTGCGTGTTTATGTGTTTGCGTGTGTGTCTGTGTGCGCGTGTGAGCGCGCGCGCGCGTGTGTATATGTGTGTGTGCGTGCGCGAGTGCGTAAGTGTATACGCGAGAACTTCAAAAGTATTTTGACCTCTATATTTTTTCTTCATCCCAGATGTATACGTAACTTCATCTTTTGCTACAGGGGAGCCAGTCAGCACATCAACTTCGAAGAAATTATCTATGTTTTTGTTGTTTGAATGCGAGTCCAACTTAAAAGTAGTTCCATTTCGCGCATCAGTCTATTGTTAGTTATTTTAAGTTTGTTCGTAACGAATATAACATAAATCACAAACCAGAATTAGCACATAAAAACTCACCGCAAAACGAAAAGCAAGTAGGGCATGGAAAGGTCAACGTTGACCAGGTGTCCAGAAACACGCTGGGAAACTGAATGGCACAGGACAGAAAAAAAAGTTGAAAGTGTCTCAAAACTATTTTCGCTAAGGTTACATGCGTCTCTGTCTGTGCGCTTCAGTCCTTTTCCACAACGAGCGATGAATTATTTTCGCGCGAAAACAAAGAGAACGAATCATCCACCTCGAGATGGCAGCCACACGAATTATAACTGCCGACGCAGTTCGCAAATGGTCGCCCCACGTTAC
The DNA here is from genome assembly GCF_016920785.2 of Ixodes scapularis. Taxonomy (NCBI): domain Eukaryota; kingdom Metazoa; phylum Arthropoda; class Arachnida; order Ixodida; family Ixodidae; genus Ixodes; species Ixodes scapularis. Next base: position 13,428,752 of record NW_024609837.1, read on the forward strand.
CATAAAGAACGCTTCGGCGTTACGGCCTATGAGCGGGACTGATAAGCAGGTCTCTCCCACGAGCGCATACCATATAGGCCCTATATGGTATGCGCTCGTGGGAGAGACCTGCTTATCAGTCCCGCTCCTCGCGCTGAGTTCTTAGGGACCACAGACAAGATTTTCACGAGAAAATCTCTTAAACACCTCTGATGAACTCGCGAAATGTCCCTCATCGGGACACGTCCCATCTCCAGAGACGTCCACGTTCTATAGAAATTATATAGATATGTCCCCCGAGTTCTAAAGATGTCTCCAGTTCTAGAGATGCCCCCCACTCGACGTCCAAACCCTAAAGATGTCCAAGTTATAGAGATGTGTTAAGTTCCAACAGAAGTTCAACTTCTAAAACAGTCCAACTTCCAGAGAAGTCCAGGTTCCACGAATACCCAAGTTCTACAGATACCCAAGTCCCACAGATACACAAGTACGAGACAGACGCCGTCGGCTTAAGAGAGACGTCCAAGTTCTAGATCTATGTACAAGAACTGGAGACGCCGAATATCAGCTGGTCGGGGTGCTCGACCAGGAGGATCCGACAAAAACTATAGGGGCAAAAGCTCACCTCATCGAAGGTGTCATAAGTCTCGCTGACTTCCTCCTCCGTCATTTCTGAATCGGTCCTGGCAGACTTCGTGGTCTCTGCTTCACCCTCGTCCACAACTCCCTGTGCCTGGTCAGCTTCCCCCAATCCACCCGTGCCGGCCACAGCACTCTCACTCCCACAGTCATCGTCATCCACAGACTTCGGCTGAGCCTCCTCCATTTCCGCAGGTCGTAGTTCAGTGCACGATCGGCAACAGTCGTTTTAACGCCGACCTCAAAACGCCCCAGTCACAAGACTCGGAATCGCCGAAGAAGGCACCAAGTCACCGAGTGCGGACGGTTGCACGGCCAGGATTGCTCGCACAGTTCCATCGTAGACGTCCGTTTAGAGCAACGTGGGCACTCCAACGTTAAACAGCACAAACGCGAGTATGCCATAAGACAGCTAGGCGGGACTCTATGACGCAAAAACGCAGACGGTTTCAGATAATTCCGCGAAAAACCAAAAGAGAAATAAAAAATAAAAAGAACAGAACTTGAGAATTTGCACTTGCGCGTTTGGTTAAAAGCAAAAGAAATCGCAACTGTTTCCCTTGGCCCGTCCTTTTGCGAGTACCATTAACTTATCTTCGAGAAACGACAGGTTGTGAGGAAATCCGTTACAATCAAAGAGGGCCAGATGGTACGGAGACAGCTTACGAAAGGCGGACACACATCAATAAAGAATTATTCGATCAACAAAAAAACAAACCAGCTGAGCTGCTGCTCCCTCTTCAGATATTGCTGCGCGTGCCAACAGTTACGAGTTTCAATATCTACGATTACGTCTTAAAATCGCCGGCTACTTTCTACCAGGACCGTTCATCAAGAACCTGACAGCGCCCACAAGCAGACCGACAACGAGCACCGCACCGCCGGCCACGATTACGAGGAGCACGATGCGTAGCCTCACGAAGCAGAAGAGCAGCGTGAAGAGACGGTGCCAGAAACCAGACCGCTGCACAGGGACACCAACCACTTTGGCCGGGGAAGCGGCGCTAGACAACCACCTTCGGGACCACCTTCTGAGGACCTCGCGCCACCACATGTAACTGCCGCAGGTGGACTAACCTGGCCACCTCGCGGAACGGAAGGGAGGGACTAGAAGACTGCGGAGGCCCTATGAGCCACGGCCATGGACAGCTGCACAATCCTCGAAGGAACCAGCAAATTGGACAGCAGAAAATTCAACAAACAGGGAGTGTTTAGAGAGCAGACGACGCGGCGTCAACAAGCGAGCCGCGGCAATTCTAACTGGGGTAAGTCGCAATCGAGGGCATCTAATAACTAAAACGAAACAATGGTAACCAAGTCCACGCTGACCGACGTCTGGTATGATTGACTGAAAGGCTGACAGAGCATGACCATATAAAACGCGTCGTCCCGATGCATCCAATTCTGTCAATACAGATGACCGAAAGAGATACTGAGAACAAACAGAGCTAAACGGGGCACAGGTCGCACACTTGATGGCTATCGAACTCACCAAGACCATTCGGCAGAGGTATGTCACCCGAATTATGTAAAAAGCGGCCGAAGCCACACAGATCTGACAAGAGGCTCCCCTCGTTGATTTGGGTACCAGATAGAATACTAACCGGGCTTGCCAGACCTCAATGAAGAACTTCAGACACGGGCACCGAGATCGCTATATTCGATAAACATTCTACAGCAATCAATGAAGAACTGCAGACACCACCGACGCCGTAGAAGCCTCGCTGACTGGTGACCCACACAAACGCAACTTCATAACCAGCCGAAAGGGCCTAAAACATCGAACCCGCACCGGCGACACCTGCCAAGACACCGTATAAGACACCGGTCGGGGCTTCCGCGATAACCGCGGCGGACAAGCGCCCACCAGGACCAGTCGAGTCACGAGACCGCGTTCGCTCGCAGATGGCGCTGAACCTGGAGCAATATGCAGATCGACTTCGCCAATCACGTCACCGACAGGGTTTTCCGGCACCGAGCGCGTATAACTCGCGAGAGCCTACAACCGTCGCGCGCACGTCACACGGACTTCACGGCGACGTTCCTTGGCATCCAGAATGTCACTGACTCGCAGAGTCTCGCATGGTGTCCAGGTCGCTGAGCACGTGGTGCCACACAGGAGAGCTCGCACAGTTCCGATCAGCTTCGTCGCACTCTATAGCATCGACCGAGACTACAAGAGCGGGTTGCGGCGCGCTTCGAGCAAAACACCGTTGCGGCGAAGGAAAGGCAGTCAGCACGACAACGTCTAGATCTGGAACCGCCTCCGGTGAATTCGCGCAGCTGTTGGCAGGCACGAAGCCTCCCGTGACGTCACGGCGAATGCCGCGTAATGACAACGGGGCAAGTCCTCCATAGTCCGACATGGCGGCGGCTGCCCGTCCAGCAGGCACCTATTCTAAGGAAAGCTATAAAATGAGACAAAAACAAACAAACAAAAAAACGCCCAGGTGCCCTGCTCGCCCGCTCTCGCTCGCTCGCTCTCGAACGTGAAAACACGCGAACTCGAGCCTTGCCATTTCGAGCTCAACGAGGACGAGTATAGAAAACGGCATACGGCCGCGGCTGCCCGTATCTACACACATGCCCTGTCACTAAACAAACACACTAAAACAAAACAAAAAAGTGAATCTATAAATACGTTTTGCACTCACAAAAGGTATACGGAAGGTGTTTTTTCATCGACACAAGTGAGCGAACGTTTTATATATATATATATAGCTCCGACGAAGTCGACGCGGAAAGATTTAAAAAAAAACCTTGCAGCCGCCATTTTGCTGACTCCTCCATACGAAGTCGGCGGCAGTATGAGTAAGCCCAGTTTGGTGCTAGCCGCAAAGGGTAAAATGCCGCACGGGCTGTCATGCTAAGAAGCTATGAAGCTGACTATTGTCGCAACTGCGACAATAGCAAATGTAACAACCCATTCAAAGAGTATTTTTCTTTTCCTTTTTCTATAACTGAAAGAGCTGTCATCTAAACTCCCAATGGGGTGGAATGTGCCCAGGAGGGGCACAAACTGAAACGCCATAAATTTTGGTACACATCGATCATCTGCGGGAATTCAATGCGAAGAAGCCGGGAAGTCGTCACGTTCGCGCTCACTGTGCCGTGCAGTGAAGCTCACAGTGCACCTTTGAATTGTGCGTGTACGTTCGGGAGATTAAACTGGCGCAACGCGCCAACGAATGCAGTTGAACGTGCTCGTTCGAGATTTCCTCCACCGAGACGATAATTAGTCAACCGAGGCGATGGTTGACTAATTACCGCCAGAAAGTTACCGGTACACGCACGCATCTTGGTCATCTTCAAAGTCGCACCACACCCGCCTAGATCGTTAAAAAGAGGTGTGCTAACGTTAAGCTAAATTATTGCCGCGAGCGCAAGCATCGAAATAATAAACGGAAATCAAAGCGCCGCTTTCACTGTCCAAAAGACAACCTCCAAATAAAACCTAAGTGAATGCACAAAATAAATTAAAATAATAAAACTTTTTAGCCTTTCCACTTTGGTGAAGAAGGAAGACCAGCGAAGCTGTACTCTGGTGGTAATGAAGTAATGGCCGGCCGCAAGTCGGCAAGCCCGAAGGGAAATGCTCGAGAGGTTGTCGCCGTCGCTCATAGAGGGCGGTAGCTGTCCAGAGTTCTGTGTCATCATTTGTTCGCTGACGGACACGATCCTGGGGAAACTAACCGTTAACAGCTCCGCTGTAAAAACAAAACAAAAAAGTAGCCATTGTTTGTTAGCCAGAAAATATAATCGCTGATAGCTAAAAAAACGAGGGGCGTAGCTCGTCATCCGTACGCTTCCTGCTTTATGATTGGTCCTTCCGCGTTCTCTTCAAATAATGACACAATCTGATTGGCTACGGGTCGTTAATGAGATGAACGGGACTCGCCTCGTCCTGCAACTACCACGGCGGCTAAACGTATTCGATTTTTATTTTAAATCCAAAAGCATTTAAAAAAAAAAAAGGTTATAATCACACAAAAAAAGTACGTTACAAGTTGACTAACGTCGAAGTTTGGGCTAGTTGGTATTTCATGATTAAAAATTAAAAAAAAGCGCGAAGAAACGGCCAAGAACGAGATGGTAGACGAACAAGGCGCTGACTTACAACTGAAGTTTATTTGCGCTAACGTCGAGTAAGAATACTGCGACGTCAAAACAAAACAAGCCGAGAAAAAATACGTGACATGGACGCTATACGTGATCCTTAAGCCACCGTCACGCGCTGTTACGGTGAGTCTAAAGAGCAACATACTACATAGGACAGAGACATGAACAAACAAACAAGATGGAGCGCTGATACAGTTTTCCTCCGGTCTTCCAATTTCCCGCGCTTCAATAATGTCTTCAGCGAGTTCGTCTTTGTCCTTATCACCTCACACTTGTCGAAGACAATGCAGGGCAAGAGGACCTGACACAAAACCCTAGAAACGCTGTGCTTGTGCTCTCGCAAGCGATCATTGAGGCAGCGCCCCGTTTGCAACCGAGGGACAGCGGAATGGAGTATACACTACTCCCTCCAAACAGTTCACCAATCGGTCATGGCGTTTGTTGGATGCATCCCTGCCTTTCTTTAGAATTGGAGCTCACCTGTCTGCACAGACCTGACAACTATTCCGGAGCTGAAAAAAAAAAAAAAAAACTACATCAACACCAACCCTTCGGCCAACTTTCTTTAGGTTATAAGAGATCTCGTGCAGGTAAGGTAAAAGCGTTACTTTTTTTGTTAAGCCTACAAGTTTGCTGGGTCGTTTCATCGCGTCCTTTCTCAAGTGTCGTCAACAGGTAAGATGCATGATATCCCGCTTCTTTGAGCCTTGAAGCTTCTGTGTCGAAGCTCTCTTTTACCCTGTGGGGGCAGGACTTGAACGGGGCATTTCTTAAACAGAGGTTAATGATTCGACTTTTCGCAAGTTTGGAATGCGCCGAGGAGAAAGGTAAGGTGGGTTTCTTAGCCCTCGGCTCATATATCCAGCACACATGGCCATGACCGAGTTGAAGGCTCAGATCCAGCAACCTAATGGCCCCATGTACAGGTACTACAGGTACTTCATGCGTTAGCTCAGTTCTTAAACGTGTCTTTGCGCTATTTTTTTTTTAATTTTTTTTTTTTTTCATTAGGTTACAAGATCGATGGACAAGGTCTAGAGAACCGAGATAATTCACAAAATTGACGCAGTGTACAATTCAACGAGACACGCAATTTATAGCAAACTTTGAGGTCTAGGTGGCGCAAGCTACCACGCACTATAAATGGCGCAGCCAGTACCTTTTATTCGTTCATCCATCCTACCATAGGGGGCGTGCGCTTGCCGGAAGTGCTCCGGTCGTCTCCGCGATGCCTCGCAAGAAAAAAGGTCGTTTTCACGACGCTCTACCAAGAAACTGCCTTTCGCTAGGAACAGAGAGGCAAGGTGCGACGACCATGGACAAAGTGGGGGAACGTGATTCGTCTCGCATCAATCCGAGGAACATGACCTCGATAGATGAAAACGTCGGAATGCTGTCGCACTTCGACGCAGTCTGCAGCAAAACACCGCAAAAACAGCCCTTTTTTTTATTTTTTTCGCTTGTTTCGTTTGTTGTTGTTGTTTTTGAAAGGGTATAAGGTTATTAAAGTGATGCCCTTATAGGAAAGCTTCGAAACCTTTCGCATATGGAAGATCGCTATCTCTTCACTCACATTTAACTCGGTGAAGAAAAAAAAAATACAAGAACAGAACCAACGACGCTCCCAAATCACAATAACCGCGGTAAAAAAAAAAAAAAACAAAAAAAAAAAACATTATGGACGTTTGACACAGCGTTGTCAGGGGCGCAGACAACGACGTCCGAAGGACGCAACAGACAGTCTGCACACACGTCCGAAGCGCGTATACGTCTGAAGCAAAACGGGCTTGGAACGTGCCTGAGGCGTCTCCGCGGAGAATTTTGTCATCGTGTCTGCGGAGAAAACTCCGTGTCTCTGTGTCTAGCAAATTATTATCTTGAAATTCCCTGACTTTTCCAGGTTTTCCCTGACAATTTCAGCTGAAATTCTCTGAACACTGTAGAGGGCGGTTAAATATATAAGACCATTACAACACAAGGCAGTGAACATCGAGCACTGTGAGGATCATTTTTCATGGGCGTAATCCAACATGCATATTCAGAAATATTCGGACTCGTCCAGTCGGGATTAAACGAGCACTTTTTTGCCGCCGACATCGTCAGTGAAGAGGCCACTTCCGGAAACACGATGAAAACACGACGGTCAAACACCCACGTCAATAACCGAATGGCAGCATGGCCGCCAGATGCACGCTTTCGGATATTTTCGGCTTAAGGCTTGGATTGGATTGGGGTCTGAGGCTTTTCCCTTTGTTACTAAATCTAAAAGCTCTAACTGGATCTAGCCTAGTGTCGCGCCCTCAATAGAATCCAAGGCTTCGACTGGATTTGTCGGCTGTTCCCTTTGCATCGGGGTAGCACACTCTACATCAGATGAGCAGAGCCCGCGCTCCACTCTAAGCAGAATTTATTGCCTATTTTTCTGGCCCCAAGTTTTCAAGTCTGTGCTCAGGGCACTCGATCACGCTTACGGATCATTTTCCCTGACTGGGCTAGTTCTTAAAAATATCCCTGACATTCCCTGATTTTTCCCGGTAATTAAAATTTACCTGACAATTCCCGGTTTTCCCGGTCGCTTGAAACCTTGGCTAACAGTGCGATCCTAAAATAATAATAATAATAATAATAATAATAATAATAATAATAATAATAATAATAAAACCGAACAGAACACTTGTTATTTATAGGCTCTAGATCTGAGATTGGGTCAGTAATTTGGGGCCCTTAGTTACGTCACATAGTTGTGTCTATAGAAGACCGCACGCCGATATACACTGCCAAAATGCGCATCATTTCAACAAAAAAAGCGATAACAAACAAATGCGTTACTCAAAAATGTACCGCAATACAAAAGAGATAGAAAAAAACAACCTAATAGGGCAATTCGTACCGCACCATTAAAATCTGTTTCTGCTCCTCTCCGCTGTTCCATCCGAAACTTTCTCAACTTTTTTTTTTTTTTTTCTTTTCCAAAAAAAAAAAAAAAAAAACTTCTTTTTTAGTTACTTTTTTTCTTTTTTTTCTTTTGCACAATTCCTCATCAAACTTAGCGGAGGAGACGGAAACAAGCCAAGCATGCAGCCGCTTACGAAATACGACGGTAACCAAGCAGGAAAATTTGCGAGCGGATCGATCCAACCAATCAATTCATCGACAGAACGATCGACCACAAAAAAACTGGCGCGCTCAGCCAAAAAAAAAAAAAAGAAAAAATACAGACAACTCCCCCTTCCCATTTCCGACCCGAACTCGTTTACGGACGCCTGACAGCATCTAAGTCCTCGTAACAACAACAGCAACAACAACAAAACTTAAAAACAAAAACAAAAATAAGTAAAATAAACGCAACACAACCCAGCCCTTTGCCGGAATGAATAAAACAAACAGGACGATTGCGGTTTACACGATCGTTATAATCAGAAAAGCAAATGATGACGACATCGATTGGAGAAAACCGTCGCCAGGAGTTCCAAGATGCGGGGTTATGCAACCCAGCGCCACGTTCACAAACAAGCCTGCGACTGCGCAGAAACCAAATGCGCGCGAGGTCAAGCGTCTGCGCATGCGCAGTGCCTACAGCATGCAGCGCCACCGCAATAGCGTGACGTAAAAGCTGAGTCGGTGTCGTTAACCGCCGCATATTCAGCAGCACCCCGTCCGCGAAACGGCAACAAAATACGTCACAGGAGAGGCATTAAGGGAGGGAGGGGAGGGAGGCTGTTGCACTTAGATGTGAGAGTGGGTCCAATGTCTCGATTTAGGTCACGTTGATTATGGGCCGCGATTCGCAACACAAGCTGCAAGGTGGCGAAAGCGTCGAGCAAACCCAAGCTTCTCCAAGCTTCCAAGTTCCATCCCCCCTCCCCTCCCCTCCCCTCCCCTCCCCCCCCGCTAACCTTCTTCGCGGAAACTCAAGCATGGGCACGAGCAACCAATCTATGCAAGTGGTGCCCGCTATTAAATTGCAAAACGTCCTCCATGGTTTGAGTTGGGACCTTTTCTTAACTCTCTAGGGAATGAAGGCGCGACAGCATTAACATACGCAGTTCCTACCCTGCTACGCATACTTGGGGAGGGCAGCGCACAAACAAAAGCATATCGAGGGGCTTTAGGCAGCGCTAGTGCTCTCCTCCCCCCTTCCCATACACACACAGTTACACGCGGCGCAACGCCAATGGTCGCGCGCGTTATGACGTCAAACAATAACCGTGCTCCATTGCGGACAATCTGTCCCGTGGCCTCGCGACGGCGCGACCAACATCAACACGACCAAGCAAGGTTCGTTAAAGAATCTCAAAAAAACTATCTCCTCAAAAAAAAAAAGTATATATATAAGCCTAGTTGATGACAAGGAACCGAAGCAGGCTTTCCTCCTTTCGCAGTTTTATATCGTAGCGCTCGAATTGTCGAATCCGCCGAGGCGTGTGCAAAGAGCAAGACAACCGGACTGGTCGATAGCACTCACTCACTCACTCACTTGTTTCGCACGCGAACGAAACAACCAACCTATAGACACGCTTTAAGAAAAAGAAGAAACCAAAAAGAACAACCCGTTAGGTCCACATTTTCCAACTCCGCCCTTTCCACATCTCCGCGCTCGAACAAACACGGGGGCGCCGCAACATACCGGACATAAGAGTGAAAAGATATATAGAAATCCAAGTTCGCGAAAGAAGGGAAAGCTCAATTTTGAGGCTGCACAACACCCAATCGCGGCAGCGGCCTGGTCGCGGCGCTGCAATCTGCAAGTCGATTTCCCCCGCAACAATAACAAAACACACGGCGAAAACTGTAACACCACCGTGGATCGCGTTTCTTTCCTTTATTCGCTCATTTTGAAGTCCGTCGGTTGCGCCGCTATTGCTATTGCTTTGTCGGCGGAAGAAGAAGAGGCGGGGTCCGTCAGCGAGACAATCTCGAACCTTTCCCGAAGGACTAATCCAATACCCGAGAAAAAACAAAAAATTGTTTACATCGTTTCCCGTTCGTCACCCGTCAAGTATTGCCGCCGCTTTTGTCTGAAGCTTCACCTGAAATCGGAGGAAACGTTTTGGCGTCCTCCGGAAACATTGAAAAAAAAAATATATAAAATATTTCTGCAGAGAAAAAAGCTATCGCCCGATCTTCCTGACATAGCGTAGATAAAACTCGGAAAGTCGCATTCTTTTTTTTTCAATTGTAACGATCGGAACTTGCGCCCACTTGCACTAAGTACCAAGATGGCGGCGTCCACAGGAGTGTCGGCACTCTAAGCGAAACTTGTTTCGTGGCTCTAGTCGTAAGGGCGGTTTCCATCCACGTTCATTCTTCGGGTTCGTCGCCACCGGCACCACATGATAGACCTTCCGCTAAATTACCCGAGCACCAAGGAGCATGCTGCGAGTTCAGTTACACGCGCTGCACGTGCAGGCGTCTGCAGTATAGAACTGCTCACGTGGAACGGCTCTTAAGCGAACGCCTCAAACAAATATCGTCATGAACTCGCATTTTCAGCCTTCTCCTTGGTGCCTGGGTTATAACTAAGTTAACGGGAATCGTAAATCACTTCGATATATCCGGTATTTCGTTATAACCGACTTCGGTTACAACGAAGTGCAAAAGGGAATGGGAAATAGTCATCGCTTCGCTGTAGCCGCTATTTCGTTATAACCGACTTCGTTATAACCGGTCTCAACAGTTAGGTCTATTGGACTTGCTTCGTTAGACGCTACAAAACTAGTCGCGAACCCGTAACTGCATTGGGAGACTCGACATCCCACAAACCTCCATCGTCGGCTGCAAGATCGGATCACCCAAAAGCAGCAAAACTGGCGAAGCCCAGGGACTTCGATCGAAGCGTGTACAGACAGAACCTATCTAATAAAATGCACGGAGAGATAGAGACAAGCTATTGGAAAGGAGATCTTACCGTCACGTCCCTATACCGGCGAAGTTGAGAACTACACCCGTGGGGACACGGCCCGACTGAATACGCGCTCCCTGTCTTAACGGCCTTCTATAAGTGAGGCATGACCGAACCGATTGCTGCGATGCGACATTGACACGTAGTTCGCTGGAAGCGCCACTAACGCGGCCGGAGCTGCGATAGGAGGTGCCACTACTATAATCGAGTACAACGTTCCGTGGCTATACTGTAGCGTTTGGTGTGGTTCCAAGGACGCGTCGTGCCGGGTAGCCGCAGCCAGCTGAGTGGAGGAGAAGAGCAAGCTTTCTATCGCAGAAAAACTGGTTCAACTACGTTGCTGACGATGGGAGAGTGCAGAAAAAACACTCTCGTCGCCCTAGGCGACATGAGCGAATGACACTGAAGCAGAGAGTTCTATCTCGGACCACGTTGTTCCTTATGCATAGGCGCACTTCTCCTCGCGTCTCGATGAGGAGAATTCATGCATCAGGGTCGAGAGTCAGGTACGGCAAAGGTTCAAATGGTCATCCAAGATGCCCCGCCGTCGTACCCTTCACTTCTAAAGCACACAGACACACACAGGAACAGGGCTGAGAAGGAAGCGACGCCACCACCCACTCAAAAAAAGTTTCGAAACGGAGTCGTTTGCACCTTACCGAGGCGCCTGCCGGTCCGTGGTCTACCGTAAGTTGAACCAGGGGTTTCCCCAGGAATTGAAATTAGGGGGGGGGGGGGGGGGTCTAAATTTTTAGGGGGGGGGGGGGGGGGGGGCATTGAGAATAAAGGAGTCGTTGTGAATTAAGGGGGTGCCTTCGGAAAAACAAGGAGGGGAGTACACCCCCATAAGAGGGGCGGGGGGAGGGGGTGTAGGGAAATCACTGATTTGAACTGCTGGCTCTAATGGTAGCCTTGGCTTCCATGGTGATCTTAATTGCGTTGCTCGTCTGTTTAGACAGCCTTGACGCTCGTATGCCTCCACGGGTGACCTGTCTGTACACACCAGAAATTTATCCAGTGCAGTACAACCCCTAACCTGGGGTTTTTAACGTGCACCACGCAGTAGTGATTGCACGAACGCGTGCCGGTACGAAACTCGTCTAGATCGAAACGGGCACGGTGTAGGGATCGAGCCCAGGAGGTCCTGCAGCGCATGCTTTCGCTCCACGCTCCGAGCTGAGACCCCTTATCCCACTCGGCCACCGATCCCCCTTGGCATCGGTGGCCGAGAGGGTAAACACAAGTCCAACGGTAATAACCCGACAGACATGTCCTCTAACGTGTCACAAGGCGCTAGACCTACTCGCCGAGACGCGCTCTAAAATCCTAGTGGCGGTTCGCCGCACAACATGAAAGCCTCGCAGTAAAAACAAGACCACGAGCCAGTTCCGAAATTTCCAACTTATTTTTCTTTTTTTGCGGCGGCATTTTTGTTATTTAATTTATTCTTGCGTGTAGCTTGGTCACTGGCGGCTGACAACGGTGATGCCCGCGTTCCTGTTATGCATCCAGCCTTCAAAAATAAAATAAAAATGTATCCAGTAACACGATCCTGTGAGAGCTCCCCTCATATCAGGAGAATCCACGTGCACGCATCAGCCTCTGCGCTCTCATGTAACCAGAAACAAACTATTGAACAGACGTAAAAGCGCACGCCTACACGCACTCAAACACTCATACAGGAGATACACACACACAACCATGCAAAACAAAACACACACACAAAAAAAAAAGCGCCACAGCCACAAAGGCACGGTTAGGTATATAGGATATCTCGAAGTCGCAGAGACGTCCCGCCCGAACAGTCCAATGGCAAAACGACACAAAAAGAACCAGTAAAACCCAACAGTATTGGCGTTCCACAGCGGCGGATTACCGCACCAAATCTGCCTTGAATGTGGTCGATCCGGTTTTGATCCGGTTTTAATACGGTTTAGTCCGGAGGATCTTCCGCGGTCTTAAAGATCCCCGAAGCCTTATTTCATTTTTTTTTTTTTTTTTTTCCTTTTGTTATAGATGCACTTTGCCTTTACATCGGCGCAATGTCAATAATCGATGATGTTGTGTTTAGGCAGTACTGCCGCTCCTCTTACTCGTGATATCAATCAATCAATGTTTTATCGATAATTTTAATAATAAGAAATGGTTATTGCAGTATAGAATACTGCAATAAACAGAGAGCGCGCAGAGACAGCGTTTCAGTCTTAGTACTGCCGCACTACTGGTTTGGTTCAAACGACTGCACAACTCACAAGAGGAACCGGAACGAACTCGCACGTGTCTAACTGGGTGGTGTAGGATCATGACGTCACAGGCAAGTGTAACGTCACGCGTCACGTGACACAACGTCACGCGTGACGCGACCGACTAGACCACGCACACACGCTTGCACGGCTTGAAAACGAGCGCGTCACATGATTCTTTGAAGAAACAACACTGCAGATCGCCGCGATCCTGGTGGACACAAACTGAGGTGGGCGGAGCATCCACGGGTGGCGTCGACATGACGTCAGCGTGACGTAAATGGCGACCACGCCGCGCGATGACGCCCATTTAGTTTCGAACCACGCTTCACGGTATTAAAAGTAAACAAGGGGGTCCGACTTGAAGCACGTCTTGATCGAAGTTGGGGCTAATCCGAGCTCCTTTTAGGCAAATCCTTCCGACCACTTCAACCCCACGGAATCTCGGAAGAATACGTCGGACGGCATTTCCATCTAATCCGTTATGCGGGATTAATGCAAGCTAAAGCTCAAAAAAAAAAAAAATGAATAAAGATACGAAAAGACGATGAAGAAAGATCAAAACTAGAAAAGATGGGATTTTGGAGAAGGCGCGTGCGTGCTGCCCCCTGATGGATTACGCCGGCAACTTTTTTCGCTCGGCCTCCAAATTTGTTTTCCGGACGCGTTGTTTCGGAGAGTCGGTTATGTAAAGACCGGTCAACTGTGTCCGAAATGCTAAGTAAGCGATGGGCGAAACCCAAGCAACCGCGGGACCGGGGTTGCATAAACAAATAGATTACTCGCTACTATAATGAAAAAAGTGCATAGGAAAATGAAGAAGAAAAAAAAAAGGGGGAGGGGGAGACTTAGAAGCTTTTTTTGGAGCCTTCCTGTGTTGTTGTTGTTGTTGTTTTTTTTTTTTTTTGCAATGCTTAGTCTTTTTTGGCGATCGCGCCTGATTTTGTATCGTTTGAAAACAAGACGAGACCATGGCAACCCACAAAACAATGGGACTATAACGAAACTTTAAAAAGGCGGGGTTGTTGCGCCGTTATTATTCGTTTATGTTTTCGTGTTTCCATAAAAGGCCCTAATGTATTTACACATGCCTAGACTCTACCGAAACGAGACCTACAAGTGCATGACCACACACACCACCACCACCACCACCACCACCACTACCACTACCACTACTACTACTACTAATAATAATAATAATAATTCCGGCTCAATTCGTACATTCAATGGGTTGCTGCTTAGTTTCGGTCAGTTTTTAAGTAAATTATTCGTACGGAAGTTTGTCTTTGGTTTGCAGAAAGTTCTATATAGTGGCTACACAATATAAAATCAGACATATAAAAACGTTTAAATGATTTATAAATAGTGCACCCCTGCACCGCCAGACGCCATCATCAACTCGCTTTCGAATCCCACGCGTGCACGTCGCAATCGTCGAACCTCAATCGAACCTTTGTTGAGTTAGAAGTTCGAAAACAGTCGAACCTGGTCGAATTCGAAACCTCAGCGCCGGTTCGCGGCATCTGTGACGCGCGATAAGAACGCAGCGCACTGAATATTTTAGAAGTTCTTAGCCGTGTCCCGCACGTGTTCATTAATGAAAACAATAGCCTATAAAGCGTTCTTTTTATATGTAAACATGAAAACATCGAAATTACGTTTAATAAGAAATAACTTGGACCTGGAGCCGTGGGGAATGAAGCGAACTGCGGCACGCCATGTTTCGCGGCTTTAATCCGCAACATTCCATACAATTTCGCTAAAAAAAAGACAATCGGGAGTTTTAGAATCGCGCACGCCAAAGCTTTGCACACGTAAAGAATACAGTCGTCGCCACTGCACATGCGCCGAACGCTAGCCACGTAATAGCGCTTTCGCTATCCCTCAAAAATTGCGTGCGTAGGCAAAAAAATAATAATAATAAAAATTTACTTGCGTTCTATGGCGTCTCCCATGACCTCGGCCACTTTGGTGGACCGTGGTCGCCGTGAGCGTGAAGCACACACTGCGACAGCTAAGGTGGGGGACGTCGGAGCCGCTAAGGTGTCAATTCGGAGCAGATGGGCTGAATGAAAGGTAAGAGTGCGAGCGCGCACCATAGAGTCCGCATTGGCCGAGTAACACACCGGACCGAAATTCCGTAGCGTTTCGGAACCAATGAGGGTGTGTATTCAGTAGAAAGCATTTCACGAACCTGTTAAACAATATGATTGGACACAAACTAGGACTGCCTCCTGGTCATTAAAAAAGAACACTACAAAAACCGCGCGCCCAAGTCTGAAATCCAGCGTACGAAGAAACTGCAGGTGTATTCATGAACTGTTCCCTCTTCTTGGTGCAGTTGCCTGAACCGTCTTGTGCAATGTCATTGAACACAAATTAACACTGTCATGTGGTCAATGGAGAACGCCTTAAAAATTGCGCATTCCAAGTTTTCACGCCCGTGGTTTCGGCGGCTTAACGCCCGCCTAGCTTTATTGGTTGTATCGTCCAAAAACTTCAAAAAGCCATTAAAAAAATTCATCAGTTTGTGTAGAAATGCGGCGTGTCACAAAAATTAAATATAGGTGAAAAGCTAAATAGAAAAACATTTAAAGAGCGATTTTGACGGCGTGAGACGCCATTTAGTTCGTAGCCACCTCCTTTCCACTTGTTTTTTTCTCTCGGCATTTCGGGCACGTAAAGAAGGTTTGAATCGGCTTGGCCATCACGTTGATGTGGAGAGATTGAATGACCAGATGTTGAGGTGGAAACAGTGTATGACCATTCCGTGACATCATGGACTTTGCGCGCAAAATTTAAAATAAATCTCGCGCCGTCAATACTGCTCTAAAAAAATAAAAAAATAAAAAAGCTTTGCGTAAAGTTTTTTTTTTTTTTTTGCATGCGTGTCTCAACCAATTCCTTTTTTTTTTTTTTAGTGGCTCTTTAAAAGTTGCAGACAAGAAAAGAGGCCAGAGTACCAGAGTGTGCACACGCAGACGACGACATGCTTGGTAGAATGAAAAAAAATCATGCACCGACTATAGACCGTTCCATTTAACGCTCTCAGGGCGGCACCATTTTGTTCGACCGCAGCGCCCTCTCCCAAGATCAGGGAAGTTCAGCAGTTTCGGCGGGGTAAAACTCTGTAGTAAAACGAAAGAGGGCATGCGCCCGATTCCGCTAGCAGACGACAAACTGGGAGATTGCCGCTCTCCATCTTTGGGCTGTACCGGCGGGCTGTACTACAGAGGTTAGAAAGGGTAGCTGTACCAATCATCGAACTCTCGCTCGTGGCTGCCGTTGTGAAGTGGTTCGCGTTCTTAAAATATTTATGTCCACTCCAAGATCAGCCTATCGCGCTGTTTTATTTCAGGATCAACTAGCGTATCTTTCTTTCCGTTACTTCAATAGCAGTCGAGTCAGCCGGCAGTACTACCCCTCAACCACTGCGTCTATTTTGTCAGGAGAGCACGTTTTAATTTATTATTCCAGACTTCCACTCAATGTCGCTAAAGGCCCACAGCAGTACGAAATTTGTAAAGTAAAAAAGCTACAGCAACTGGATTTACTTTTCACCGGAGGACCGACCACTTCGACACAATTTTTCTATTTCTTTTTTTATTTGCACCCAGGTAACAGCGCAATTGGACCCGGTTAGTCTTTTTATCGAGCATCGCATTACGCGATAACTTGTATATTAAAATCTGCGCTTGAAATTTCCAAAATCACAGGATTTTAAACTGAATTTGACCGTCAGTCGGATGTTAGGTACAGCCCACTCGGCGTAGCAGACGACGAGCATGATGAGAGGGGGAGGGCATTTTTTCTCTCTCCGCTCTGAAACGTCGTCTGCTATCGCCGAGGTCGAGGGAAGCGCCCGTTGTGGCCGCTTTTGCGTTCGCACGGGCCGCCATCTGTCGGCTGTTGCAACAATCAAACGCCTTTTTTTTTTTTTTTTTTTTTTTTTGCAGGCGGACGCCACAGGAAGTAATCTCAAAGTTTTATTTCTAACTTTTTACTCGGGTAAGTTAGTTCGGTGAATTTTTTTATAAAATTAATGCACATTCTTCTGCCACCTCTATAGAAAATCTTAGCTCCATACGTTCAAAAAGCGATTTATGCAGAGCTTTCTAACTGGCTGGATGGCACACTGAGCAGACAGGTATGAAGCCACCGGAAGTAAGCGACTTGTCCCGGAAGCAAGCACTCGACAGGCTTTTCAACTCTTCCGAGTGCTGGATCGAACAGCGTTAAGGGCGCTGGATTTTTTCTTGTCACACCAAGAGAGCCTGCTTGTTCTGGAGCAACAGCGCACGCCGACCCGAGAAGTCTCCTGTGAAGCCATTCAATGTAAAAATTTTGAGATTTTAGTCGATCAAGTGCACGTATGTCCCATGTTCAAATGCCTTATCCTCGGGAATTAATTCAGAACGGGAGTATTAAAACCCAATCAAAGACACAAAAAAGCATAGACCAAAATATCTACTGAATGCACTAAGAAGCCCAGCACATGCCCGACATTCGGGACAAGCATCAAACTTCCGAAGACTTCACTTGCGCCAGGCTTGGAGAACAGCTATGCGCCATCCCGCCCCCTACGGTGGATATCAGTGTTTCTAGCACTCCTTAACTCCTTTGCTTCACGCGGTAGTTGTGAGCATTGTGAATTCGAGTTAAGCAGAAAACGCTACGGTGGTGTTCGCGGTGTACGCCAAGATCACTACAGTAGTGGTTTCGACGTACAAGCTCACCACTAGAGTAGTAGTTTTATTGGGGCGATGAGACTGGCGTCCTACAGTTTTTGGAGTAAGGCCTTGAAAACAAAACTTGGGTTGCCCAAAATCATTGATCAAATTCCACAGCTGGATATAGCTCAGACAAACCTGACACATTGATTGTCAATGATCCCCCATTACTAAAAAAGAAAGCATTGCCTAAAGGGGCTGTGACCTCAGCTTAGAATGCAGAGGAAGGACCTAATGCATGCAGTTACCAAGAGAACATATTATGCACTAAAACAAAAAAAGGTATTGCCTCACTACACATATAGTCCCTATAGTATTCATGTGACTGGTGGCACCCATGGCACTGAGCTCCCTAGAGATTTGAGCCTAGTCCTAATAGGTCATATACTTCAATTATATACTTCAATTACAATTACAATCATCTGAATGTGAATATTCAGGCGATTGTCCAAACAGCTTGCTTCTTTTTGTGGATATTAATAAATCTCCATGATCGAACGAGGAAAAAGAAAACCGCCGAAATCACTGCTGCCGTTACGCTGATTCTCAAAGAAATATATCAGCATCTCGCACAGCGGCTATATGTAAGAAACCATGCTGAATGCAGCCTCTCAGCACTTTTCCACAAGCTGAACATTCCCAAAATCCCTCCTCTCCCTGGTGCAAGCAGATCAGGTCACTTAGCGTGTGCATGAAGGACCTGCACGCAATTCGTGAAAAACGACAGAGCCATTTCGTTGTTGTGCATACATGTTATGAATAGAGGGGCAATGACAGAGTGCACTTACGGCCGGGTGACATGGTAAGACGACTACGCGTCAAAAACAGTGTGGCAGGCTGAAGAGCGGAACCACAGTCAGTGTGCATACACAGGTCTCCAAAGCTGGAGGCAGGAGCTTCCGAGGGAATCGAAAGCCGCACGCCAGCCTTGTGACATAACACCTAGCAGCCGAGGTGCAGTGAGGGACAGCGAGGCTCAGGTGTTCTTGAGTTGCCGGCAGGGCACCAAGAGGCGGCGCGTACGGGTGGCCGGGGTGGGTCGACACGCACCCCACTGATACACCCGTGAGTCCCCCACTGCGCGGCGCCAAAAACTGGCTAAAAGACGTCACCGGTGATCTTCGGTCGCTAGGTGTTACATGGCGCTGTGCTGCCACCCTGTGGCGACGTTGCGAACTTTGAATATGTGTTCTCCAACCAGTCCCAGGTCAGCACATGTACGAGGGCACTAACTATTGCATCAAAAACCTACCTTCCTGACAAAGTAATCACCACATCTTTGTCCGTGGGAAAGATTATCGCAGCAAGTTGAGGTACCAAGGCTTGATCAGAAACCAGCTGTTCAAAAGTGGTTTTATCGAATATGATTGCATTCTCGGTGATGCGGCTTTTCACCATCAACATACCGACCTACATTCATCGACAAAGTACAGGATCAGCCAGCCAGCACCCTGTTAAGTGTATGAACGAGGGTGCAAACAGCAGCTACTGTCTTTTAGTCACTCGTGTTTTGCTCAAGTGCAGCGAAAAGGTTCAGGAGAAGACACAACTTGACTGGCATAGCATGTTGGCATCCCCAAAGTGTCTTCAAATGGCGCGTTTGTTGCCATACCACTTATATATTGAAAGTGATCCTAATGTGGCAACAGATTATGCTGCGGGAGCCGTTGTGCCTTGACGTCGAATGTCGCGATCCCGGTGGTCGGCTGTAAAGATGTTGGCAAAAAAGGCCAACCGACGCTTGCACCGCTTTCGTCACGACACTTAATCTGGCGTCTACTTTAGCTGCCATCGACCGTACGGCTGCCAAACAAGCTGCAGCGTAACAGGCGTCTGCTGCATGCACCTCCGCCGCTGTGCAACCGCGAGGGTCGTGGCAGGCAACAGCATAACACTAAGGCGACTTTGCTAGGCAGAAATTGAGCGACTTCAAACAATGATGCGGTAAGTGCGCCAATTGAAGATGAGTTCCAGGCATCATAACGATGCCTGTATCGCTCGCACGTCGTAAAAGAAGGCAGACGCCACGACTCGCGCGACTGCCACACGGATTAACCCCGAGGCTTCGGTCGTGCTGCCCCGAATCCACTCCAGGAACGACTGCGACGACGGGACTCTGGAAGCTGCAGCCTGTAAGAGAGGGAGGCATGCCGAAAAATCACTGACCTCGTTCAGTTGATTCACGATGCGGTTGAACGCAGACAGCCAGTGCAATTTGCCTCGGGACATCCCAGGTTCGGCCGTGACAGCAACGATGGGGGGCCGGTCGTCCGCCGCCGCCGCCGAGAGCGCCGCAGGCACCGCCAGCGAGTCGGTCTTCGGAACCGGTTCCTCGGGAACTGGTTCTTCTGCCGACGCCGGCGGTCCAGGGTAAACCTGGTTCACCTCCTCGCAGAAACTGACCGAGACGCCGGTCTTCCGCGGCGGCGCGTGTTCTTCTTCGGGCGGGGCCAACGACGCGTCGCCCTCCATCTTTGTCGGCGACGCTTTTCGCCTCCCGTCTGTCCTTGTCAGTGCCGGCTTCCGCCGGCTCCCGGCCTCGTCGACGGGAAAAGGCGCCGAGTCCTTCCGCTTCGCGGGTTCGCTTCGCGGTTCGTACGGAGAGGGCACAGTCGCCGGTTCGTTCGCTTCATAAAAACTCCTCCGCCGCGTCGAAGGCGCGTCGTCGCTCGTTCGCGCGTTTGCAGGCGCTTCGAACGCGGGCGCAAGCTGCTGTTTCGTTTCGTAGAAACTCCGTCTCCTCTCTGGCTCTGCCGTTTTCAAGCCCGGCGGTTCCGGCTTGCGGTCCGGCTCCGCCGGCTCGTAGAAACTCCTCCTCCGCGACGGAGCCTCGTCCACCGGCGCCGACACCGCCGTCGGTGGCGGCTCGGGTTCTGGCTGGGGCAGCCGGTTCGCACCCGGCGGCACGGCGCCGCGGACATCCGTCGGAACGGAGTACGCCTCGCTCCGCGTCACGATCGGCGCGGAGTCGATCGTCGGGTACTCGACCACCTTTCCGTCGGGGTATTCAACGACCATCTGACCGTCGGGGTACTCGATGTAGGTTGCAGCGTCGTCGTCGTCGTGCGTCGGGGAGAACTCGGGGATTCCAAACGGCCGCGTCGTTTCCACGTGCTGCGGGGAGTACTGGAAGAGGCCGTCAGTCCGATCGGCACCACTGAAGAAGCCCGCGCTGTCGTAGCCGCCGTACGGTTCGCATTGCGGTCCGACGTTGGACTGCGGGTCGCCGGGGAGCCCGCGGATCGCCTTGACGTGGGGCTGGTCCGCGGCGGTCGCCCAGGTGGACCGTTGTTGTTGGTCGTACGGGTAGTAGGGGTCCTCTTGCGGGTAGTTCCAGTTGCGGCCGTGGGGCGGCGGAGATGCTTCGTCCCTGTAGCTCTCGTAACTGTCTTGCTGCACGGGGTAGCCCCTGGTTCTCGTGTCTGCGACAACAAAGGCAACGAGTGAGGGGTAGAAAGGACGATGCGCTGCCAAACCAATGCCGGCGTAATGATAAAATCGAAACCGAGATTGGGGGAAGAACTAACGGCACAAAAGTAGAGGCGAGGTGTCTAGAAAAGGAAAGATTCGGTAACCAAATGCCTTCAAATTGAGCATCGGTTTTAGATAGACGTAAATCTAGAGGAGAAAAGCTTGCACCAACTCTTTTCTTCGAATAATGTCGTCGGAGAGGAACAACCTCCTGGCATATGTAGTGACTGTAGGTATATGAAGAAGCGATCGCCAGTCATTTCTCATCATGTCTAAATTTCACCTCTTTTATCCTCTTTTCTTTCTTCTGATTTGTGCCGTCTCACATCTCTATACCTTCTGAAATCAATAACCGAACAGGTAACACCCCATTTTGTTCTATTTACGATCTGCATGTTGCCAGCACTTTCAGAGTATCTTCCACCTTCTCTGCACTCTCTTTGAGCCAATAGTCACCTGGTTTGGTGTCTAGGTAAAGTGCAACCATCAAGTCTTTAGCTTAAGACAAGTGCTCCATGCTGT
This sequence comes from Ixodes scapularis, assembly GCF_016920785.2. NCBI lineage: Eukaryota > Metazoa > Arthropoda > Arachnida > Ixodida > Ixodidae > Ixodes > Ixodes scapularis. The sequence continues at coordinate 13,450,357 of NW_024609837.1, forward strand.
GCAAACTCGACTCCTAAATACGAAAAGAAATCAGGTTCAACCCAAGGCTACCCAAGGCTATCTAGATGGTTCGAGAAAGAAAACATAATTCAGGTTTTCAGCTCGCATAACTAAGCTAAGCATTGAAGAAAGGTGGAAATACACCAAAATATGATGCTAGTGGTGCGGACAGTACACAAAAGTTTAAAAAAAAAAAACAATATTACCTGGATAAAAAAATAGAAACAATTTTTCTATTAGGAGGCACCGGTCTCAGAGTCGGATGGAATGCGTTTGCTCTGCGTCACATCGCATAGATGGCATTACTATCCGTGCATGTATATTTTCTCCGTGACCATGAACAAGGGTGTCACTGGGTTGCAGGCAATTGGCAGAGCTATTTATGTGACGTGACGCAAAGCAGACGCGTTCCATCACGGCCTCCGGGATTGCCGTGAGCCAACAGCAGCTCTCTTCTTGCCATCGCAAATGCTCGGCACCCCAACAGAAGAATGTACCACACTGCGATAGGCACGAAGGTAGAAAGCTCCTGGGGGCGACGTGACACCACCAGAGGTGAAGCAGGGGGAGACTTCTGGTTTGGAGGGACATGCCCCTTACAATGACCAGAAATTAACAAAACCAAAAGACGCTATTGAACAAAAAGGACACCCTTGGGCACCCTTGGGGTCGTTCCCACTGACCGCAGCCTCTACCCCCAACTTCACTTGGGATTTTCTCTCTTGCCTAGCTTGTGTCGCCTCCTCTTCGTCCCCCCTAGTGGTAGGACAAAGAGGAGGCAACACAGTAGTGGTACAGTGCCCAGGACGTGTCTTTGACTGGTGTATTTAGCGTCCTATACAATCTACTAGGATTGTGCTAACATCCAAATTTCTAATACTAGTTAAGAAAAAAATGCTATTTGATATTCGCTTCAAGATGAGCTGCGATATTCATACTTTTCGAAGAGTTGATCACAGCGGGTCAGCCCCATTGGGCACGCTTCCTGCCCCCCACCCGTGCATTGCAGAGAAGCAATACCTGTGAAGCCATCACTGCGACCCCACGACCCTAGCTTCGCTGCAGAGTGGCCGCATACACAGGCGAGAAAAACATGTCCAAAGCGGGATGGTGCTTTCATGTGCCTGGTATATTTCAAAAGAAGGGAAAACTTCAAAAATATTGATCTCTACGTTGCAGAAACATTTTCTCAATTGAACTGTGGCTATTAATGCAAGAGTATGTTAGGCAGCGATGTTCCGACAACCTGCGTTCATCACTTTCGCTCGCTCTTTTTTTTTTTTTATTTGAGATTACTTGCATCTGGCAAGAAGATTTAGAAATCCCGTCGATTAACTATAGCTGAGCACGTCTATATGTTTAAGTTCACATCAAATCCGTCGTTCACTTGCCACCCCAATGTAGGAACTGCACTTTCCGCGGCCACAAATATGAATATATTTTGACCAAAGTTAAAAACGTCCAGTCTTTCCACTCTCCTGAAGAAGGAAGACCAGCTAAGCTGTACTCGATACACTATGTGCTTCTTCTTCGTCGTCGTCTGTTTTTCGCGCTGTTTCCTACAATGAATTCCCACGAACGCGCCCAACTATCCATTCTTCTATTATAGCTGGAAACGTTGGCGCCATCTACGAGCGACGATGGAAACCATACTGGTTGTGTGCTTGCCACCGTCGCTTATAGATGGTGGCAGCTGTCCAGGTAGGTTTGCGTCGACATACCGGACACGATCCTGGGGAACCTAGCCCTTAACAGCTCCACTGTAAAAACTGAGCTTACAAGTGGACAGATGGAGGCTTGGGAACAGCCTTCTCAAATTCAGCTGCATTTTGGTTAAAGCATGATTCAACAGTAATGAAGGGCTCGGAGAAAGGTGCAGCCTGCCACCGCAAAAGACCGGAGCCTGCCACTGAAAAGATTGCCGACCCCTGCTCCAGATAATCGTGTCAACTCTGTGCCAGGGCACCCACCTGGGTACTCGTAGGAGGAATCCTCGTAGCCTTGCCCTTCGAAGCTGGCCTGCCTCTCCAGACTGGGCTTGCGCGTGGGATGCCGTCTGGAGTAGCCCCTGCCGCTCTCTCGCGCCGACTCGTCCCAGGCCGGGGGTCGGCCCGCGTCCGCCTCCGCATAATGCGCGGAGCTCCGTGGGGAGTCCGCGTAGCTGCGACGACCCTCCTTCCTGTTGCGGCACCGTCAAAAGAACAAGGAAGACAGGCAACATTAAAATATACCCGCACCTTTTAGCGCCATGACGTCGGTCGAAGGTAGGCTTCCAGGTTTTGCGGGCATTCTAAAAATGGACTGTGCCAAGCAACTAATTCCAAAAAGAAACAAACTTTTTTTTTTCTGACAGTGGTTTTATTGTTTTTGTTGGATAGCTTTGCTTTGAACGTGACTTTTGTTTTTGCTATTGGAAGCGTGCGACAAGACAGTGGTGCCTTGGTGCAGCTCCTAGAGGAACTGCGACCCAAAAATAAATTCTCCAAATGATTAAGGAAATCCAGGAGAGACAAGCCGCGTCGGAAACTAATCTACCGGGCTTCAAACAAGGCTGGATATTGTACCGAGGGACAATCGCAAATTGTCGACGAAGCCAGTTGCAGACTTGTTCAGACTGAAAATAAGGTTATCGGTCATATCTTGAGTTAACCTCCATGCGTAAATGAATTGATGATCTGGAAAATCGTTCCCGTAAAAATAACCCGATTGTCAGGTACGTCGAAGAAGTGACTCCACAAAATGAAGGAATTCTGCTGAGAAGTGTAAATCATGAGGTACTTGCCGGGCTACTAAAAGTCATAAAAAAGATTTTATTGAAAGAATTCACAAACTTGAAAAACACACACCTGGTAGAGGTCAGCCAGTTATTGTGAAACTGGCTAACTGTCGAGAAAAAACAAAGATAACAACTGCTTTAAAGGGGTACCCTACTGTTTTCTTCATAATCGTCGAGTTGCCTGAATATTTGCTAAACACACCAACAAACATCACTCAAATAGTAACCCAAATATTGGGCCAAAATACTTCATTCTTCGAGAAGTCATTAAATTTAAAATTTTGGCACTCGCAGTGTTTTTCAAAGTAAAATTCTCCACTGGCAACAATGAAAAAATGACGTCAGCGGAAGGGATGCACTCTTTGCACTGTAAACTTTGTTCCCAACAGATTACAAGCAGTTTCATGGTGTCAAATGAACGCTTTGGAAGCTCGCTCCAGCACTTGCACAGCGCCACAAACCAATTGCTTGGCACAGTCCATTTTTAGACTGCCCGCTGGACCTGGAAGTTTACCTTCCACCGACGTCATGGCGCTGAAAGGTGCGGGTATATTTTAATGTTGCTTTTCGCATCATTTTCACTTGACAATTTTACGATAACTATTCTGAATTTCGCGATACTAAATAGCATACCGGAAAGGGTAAAGGCCGGTGATACCGAAAATATAGTTAGTTGGGGTAGCTCCCAAAATCGCCAGAGTACGCCTTAAGCTTGAGGGGACAGATCAGCATTAATGAAGATTTCTCGAAAGGAGTCCTGGAAATCCGGAAAAGCTTGTGGAACTCTACAGTTGATGAACAAAAGCTAAACTAGTCTTTGACAAAATTAAGGTAAACCAATGTCCTCTACGCTTGGAACGAGGCTAGGAATGCGAGATATAGGTGGGCACCATATCTGAAATCTCGGGATCAATGATATCACAACCAATAGAGCTTCAAACTTATTACCATAGAAGCTATGAGCATCGCAAAAAGTTGAGCCGTTTGAAAGCATCGTTCTCGAACTTAAACCCGATGCTATGGTGATCACAGAAACGCGGCCACATCGCACCATTTTAGGTGCTGGCATTACGCCGCCAAGCTATACCACAGTTAGGAAAGACAGAGGAGCGTGTGGCGGAATTCTGGCACTTTTGATTAAAAGTAATGTTGCTTTTACTGTACTGGAAGAGGTTAAAAACGTCAAAAGCTTTATAGGTTGAGATTGAGTTGAACGACCGAGTTGTTGTCTTGGGTAGAATATAAAGACCGCCAAATTTCCCGGTTGACATCTCAGTCAGACTGCGGCAGTATAACCGACTCTGCAGTATGTCACGATACAAACACTTTGTTAGTGGGCGATTTAAATTTACCAGGCCTTGATTGGAATAAGCTTTCCCCGGGAAGCACTGATGTGACTAACTGCGACCAACTAGGTATTAAAACTTTCGTTCTGCTATAATTTAACTTGGGTCGTCACAGAGCACACACGAACGTCGTCTGCTGACCTAATCTTTGCTTCTTCAAACCTATCATCTTCTCTCTCGAAATGCAAACTTTTTGAAGGAATCTCGGATCATAAAACGACAGTCGTGACGTCGAACTTGCGCCCTGACATGATCGATCGTCTTTGGAAAAAAGACAATCGATATGTGTTCAAAGGAGCAGCACTACATCGAACATACCAATATCTTGTTAAAAAAGTCACGAAAAGGAATTTAAAAACGAATTGAACGATTAGAAAAGAGCACCTGGTGGATGACGCTAACGCCTCGCTTGTAATGCCCGTCTAGGAACCTTGACAGCTAGTGACGGAGGTTGTCTCGCCTCCGGCCACGACGAGAGAAGAGGGAAAGGAGGAACTCCCCTCTTCCCAAGACTGCCTTTTGTGTGTCGCAGAAGTCGCTATTGTCCCCCTACAAGATTACAGAAGATTAACCCGTCACTCAAAATTCGTAGAAAAGCAGCCGCTTCGGTGGCTGGAACGACTAGGCCATTCTCTCGACGTCAGCCTCGCCGTAGCTTTGCTCGTCTTGAGACGACCTACGTCACGATTGCGTTGGATGTCACGTGTTCTAAGCTGGGCCTTCTCCGAGCGCTTGCCAGAGTGGGCCGTTTATAACGAAAAATACAGCCACCGGGCTCAAAATACAAACGTGCGATTGTCATTTACAGATATTGTGGATCATATTCAACCTATTTTTGAACACGGCGGGAGTACTTCAAATTTCGTTGAAGTATCCCTTTAATAATTCAAGAGCAGAGAGTTCTAGACCTCTTACTTAATATTGTCAATAAGAAAAAATCCCAGAGCTGACGAAATTCTACATGCATTTTTAAGGGACACTGACAAATTTTGTTTTAATTTTAGAGCGCAGCTCTTAGGGGCCCGTTCCCAGCTTGAGCGGCGTCGCCGTCGGCGTAACCGCGCGGTGCATCCTGGGAAATGTCCCATAATGCACCGCGCGAGTCCCCCACCGGGGTCACGTGACCCCCCCCCCCCCCCCCCCCGAGGTCACGTGACCCCCCGAAGTCACGTGACTCCCCTGAGGTCACGTGATTCCCTCCTCGAGGTCACGTGACCCCCCGAGGTCACGTGTCTTCCGCCGATGTCGCGTGACCCCCCGATGACGTCACCGGCATCCACATCGTCATCATCACTGATGACGTCACCGGCATCCACATCGTCATCATCACTGATGACGTCACCGGCATCCGCATCGTCATCGTCATCATCACTGATGACGTCACCGGCATCCGCATCGTCATCATCACTGATGACATCACCGGCATCCACATCGTCATCGTTATCATCACTGATGACGTCACCGGCATCCACATCGTCATCGTCATCATCACTGATGACGTCACCGGCATCCGCATCGTCATCATCACTGACGACGTCACCGGCATCCACATCGTCATCGTCATCATCACTGATGACGTCACTGGCATCCACATCGTCATCGTCATCATCACTGACGACGTCACCGGCATCCACATCGTCATCATCACTGACGACGTCACCGGCATCCGCATCGTCATCGTCATCATCACTGATGACGTTACCGACATCCGCATCGTCATCATCACTGATGACGTCATCAGTGCCGTCACTGATGTCGTGACCGGCATCCGCATCGTCATCATCACTGATGACGTCATCAGCGACGTCACTGATGACGTCACCGACATTCGCATCGTCATTGTCATCATCACTGGTGAAGTCATCAGTGACGTCACTAATGACGTCATCGGTACCCGCATCATCATCATCACTGATGACATCATCAGTGACGTCAGTGATGACATCATCGGCATTGGGGGTCACGTGACCCCCAAGGTCACGTGACCTCCCCCTGGTTAGTTTAACCCCCCCCCCAGTGCCCTTCCCTCCTCCTCCTCAAGAGCTGCGCTCTAATTCGGCGTTTAAGGGAGTTGTAAGCGGCTTTCATTTTTTTTACCAGGCAATTTAACATGGTGTCCGAAGACTAGTCAATCAATATTTTGCTACAGCATCACATATATTTTTAAGTAAAAAACCACAACTGCTCGAAACCGAAACTGAACTGGGGAGGAAGAAGAAATATAGAGGAGGACAGCATTGCCAGAAATCACTTAACTGTGCAACTCTTTTTTTTTTTTTTTTTTCAATTAAAGTATTTGCAGCTTTTTAGAAGCCACAAAAAATGGGTATCATATTTTCTGTCGATTTCAAGTATTGAGTGTGTGCCTTCGATGACCCACGGCTTTGGTTATCTTTGGTGGTTGTGTCTAAACCATAGAAAACAGCACATGACCACAAAGAAGAGAGTGAGCGCGACTCAAACCGGCCAGTTCTCGATCGACAATTTCGGGGGGAAAGAAAATTAATTTCGAGCTGCAAATTGTGTTCTGGGTAGTTGGGCTCTCATATGTCATGTACAAATAAAAACCTTGGTGAGCATAAATACCCTGTCAGTGTCCCTTCAGAGCGGTATGCTGAATGGGCCACTAATTACCTTCTAATTTTTCAGTCCTCAATAAATAATAGTTTTGTGCCAAAACCCTCGAAGATTGGCAAAATTATTCCTATACACAAAAGAGGATCGACTTCATGTCTAAATAATTACCAGCCTGTACACCTCATTAGTACATGCTCAAAACTTCTTGAACACATTGTTTTAAAACATGTTATGTATCCATTAAAAATCAAAATATTTTGTATATCAGTATCAACACGGATTCGGTAAGTCTCTTTATACAATGACGCAACTCATTGAAAAAGTACATGACCTTCCCAAAATAAATAACCGTGGTCAAACAGACATAATATTTTTGGACTTAGCAAGAGCTTTCGATAAAGTGTCTCATCCTAAATGATTACTCAAAATTATTATTATTATTTAGGAACTTAATGATTACAACCTGGTTTTGCTCATATCTATTGTCGAGAGACAATTTGCAGAGTCTGAAGGCAGTGTGTCTGGGATCACTCCTGTTGCTTCAGGATTACCTCAGGGTAGTGTGCTAGGCCAACTTTTGTTTATATCGTTCATAGACGACATCCGCTGTGATATATCGGTTCCAATTACGGTAAGTGCTTTGCTGATGATTGTGTATTGTACAACAAAATCAAATTAACCTAAGCAACAATCTGCTCAAAATCAAACACTGGTGAGACAAATGGCAAAGGCTGCTAAACCCTCGGAAATCTATCCCTATTTCGTTGACGAGAAAAAAGCAATTCTTAAGTTATGACTTTTCCACAGGTGATACAAAACTAGTCCGTGTGGACAAAAATAAGTAGGTATTTAAGTTTGATGTTCACAAGTGATTTACAATGAAATATGCCGCAAAAGCTAACCAGGCACTTAGTATCAATGAATAAATCTCACAAGTAATTCACTATAATAAAAAAACTGGCTTACAAAATATTTGTGAGACCTGTTTGCAAATATGCAAAAATAGTATGGAATCTTACAGTAACAAATTTGTCAAAACTTGACAAGTCCAACGGCTTGCATCCAGGTTTATCTTTTAAAAAAATATGTGCATCGTTTTCATTCACTTACTGAACTTTGTAGACTTGCCGAACTCCCTGCTTTTGAGTTAAGAACGAAGTGTGACCGCCAAAAAATTCATTTTCCTAATCTTTAATAGCTTAGTTAAAATCGGCAAGAATAATTACAAGAATGTGCACTTTGGTTAACGTATGCGACACCATCATAGCGCATACATTAAGAAAGCAGCCAATAAAAGTTATTATTTTAAATTTAGTTTCTTTCCAAGAAAATCTTAGGAATGGAGCAGACTTCCTAATGAAACCATCGTTTTAACAAATGTTTGTGACTTCATAAAAAATATAAAAACCACGGCGTTTGACAATATGAAATGAATTTATGATTTCTATGCTACAGTCGCCGACCGATTTTTTCAAATTTCGCAGGGACTAAAAAAACTTTTGAAAATTCGACAGATTAGAAAGTTTGTCTTTATTACATCTAAGCGAGCTTGAAAAAGCCGTCGATAGTGCCTTGCTTCAGGTTATGCCTCCACTTGCGTTCGGCCACATTTCATGCAGAGAGCAAGTCGTCTGCTTCTTGCGCAGGAGTTGCGATGACGTCAGAAAGACGCCGAGCTCCAATTGGCTCTGATTGAAAGATAGTGGGTAGATCTCAAAGAAAGCTGCCTTGAGGTCTATCCACTCCTTCATTTAAAACTAATCAAAGGTCAGTGTTCTTGCGTCATCGCAACACCTGCAAAAGAAGCAGACGAACTTGCGCTCCACATTAGCTTTAGAATCGCTGCCTTCTTTTCTAGTGTTATGGTCGAATACTTTCCACGCTTCTTAGCGACACTTCGCGGAGGCGGAGGGGCCACGACGTTCAAGCCAGCGTAGCTCGAAAACGAGAGTCACTGAGACGAGATGTAGAGGCGCAAATTCACGACTGCAGAATGCAAATAAACAAAGCAAAATGATAACAATGATTATGATAATGGTGCTCAGCTAGAGAGAAAAAAAAGACGCAGCATAGCGTCACCCGGGGGTAGGACTTGGCCAAACTCGAGTAGCGCTGCCGAACCTAGCCGACTTTTGTGCAGCCAACATAAAATCTGAATTGGCGGCTTCTCGGCGGCGTTTGCCACTGATCGCTCGCGACGATTTTGTCCGAACAATTCAACTTTCAGACTTCTAGTCCGAAAGTTGAACGTGAGTTCAACTTTCGGACTAGAAGTCTGAAAGTTAACTTTCAGCTGGACGCGAGAAGTCTGAAAGTTAACTTTCGGCTGGACGTGAGTAGGCGTCGAATCTGAGGGTGGGAAACCTTTACTCCGCTGGACGTAAGTAGGTTCTGAATCTCAAGGTGCGAAACCTTTACTCGGCGGAGGGAGATCGAGAGACATGGCCGCCGCGGGAAGGCGCAGAAACGGCGGAGACACTGCGGGCGCATTAACATAGGACGGAGCGGGCAGCACTTCACTATGCAGCGTAACGTGGAAGCTGCCGCTAGTGACACTGCCAACCAGCTGCCAAGGTGGAGCAACGCCCCCCACCTACAGGTGTTGCGCACGGTCCCAATACCCCACACTGGCCTGCAGTGGGTGACATCAATAATCCACCACTCTGGACTTATCGTCTATGAGGCATTGACACAAGATATTCTCCCGCGGGCAAGTGCAAAAAACGAAAGAAAAAGAGTGTCGGTCCTGCCACGGAAGATTTTGGCGGTTGGCTTTCAACCTATTTTCCGTATATCGTCACAAACAGAAACTGCTCGCTGCCTCGCGAACGGTATTTTCCAGAGTATAGTCTGCACCTGGTGTATAATCTGCAGGGGCAAAATTTGGTTACAAAACGTTTTCCCTTAGATAGTCTAGCTGCACTTGGTGAATAGTTTCCACCCTGTGCATGATCCACACCTGCTGCATATTCCACATATAAACAAATTCTGCTACACGGCACACCTTGAAGAATTACAAAGCTTATGTATTATATGGAAATCATTATAATCTGTCATTTACAAACATCCATCACACCTTGTCATAAAAAACAACCTTCAAAAAAACAAATCCTTGCATAGAAGTCTGCACAGTACAAAATCCAGATTGCTGAAAGTTTGAACTTCTAAAAATGTATTAGAGCGCTGCATGGGCCAACATTTTGAAGACCGATCCGGCTTGGGCCTGTTGACTCTAAGTCTTATTCGGCGACGCCCACCTGATCCAGCCCAGGTGTAGGTCGGCCCAAGCCCGCTCCGACTGGAGCTGCCTCGACAAATTTTGATGTGGAGACCGGGTGAAATTTTGAAAAATAAAGTGTCCCTTGTCCAAAGGTGCCTCGACAGCTGGAGATAAAGCATGTCTCGGGTCCAGGTCCCAACACAGACCGGCTCGAGAACAATGCGTGCTACTTTGCCCGGCCCAGACCGCGGGTCGGGCTGGACCCAGGTTTTTGCGTTGGCCCAGGCCCATCCAGAGCTCGAACACGTATAGCCCGCAGACTACAGTACAGAAGGTAAAATAGCAGGGTAGTAACAGGGTAGGGCTCCATGTTATCTTACCCTAAACAGAAGGCACGCGTAAAAGCGACTCGTGACAAACCTGGGAGGAGGCTCGACGTCCCGTGCACTGCGTAGCTGGTGGTGGGGCGGGCGGCTGTTGTAGTAGAGCGGCTCCGCATAGTAGTCCGCCGCCCCGTAGCCCCCCGAATCCGCGTAGAGGGGGCCCTGCTGCTGCTGCTGCAGGCCGCCGCTGCCCCCGGCCAGGCTCGCCCCTCCCCTGGCCAGCTGCTGGGCCCCAAACTGGGACGCCGAGCTGTTGGGGTGGTGCGCCGAGCTGCCGGGCTGCTGCGGCTGCTGCTGGTGGTGCTGGTGCGGGTGCTGCGCCGACGCGGGGTAGCCCACGTCGCTCGTGTAGTCGCTGTCCTCCGAGATGCCCGCTGCAAAGTGACGTTTCAGACGCTGCGTACGGGGTTCTCGACTTCCGTCGGCCGCGGCTATCGGCAGATGCCTTTTTACGACGCCATTGCCCGCTTTTGCCTTCCCGGATGACGAGCAATTTGCCGAGGTCGTCCGCTAACGCCGCCTTCTCTCACGTCGACTAAAGTCGTTTACTCATTTTCTCTACCCACAACATCCGCACAATTTAGGACGCTCAGTCCTGCGTTCTCGTCTCGCTTTGAAAATGGCCGTCGTCGGACGCTTCTCTCCGACGCCACCGTCCGCTTGATCTCGTCGGCTAAAGCACGCTGCCCAAAACATGTCTCTGACCGGTGTTACTGTGGAATCTCGTTAATTTGAACACTAAGGGGACCAGGACTTTGCTTGAATTATGCAAAGTTTGAATTACCGGGAGCTTCCTTCCTAGAAACACAAAAGACGGGACCTGCATGTTAGTTTGAATTATTTCCAAGTTTGAATTAACGAGATTCCATAGCATTCCGTCCCGCACACACATCGAAGGCAGTCCCAAATTCCGGTCATTCCAACTCCCAGCTGACGAAACTTCTGGGGAAAGTCGAGCCGGAGAACTCCCTGTGGCGGAACGGGCGTCTGCAACATCCGCCGCCGCCACTGCGATGCTGCCAGGGTCGCAGCCGGCGACGATGCGACGCTTCTACACCTTCGTGGGGCGGAAATCGGGGGATCGCCTTCTAGGGCACATAAACGCGCTGGTTGGGGCGCCTCGTGAACACTCGTACGACGAGACAGCGTGCTGCCGCCATCTAGCCAGCGGCCTTGGAACAATTCCGCTCTGCATATATATATATTTCCCAATTTTGTACGATTGATTCTTTCGTCGTGGGCTTGCAACGAGTTCCGACGACGTTATGAAAAACCATTTCTCGTACATGGTTCGTTGATCTGAAATCGCGAACGCTGCGAAACCTTCGGTCTACCGCAATGTCCCTAAAGATGGCCCGCTCCCTAAAAAGTAGCCGTCGCCAGTTTTATGCATTGTTTTCTATTCACGCAAAAAAACCCAAAGATGGAGCACTCATAAAAATTTAATTGTCCGAGCTACCTTGGCGGTAACAGGACGGCTTTCTTCACCACCAACATTTCGCCAAAAATTCCACTTTCGTCGGGGCCTCCAATGGCGTCACTTGAAACCCCTTGGCAACTATGTTTGGCCAGCCAAGATGGCTTCGATACTAGGCCGATTGGAAAAAAAACCTCGAACGTTGGCTACGACAAAACTGAAACATACAGTCCAGCATATGTATTGCCTAGGAAATGGGGTGTGGTGTCGAGACTACAAGAAAAAGGCAAAATAAAGCAGAGTTGAACGGCATCTGAAATTTTAGTAGCTGTTGTACATTCGCTTATTGGGGTGAGTGACAGTCCTGCGAGGATGTTGTGGAAATCGATCGGCAAGTGTAAAATAACTTTCACATTGCAACAGCAGGTGTGATGACATATGTGAATAGACTGCGAAGAAACCGACTTTCCCATTCCTTAGAGACTTTGCACCCCCAGCCTGGACACAAAATGTTTTTCCTTTTTTTTTGGTCAACCTTTGAAAGTTTGCCCACTGCTTCTTTTCACCCAATTTCTTATCAATTTTAATTGGGCTATCGCCCAGGATATTATGGTAGCTATACGAGAATTGGAAAAGTTTCAGAGCTGCCCGAATAGACGATTCCAGTGAGCCATTTTGTTCACTCATTGTAAGTGGTCACAAACAGTTGAAATGCAATAGATCACACTTAGATGCAAATGTGTGAACCAGAAAGTTTGGTCTTCCGGGGTCATCTCTTAATGCTGCTTCTAAATCTTGTAACAACTAAAGTTGTTTACTAAAGTTCTCTACAAACAATGCCCGCATTTTTCCTCTGCTTAATCTCTTATCAGCTAAAGTTATTTACTAATGTTTTGTGTTTCTTATTACTCATAATATCTGCTTTTACCTCCGCTGAATCGTATCAGCTCAGGTTTTTAATATAATGTCTGCTTTCTTTGGTAATGTGTCTTCTGATAGCATAGATTGTGTCATCTTGTTAGCTAATGTTGTCTACTGGTAGTAGTCATCTGCAAATGGTTCTCCTGAATAGTGCATAAACCAAGGTTGTTTACTAATATTCTCTAGTAAATGTGCCTGCCCTTTTCACGGCTGAGTCAAAATTAACATTGTTTACAAATGTCTGCTTTGTTTGCAAATGTGTCGACTGCCGGTGTTGTCTGCTTTATCTTGTCAACTAATGGTGTCCGATACTCAACTGCCAATGCTTGACTCAAATCTCAACTAAACTTTTACTAATGTTACGGTACAGGTAGTACAGTAAAATCTCATTACTTTACTCAACATTAATTTGAATATTTAGATTACTGTAAACGACTTGATTTTCGTGGGCTTAAATTTTCGGGGGCTTAAATTTTCGCGAATCGGGCCAAAGCTGAAAATTTGAAATTATTCGCGGGTTCTAATTTTCGCGAATCGAGTGTAGCTTCCGTAGCGTTCACATATTGCCCAAATTGTTCGCGGGACGTATTTTTCGCAAATTGTAGGCGATTCGCGAAATTCGCAAAAATTAGGTCCTCGCGAAAATTTAGTCGTTTACAGTATTTTATCCCAGAGCCACGGTGTTACTACATGGCATAGAGCTACACATTAAAGGAATCCCAACATTTCGCTCGCAAATCAGCTCCGCCGCTAGTAACTGCGGCCGTCTGCCGCACCGCTTACCACCACGTGGCACCAGCTGCAGCCCAACTTATAGTTCAGCCATTCCATTTATCCATCCATCGCTTCAAGCTGCGCAGCTACACCTTGTTGCGCTTCAATGAGTTTAGCAATTGAGCTCTGACCGTCCTTTACGCATTTTGTTCTCTAGCTGGCATCAAATTCCGAATTCCGAGTTATGTCACGAGCAGTCCTAGACTATATGCTGTACCACATTGCCGTTTCGTAATGTTGCCATTAGTTTGAGTACCACACCAAAATCCTCTAGAATGTTGGTTTGGTACCTCCTTAAAATTCGAATCAGCAAGCTTTTACTGTATGCGTGACATTTCAGTTTTGGAACTGTTGAGGCCCGAAACAAACTCGGCATGAAACTGATGCCTGCTAGTTCGACCACTCACTGGGCAGCAAAAGGCGGTTGTAGAGCAAACATATGTCATGCCGCTACCACAAACAAGGTGATGGTAACGGTCATACCACAAAAATACTTGAAAGTGAGAAGAGTTGCCGCCCCGCAACCATTTTCCCCTAGTAAACAATTTTAGGAATGTTTTATGCTGCCAATGCTTCAAACAACTTTTAACAAACCCCCGAATGCCTTGGGTCAGTTAATGCTTCACTTAATGTGTCTGTCAAAACTCACAGTTCAGCGTATGGAGTGGCCTCTTCTGCTGTTCCCTGAAGCTTGTGATCTGCAACAGTTCAGACGACACAAAGCATAAAGAACAATGCAGGCACAAGATGTTATGATTCGTTGGCTGTATGTCATAGTACCAAAGCACAGCAGAAATTACCACATTGTAAAAGTACACAAAAAAAGCACCATAAGTTTGGAAAGAATGCCCTCTCCTGGTGAAGAGATAAACAGCAAAGGATACACCCCCATATTTATCGGTGTGGGCACGAAAAGTTACACGAGAGATAGCAATGGACAGATTAGGCCCCGCCATGAACTAGCATGGCCCAGGAAAAAATACATACTGCAAATTTAAGAAGGTCATTACAAGGAATTTCACCAATTGATGCAGAAAATAATTCTCGACGTGTACAAGGACGATTGCAGATTCTTTGTATGCAGAAAACAGCATTCGACAGAGCAGAGACTGGGTATAAGGTGTGGCGCCGGCTACCGGCGTATGCAGCCCATATTCGCATTTGTTCCACTGCCATAGCCGCTACTGCCACTGCTGTCAGCTAGGGGACGCAAGCTGCCACCAATACAATGGGCATGCAATAATGTGCCAGCTCGCTGGCGTGCATGCGGCAGTTTTCTTTTCGTTTCCTTTATTATGACTTTCCATATTTCAGGTTTCCTCATAGTATAAAACTATTATAAACTTTGGAAACTTGTGGTTTTAGCAGTTTTTTTTTTTTTTTCGTCCACTCAAATTAAGTGTTGATTGCTACAATGCAACTGCAGTAAAGTAGTGTCTATACATTACGTACGCGTGTCCAGACATAGATTTTCCCTAAATAAACCAGTTTAGATCCCCGGCACATTAACTGCTGGTTGGGTGTGAGGCAGCCGGAGGGGGTCCCATCATGCAGTTACATGGATTTCAAGGGGTGTGTAACGTTTGTGTTTTTGCTATGCATATAATTAATTAGCCACAAAAATGTCATCGGCAATCTTTTAGGCTGGGCGCTCATTCAGAATCTTGACAGTAAGGTATAAAGAAGCTAGTAGACGTCGGGCTTATCTCAAACCAAATCCGCAAAATTTACTTGGATGTTTATGCTTGCTGACGTCTGCTTCCTATGAGCCACAGTGTTCATCGAAGGTCTATGTCAAGGGTTAGTGTTACCTTGCTAAATTTCGAGGCATTGGTGAAAAATAAAAATTAAATCACTAGATTCGGACACCAGACCCAGGTGCAGCCTGCCCCTACTGCTGTGTTCTGCTCCGATTCAGAGGTGGCGCCACATGTTGCGCTTGGAAAATGCCGTCACGACAACAGTCAATAAAACTGAAGATGATCTTTGTGCATAATCAACTTCAGTCTAAAATTAAAGATACGTGTCCATTAATGTTAAAGCTGGACTTAAAAAAACAACCGCATCTCCACGTGGTGAATGATGCTGATTGGGGCAAATCTCTGGTGGTGCTTGTCTGCGTAGACGGTGAACCGCAGCATGCCGAGCCTTTCGTTCGTTTTCATTCACGTCAGAAAGAGAATGTGTGGTATGGAACGTGGTTATATACGCATTCGAGCATTTGACCACAGCGTAACATGGATGAAAACGAACGAAAGGCTCGGCATGCTGTGGCTCAGCGTCTACGCAGACAGGCACCACCAAAGCTTCGCCCCAATCAACATCATTCACCACGTGGAGATGCATTTTTTTTTTTTTTTTGCCCTACACGAGCACGTGAGCTTACGAGCAGGAGCACGTGCACCGGACGGACATATGGACATGGCTAGTCCCTAATGAGCTTTGCCCCTAAAAAATGAAAGACGTTTACAACTCTCTGTAGAGCCGAATTAGAGCGCAGCTCTTGAGGAAGAGAAGGGACGGTACGGAGGAGAGGGTATGCGCCTCCTCCCCCCTCCTCCCCTCCCCTCCTCTTCTCCTGCTATTCTTCCATTTAACGGGAAATTTTCACTACATTTCCCACTAAATTTAGCTGGGAAGTATTTCCGCTAAATATAGCGGGGAAATGTTTCCGCTAAATATAGCGGGGAAAGTTTTCCGCTAAATTTACCGGAAATTTTCCGGCTAAATTTAGTGGGCAAATATTTTCGCTATATTTAGCGGGGAAATTTTACCACTAAATTCAGCGGGAAAATTTTTGTTCAATTTAATGGGAAAGTTTTTCACTAAATTTAACAAAGAAATTTTGCCGCTAAATGAAGGAAGAATTTTTCCGCTATATTTAGCGGAAATAAGTCTCCGCTAAATTTAACAAAAATTTTTCCACTAAATTTAGCGTGGAATTTTCCTGCTATATTTAGTGGGGAAATTTTTTTCGCTATATTTAGCAGGAAAATTTCAGCACTATATTCAGCGGGGAAATTTTGTTAAACGTAGTGGAAAATTTTCCCACTGAATTTAGCAGGGAAGTTTTTCTGCTAAATTTAGCGGGAAATCTTTTTACGCCGATTTTAACGGGGAAATTTTTCCGCTTAATTTTGCAGGGACCTTTTTCCACTAAATTTAGCGGAAAAAATTTCCCTCCTCCACCTCCTCCTCCTTTTCTTTCTCCACCATTGTGACGTCATTATGGGAAACGTCCCATAATGCAACGCGCAGTTACACCGATGGCGACGCCACTCAAGCCGGAAACAAGCGCCTAAAAGCTGCGCTCTAAAAAAAAAAAAAAATAAACAGCAATTTGCTACTAGCATTTCTCCAACCTGTATGTCTGTATGTCTGTATAGTGTATATCTGTGCTGCAATCTCCTCAAAGCGAGTCTATGCCTAGGCACACCAAGTAGACCACGCGTGACATAACTAGACAGATCTGATTTCAATTACCTGTGATGCTACCTCCTGGCGAGAACACTCTAAATGAGGGTCTGCCGTCCGAATCCAGGACTGGCATTCGAATATCCGATTAATTCATTCCCATTTTTAGCGCAACAATGCAACATCTCGAGATTTCCCAAGCTCAAATCGACCGCTACACCTTTAATAGGAGTTTTCAGCCCATTACGCGCTGGTGATGATTTTTCAGCTCTGAGCGCCTAAATGTCAATGATACCTTATATAGTCTGTTGCAACGTAAGCCCTGCAGCTGAAGCTTTACAGCTCTGATGAAGGTTTTCTACATTCAAGAGCACTTTAGCATCTCGTGAGCCCGCGCTGGAGGCCGAACTTCTCTTTCAAATCTTATGTTACAGCAAAATACAAATTGCAAAGTTGCAGTCCGTTTTGATTTCTTGCCCCTCACCTCTTGATCCATGATGCTGTTGAGCATTTCAAGCTTCTCTTGTAACTCTGGCGTGTCATCTTGGAGATCTGCGACACACAGAAAGAAAAGAGGACGACATCAGCTGCGTCGATGACAGACGACGACGATCGGTGACACAAAGATGATGCAATGTCTTTTTTTTTTTTGCACGTCATTGCACGCATTGCCGCAGGCCTTCGTCGAACGGGCAACTTGCCTTTCGGCAGTGCCGCGGCTCTCCTGAGCTAAAAGAAATATCACTGTTGCTATACTCTAAAACGCAAAGGATGTATGACAGTTATCTTGTTCTTAACACCCCTATCATTTCTTCATAATTAAAGACAAGCATAGAGTCATTATTTGCACACTCTACCGACTATATACTGTAAACGATTTAATTTTCGCGGGTTCTAATTTTCACGAATCAAGTGTAGCTTTTGAGCGTTCACATATCGCCCGAATTGTTCGTGGGACGTAATTTTCGCGAATTGAGGGCGATTTGCGAAATTGGCGAAAAGTAGGTCTTTGCGAAAATTGAGTCCTTTACAGTATACAGAATTGCTAGCATCGCCACTGGGCACGCTAGCAATGGGGCTAGCATGACCAAAGGCCATGCTAGCAATAGTGCATTTCTCTGCTAGTGCATACACATCGACCTTCAGGCCTTGCTAAGGAGTGAGCACGGTTGCCAAACTGTAGTGCCCCTGCGGAGGGGCACTACAGTTTGGCACTGTGGGTGGCCCACGCACAGCACCCACAGTGGCCAAACAAAATTTTAAACTGCTGTTCCAAATGTGTATGGGACGCACTTAGACTCAACTACAGCAGCCCTTTCATCAGGCATATTTATAAGCAGAAAAAAAAAAAAAGAAGTATCTCGAAAAGCAAAAAATAAAAAAAAAACACAGGTGTTAACTCGCTACTAATTTTTCTCGTGTAATGTATACTCACTGAATGTACCCAGCTAGAGTAGTCAAAAGCTCTAGAAACGTTCAGCACCCGGGAAGAAATCGGCTTTCAGAATGGAGACACAGCAATATCGAACTGGGCGCGCGCAAGGCTGGCAGAGCTTGCTCCACAGTAGGCAAAAAGGTCGGCAATTTTCTTTTCCAAATTACATTAGGGACTACAATACGGTAATCACTAACACAAACGAACACGGAAACAAGCTTACGAATGTAGCCACAGCTGTTTGAAGTAAATCTGTAAAAATTCCAGATACGTCTTTCCTTTTTTTCTTCGCACCAAGGCAGTCGACACCAGTCAATCCAGCAACTTGATTCGCTGGATCTACTTCCATGGCTAATGTTACAGACTGCAGCCCTCTTAGGACATTCAGCGACAGTGATGTAATGTATTCATCGACAATCCTTGAGAAGTAACTAAAATGAATCTCGGGTGTCATTCCACACTTTCAGGGTGACACATGCAAATTTCAAGATGCCACATGCCTTGAAATTTGCCGAGGTGAAACCGACCCCCAAGGTGTACCCGTGAAAAAACGATGCCACCCTATGCATTAATGGGTCCGTAACTCGGAAATTAAGATAATTCAAGCTCCCAACATGGATCTGTCTGACAAGTACTGTAAATGACTCAATTTTCGCAAGGACCTACCGTACAAACCGAAATATAAGTCAAATTTATTTTTGAAAATGGACCTGAAAAAGTTGACCCTCGTCTATATAATGGTCATCAGCGGAAAACAAAAATGAATCTCGCAACACGGGTGGCTGAAGCCGCCATCTTGTTTTCCTTTGCAATCACCTAGCACTCGTCCACTTGTCGCGACAGTCACGATTCACTTTCACTTTAACTTGTACTCCTTGTTTCGTTACATCTACCGTTGCCGCTCCCAGAGTGATAATGAGCAGGAGTAGAAGACAGTCCACAGTAGCCTTCAAGAAGGCAATTGCCTATGCAGAGATTTACGGGAATCTTGGAGCGCAGCGAGAGTTCAGTGTATCAGAGAAGAGCATACGCTACCGGTGAGGCCAGAGACAAAAACTGGCAGCGTGCAGCAAGGCGAAGAAAACTTCATTTCGTGGAAGGACTGCGGTGTACCCCGAATTGGAAACAAAGGTGGCAAATTTCATACGGAATCTACACACCAGACCTGTGACGTCGGAGTGCATCCGTACGAAAGCCGTCGAGGTCGCTCATGCCTCCGGGCTCTCAAGGGTGCAATTCAAAGGGACGGCATCGTCCCTTTGAATTGCGTCAGTGAACTCGTCGTCGAACGAAGGTTCTGAAGAATCTGAGTAGTAACGCTGGCGCACTTCCTGTTTTATTGCGTGCGAAGCAAATAAATATGCCATGTTTTCTCGCCCTTCCGTATGCTTCGCCAAATTCGTTACCAAATTACCAAGGTAAGGTTGCACTTTCTTGCCATAAAAACTTTTTTTCGCTTTTTGCAACTTGCAACGGTTCGACCTATATTCCAGTTTATACGGTAATTTTCGCGAATTTCACGAAACGCCTACCATTCGTGAAAAATAGGTCCCACGAACAATTCCGGTAAAATGTTAACACGTTGGAATCAATATTGATATCCCACTACGACGCGAAAATTAGAACCTGCAAATTATTCCAAAACTTCAGCTTTTCCTAAAATTGCGAAATATTGAGCGTGCGAAAAATAAGTCGTTTACAGTATATATAAGCCTATGATGCTAGACACTTGTTACTGGGCATGCATTGTGTAGTTCACGCCACCTCTGAAGAGTTTGAAGAATTTGCGGAGCAAAAACAATGCGAAATCCATCTGAAGGGCCCCCATAGAGCTGTGGGTCGGTATAGTTTCACTTCACCACAAAAAACATACTAGTGCACTGTGAATGCATAGTCTTGAAGCCTTACGAAGCACAGTAAGCACCACCATGATAATAGTGAATGACTCGGGTGGAGGCAGCTCAAATGTGCAGCCGAAACAAAATTCCTGAACAAATACCACAACGATCAGTTGTCAAGCGATTTTCGTGTTCTCTTCCACCTCCGTTTGTGCAGTTCACGCCATACGCCTTGTAACTGCACAACTTGCCACTGACAGATGTTAAAAAATGTTCTGTGTGCTAACAAAAAAAAGCGTGCTTCATTTGAGGACAGCCTAATACGCTCGAGCAGCCGTCCCCGCATCACACCACGAAAGCAGCCACGAAGGGCCTTGCTCGGTAAGAGAAATTTGTTTACAACCCCTGCAACAGTGAGCAGCAATGGAATGACCTCAAAAAACTTGTTGTCATCTCACAATTTGCATCTAAAAAGCGGGAAACCATAACACAATCCAATGCGAAATAAACACAGATCACAAAAAGAACGCTTTCTTATTGTTTTCTTTGTCTATTCTACCTTTCGATTTTTAGACAGTTCTGACGTTTTGCCGGCCCCGCGAGATCCAAGTAAACCGAGTTGTACAGTACTACATGATTGCAAGCATGGCAACCTGGCTAGCATTTCAAGGGTTCAAGCATGAGTTGTAACTAGTATGCGTGAATGTAACTTTGGCAAGCTTGCCGATGCACATGCTTGCCCATGAGCGAAGACATGACGGCAGCCAGGATGCGCCGCTTACAATTTCGTACGCTCAAAGGGCTGCGAAAGACACAAAGTCGACACTTTGGGCACTTTTTGAGCCTCAATTACAAACCGGAAAGAGAAAGTGAGCACTGACCGTAGGGTAGTTCGAAGTGCGCCTCGATGAGAATGCTGTGTCCGGTCGGGTTCTTGGTCCCGCGGACTTCTCCGTCAGCCAGGATGAGCTCAGAGTCCAGGGAAAGCCACTCCCCCTCCCCCACCTGGGAATTCCCGCAGAAACAAATGACCGTCAAAAAGCACCCGAGAAAAGAGAGAGAGAGCATGCCAACTGACGCAAGCCTAAAGTCTCGAGCCGGGCGACACAAAACTGCCCGTTTTCTGTTTCTCCCTCTGTCTGTCCAAATGCAAAATGATTAAACGGTAGACCTGTGTGTATGGTTGATTTTGAGATTCGAGCAAATTCGAAGCAAATATCGGTTTTGGCCGAATGATTTCTAATCGAATAGTTTCTCCAGGCCTTTCACTACAGTGCACCACGCTTAAATAAACTTCAGCTGAACTCGTGAAAGTCGTTCCCAAACTTCCACTAGTCCACTTCTAAGCTCAGTTAATTTTAACGTAACTATTCACGAATAAAAGCATTTGAACAACAAATTTCTCGCAGCTATCCTAATCGAGGGGATTTAAGTATCTGCTTGCTATATGCAAATATTCTTCAATTTAAAATCTGACTTAAGAAAAAAAAAATAGCTCAAATGATGAATGCGGGTTGTCAAGACATTGCTGCCCAACATATGCTCTTGCATAACCACGGTGGGTTAGCCCCATTGAGTGTGCTTCTCATCGAGCACCTGTGCACAGCAGGGAAGCAATACCTGCGGAGCCCGTGAGCTCCACGGGTGTTGCTTCCCCGCAGCGCACAAGTGCTCGGTGAGAAGCAAACTCGACGGGTTAACCCGACGCGATCAACACTTCAAAATGTACGAATATTGCAGTTAATTTCAAAGCAAATATTGAATATTATATTTTCTAAGCTACTACTCATAAACTTTGATATTTGCACAACACTATTATATAGAAACTAAAGATATGCAGAGGTCCACCGTTCTATCTGTTGTCCTTCTGTGCAGTTCTTTCATTTGCATCCACCTGCTAACCAACATGCTTAACACTAAGCAAATTGTTTATCCTCTTTTCATGCTATCCGCTGGCTGGACTTGTTAGCACCAAAAGCATGTATGAAGGGATAAGTACTTTCAGGCCTTTTATCGTTTGCTTAAAACTTGACATATATACTCAGAGAACACCTGTGCTGTGTGTTACATTAACGACAAAATCAAACTGAAAATCACTTTAAGTCTGTGTGTCACTTGACCTAAGAGTACAATTCCTGTTAATGAATCTTATGTATCTAATGCAACCTTGTAATGCCAGTTTCATATAATGCTCCTTAAGGACTGTTAAAGGTTAAATAGACAAACAAACCAACTTTATTGTCCCTTTAAAGAAAAATGAATTCCCCTAGGCCATGGAAAACAATGTAGAGCACAGCAATATGTAACACTTTTTAAGATTGTACTTCATTGTTGTCTTCCTTTATGCTACATCAGATAGCAGAGGCCTGACTGGCATTCTCAAGATTCTGTACTTTTTTTATTTCTTTTATTGTGTGCTATATTAATGCTGGTTTTAACAGTGACCCATTATAGTGCTGCAGTGGCATAGCCGGGGGGGGGGCCTTATGGGGCGTTAGCACCCCTCCCCCCCCCCCCCCCCCCCCCCAAAACCCCTCCCCCCACACCCCAAGTCATGGACA
The DNA here is from genome assembly GCF_016920785.2 of Ixodes scapularis. Taxonomy (NCBI): domain Eukaryota; kingdom Metazoa; phylum Arthropoda; class Arachnida; order Ixodida; family Ixodidae; genus Ixodes; species Ixodes scapularis. The sequence continues at coordinate 13,473,019 of NW_024609837.1, forward strand.
TCCAAGCCACCTCAGCCCACCCTCAAAAAAATTTCTGGATATGCCACTGTAGTGCTGTTACAATGCTTGGCATGTGCTAGTAAAGTTTGTGGCTTTTGCTAGCATATGGTGCCAGCTTGTTTTTGTTTACAATTTTATAGTCAGTCATGTATATATTATCTCATACACCTAATTTTTTTCTGCTGAAATGTAAGGCAGCAAAGCCTCTGACAGGCCTTTGTATTTGCCACTTGAAAACATCAGAAAAACAAATTAAGAATAAAACTAGTAGGCAGAGGGAGGGAGTCAAGCCCTAGGCACAGAGAGTACCCCCCCCCCCCTTCCCCTTCCAGACACTACGCTGCAACACTCAACTTGGCTTTCTGCCATGCCTGCAGTCCCAAAGAGTTTCAATAACATGTAATTTTAGGGCTCTGCAAAGAGTGGTTCGAATCGAACAGCCCTGCATCGTTCACAGCCTCAACAGTGTACGGAAAAGTCAAGACGGTCGATTTTTTCAACAGTGCAGAAGCTAGGGTTGACGTTGCACTATTCGGTTCGGATCACTATTCGCACACCCTACATAATTTGTCAAGGAGTTCAAGGAACAGGACCTGAACTTTGTATCCCAGTCCTACCATATTTTTCGGACTATGAGTCGCACCTTTGCATAAGTGGCACTTCCTTATATTCAGCCGTTTTCGCAGAAAAGTTGATATGCGGAGCGCAAGTTCGTCTGCTTCTTACGCAGGGGTTATTCTGACGTCAGAATGTCGAGCTCAGATTGGCTCCGATTTGGAGGACAGTGGGTAGACCTCAGTGCTAGCTGCCTTGAAGTCTACCCACCTTTGTATAAGTCGCACCTCTTTGCACAGTTCACGCAAGAAATTTTTTCTTTTTAAGCGCGTCGGTATAACGAAATCGGAGTTTTGCACAATCGGCAAGTTCACACATACCGTTTGACACGTAACAAATTTGACCTTCCTACTCACAAGAAATGCCCATAGCACGGCGCTGTCTGGTGGGGGCAATCGAGTGTTTTGCAGCAAAACGTAAAACGTGGAAAATGAAAAAGTAGTCGGCTTTATTCGAGTGTACACATGCCGAGCAGACGAATAACATGCCAGACACTCGTGAACCAAGCTTTGGGCCACTAGGCCTAGCCTAGGCTAAGTCACGGAGACGATGCAAGCATCGATGCGCAGGCAGATAGATAAATCTCTATACACTTCTTTCGGCACTGCTAAAAGATTGGCTAGCCGCAATCGTCCCTCCTACATGTAGCAACATGGCTGGAGCATAGCAGATGAAAAAAACTGCTCACCCAACGGAAGCGAGAAAATTTTCTGCAACGCGTGTATACCAGCCCACTTAATTTTCAGTGTTACCGGACTGAAGCAAAAGGATACGGAACCATGGCTGAATTAGGCAACACCGATAACATGCTGTAAAGCTTTGTTCTCACTGCCTTGCCTGTCAACAGTGAGCCGCTTCGGGGCAACCGTCAAATTCCTCGCTTTCCGAGTCAGTTATGAAAAATGCACAAGGGTGAGGCGACACCAGTGCCTCTGGAAAGGGCGACACCACCTACGGCTACGTAGTTACAGTGCTCTACGAAAGAAGGCGAGCGAAGCATAAAAACATGGTGTTGCACCGTGAAATTGTTTGAAAGAACCCGCATCATAAGTCGCATTGTTGCACAAGACGCACCAAGAAAAATGTTTGATGAAAAACCACGACTTATACACCAGGGAATACGGTAGTCTGTGCCAAAAGTTATTACCAACGGAGCTTAGGGTGAATTAGAGAGCAAAAAAGAGGAAAAGAAAATTGTTCCCTCAAGTGTGGCTCGTAGTAGAAGAGGAGGAAAAAGAAAATCAGTTGTTGGTCTAGCAATGTGAATGGTCTTTTTCTTTATGTGTATGTTTTTTCTAGTTCAGCTGGCCTTCAGTGAGTTTAGGGGGCTGTTGTAGCTCATATTGTCCACGACAGTAGATCCGGGGGGTGTGGGTGGTGCCAAACTGACCTCTGTCGAGTACTGTATGCCCATGAGTGGCAGCCACTGGCATCCCACCAGCTTGTCCCAAAGCATGCCCTTGTTCCACACCTCAATCACCAGGCCTGTGTCCATGCGGTTGGTTTCGCTGCACAACAGAAGGACACCACAACACGAAATCAATCGTCTGAGACAAAGTCCTCACACTGTCTCTACGGGCGTCAGTGGGTCTCCCATGGCTTACAGGGTTGTCCATTTGAACATGTACCATATTTTATGCACTATAATCCACATGCTTAAAAGATTAAATTTTATGCGGGATGGACTATCTCCAGATGTGGGCAATACACGAATTTATCTTTCAATATCGTTCGTTATGACGAGGCATGACGAATTCTGTGAACGACAGATTATGTTAATGATGATTTCTGTATGATACAAGCTTTTTTTGTACGTTAATAGAGCGGCCATTTTTCAAGGTACGCTGTGTAGGAGAATTTTTTAAATGAAGAGCAGGCGTCAGATGCAGACTTTTCACCAAGTGTGGAGAGTGCTTTGGGAGGGGACCATCTATGAAAAAAAAAGTTCTTTTTAAACAAAAATTTTACTCTGTGGACTATAGCCCATAAAGTGCAGTAGTTAATAGGGAGGCTCAAGTGAGGGTGGGTGCAACTGCTAGATCGGGGATCACGGGACATGGACGCCATTTAATTGCTAAATTTTGCTGGGGGTCTATGGGGCAAAGGGTCGTTTTATTTCCTAACTCAGGTCATAAGAGCCAATTAAGGTGCTTGAATAATTTACACAAGGTATAAATGATTACGTTTCCATAGCCACCAGTTTTGTTGCGATAAGCTAAGTATTTTTTTAACGCGAAAAATGGTAAATTCCGCCATCTTGAACGTTGCTGCTTGTCTGGCAACCCTGCTTTCTCCTCTCGACGTTTGCAATTCTCGGAGCGAGAAGGAAGCGAGGAAGGCTACGCCAAGGCGTTCGTTGCTTGCAATGGGAGGCGAGAGGAGGAAAGGTGCATGGAGCAACAGAGTTGCAACAGAGCTGGCGCCTGCTCTCCTGCAGGCAACATTGGCGCATATCCTTTCTCGAATCCTCTCCCTCAGGCGCCGCCATTAAATTGCAAAAGCTCTCCAGGTTTTGAGTTGCGCCCACCCTCACTTGAGCCTCCCTAGCAGTTAAAGAAGAGCGAACTGCCCCCTCGTGGTCATCTGTCATAGCTATGTCTGGCAACTACCCAGAAGTTACGTGAAATGCCTGCAAAGAGTATGGGCCCCAGCCCTTAAAAGGGCAGTGCAGCGATTTTTATGTTGAAAGAATTGACCGTTAACATTTTTTATATTGTTTATGCAAGCCCAAGTGACCAAAAAACGTGTCGCCTTTACCCGAAAAACTGCTATTCTGCTGCGTAATTGCAAAGCAAAAAACAAATTATTTGCCCATCTGCCGCCGCCTGTCGCGGTTACGGGAACTAAAATGACAGCGTCTCTGGGGGATACGCGGAAGTCAACAAAACCTGTCCTCCTCAGCTGCTACCTCCGCTGTCAGCTCCGTGGCGAACCGTCCTTTGTGTCAATCGCTCGCCGCGACCTTTAACGATGCTAAGCCTTTAAAAGTCGATAATCGTGGAGGAGGCGGCTGGTCTCTGAAGAGAGGACTCAAGGAGAAACTACGTGAACCCCCAGAGTACGTCACTCGAAAGTCGACGTGGAGAATTGAGAGGCACTTTGACCTTCGATTTGTTTTATTCTTTTTTAAATAAGAACTAGCGCTCGCAAGAAAATATGGTTTTCTGCTTTTCGTTCCATAGGTGACGCAGATTAATTTCCGCAGTGAATTGGCCAAAGTCTGAAAATTGTTGCACAGCCCCTTTAAGTTTAGAGCCTTCCCCACAAAAAGCCTGCGCCGAATTGTGGGCAACTGAAGCGGGATTCGAACTCGCCAAATGGGATCCGTTGGCTTGTGCACTGCTTTAAAGTAGCCAAGGCAGCTAAAATGCCTCGGCGATTTCAGGTCTTCCCTGTAGCTGACCCCTTGGGATACTTGGCCTCCTTCCTTTCTGTAGCGGCGACAAAAGGAATGTTCTCCATGATCCAGTCGGCTTGTCTAGTGGAGCCCCAAAGTTCGGAGGCTTTGCTGCAGTGCCCAGTGTTTCATGCAAAGGCCTCATCAGGTGTCAACCTTGTGGCCAGAGCGTTGAAAGCAAAGGAGGAAAAGAACAAAAGTGTCACAAGCTCACAAGATGAAGTCCTGCTCCCAGCTTGGGTTGGTGCCCTTGACTGCGACGGTGGTAGACTTGACATTCTGGAGCTTCAGGTTCACATAGCTGTTGAATTGCCCTGCAAGACCAGAAATACACCACACCACAACCTCAACTACAGCATGCCCACGGCTACAACGAAAAGTACCGCAGCGAATGCTCGCAAGCAGGTTCATTTTTCTGCAAAACCTCTACTTAGAATCTAAAGCGGGGTAGGCCAAGAGTCAACTGCTGCTATTTATGAAATATTAGGTGACAGGACACCAATGGTGCAGTGGTTAGCATAATCACACTGCTCCCAGAGCTTGCAGGTTAGAAGCCCCTGATGGAGATACTTTTTTGCACAATGATGCACTTCAACACGAGTTGGTGATGTCATAAACTGTCAGTTTTATGATATCTCCAACTGAACAATGGGAGCGACTCTTCGCAACTATGCATTGAAGGTTTCTTTAAATCAAAGTTGTGTTTTATTCCTTCTCTTGAAACTAATATACCATATGCTTTAGATGACCTACAACTTAGAAGATATTTTGTGCACTATGACATGACTGCCAGTGACTATGAAAAAAAAGTTAAGAAAGCGCCTAAACACCTGATTCTTGCACAATGGCTTTTGTACAGCAACAGGTCAAATTTTGAGGCACAAATATTCCTGCCGGGTAGCTGGGCCGGTGCAAATGGTGTTTCAGTAAACATCTCGGCAAGCACAAAAACTAGCGCTCTGCGAATATCCAAATTTTTTAATAGTAGTTTCGAATAATTTGCTATTCGATATTCGCTTCGAGATGAACTGCAATATGCACACTTTTCCAAGTGTTGATCGCGGCGGGTGAGCTCCGTTGAGTGCGCTTCTCACCAAGCACCTTTGCCCACTGAGGGGAAGCAATACACACGAAGCTTGCGGGCTCTGCAGGTATTGCTTCCCCGCAGTGCACAGAAGCTCAGTGAGAAGCGGACTCAACGGGGCTCACGGCCGCGATTGTGCAAAAGTATATGTAACGCAGCAATGCCTAAACAACCCTCGTTCATCATTCACACTTTTCTTTTTGTCAAATTTTAAACTGAAGAAAAACTTGCATATAGCAAGCAAATTTATAAATCCCATTCATTGGAATAGCTGCGACAAATTTGATGTTTACACGTCACAGTCATAAAGATAGCTATAGTAAATTAACTGAGCTTCGAAGGGGACAAGTATTAGGTAGGAAACAACCTTTACGAGTTCAGCTGAATTTTCGTTTAAGCATGGCACACGGCAGTGAAGGCCTTGGAGAGACTATGTGATATTCGATTTGAAAATATTCAACCAAAACCACTATTTGCTTTGAATTCACTTGAAACTCAAAATCTACTATTTGCACATTCCTAATAAATACTGATTGTCAGCTAGAGTCCCTCTAACATTTCAGGTGCGCATCCCGAGAATACCAAAAAAAAACAATGTGGCTAAGACCACACTTTATGGCACAAGCTGCGATAGACGATTCAAGAATTCATCAGTGTCAAACCTTTGCTAATGTTCATTATTTTGCACGCACTGGCTCAAAAGTATAGCAACATCACAGTGATCTTCAAAATCAAAGTCACTTAGTCAGCTTCCCAGTGGCTGAAAAAAAGAGCAGAGGACCTTTCCCCCACACCTTTGCCCTCCGCACTCCTTGTAATGTGAACAGGCGCGAGAAGGAAAAGTGGAGAGGAGCGTCGGCTCACAAGCTCCATCTGTGGCTCCAACAAATGGCATCTCGCAATACAAACTTAGCACTCATTTGCGAGATTACACCCAGGAAGTTTCAACAAAATGTTTTCCGAGCATGCAGTGTCCCTTTGAGAGGCGTTTACAGGGAAACCGCCTGAAGCGATCTTACCTGTCGTCCCGGTGAACCTGGCTCCCCTCACTGCAAAGACACAAACGAAGAACAAATGTTACTACCTCTTGTACGTATAAAAAAAAAGAAAAAGGTATACTCTGCTGCAGGTTAAGGACAGCAGGATAAGTGCCTCCCGCAAAGGCGTCCACCCTTCCCACTTTAGTGGGGCGAATGCTAAAGAGGAAGCGATAGAGAAGGCAGGTCCACTCTCTTCCCCAGCGTTTGCTCTGCTAAAGTGAAAGAATGGAGGGCTTGAAGGGAGGAACTTGTCCTGGTTTTATTTAAATTGGCTTGAAAATTATTTTTTTTAATTACTCTTACAATTGTAATGGAATTTGCAGGGGATATTGAGGGTCACATAAAGGGTTACTGTGCAAATTTCGACCTTCCTAGGGAAACATTTTTAGGAGCTAGGCATTTATTTGTGCATGAAGCTCCCAGCACTGTTCCCTAAGAAAACTATGGAATGCAAATTAAGCCAATGAACTGCAATTTTAATACTTGAATATAAAGTAAGGAGTGTAGGACTTCAGGCTATCTAGTTGATATTATTACACAGTAAATATTTATAAAAGAAAAACTACCCCCATAAATGAGGAGCCCTTTTCTTTGCATACCGATCTGTCAATACATCACTTTTCTTCGTTAGGACTTTACCTCAATATCAAATAAATTGGATCCCCCAGTAAATTTCAATTCATAAACGTCTGGAACAAGGCATAGGAATCCTTGTACCGTCGGGCGAAAGATTCCTTCGTAAGAAGTTTGTAGCAAAAAGTGAAGCCGAGAAAAATGGATTCAAACATTGAGACCCTTTACTTTATTAATTTCTCACAATCTGTGTCCTCTAAAAGGCCCCAGCAAAGTAGGTCTGTCCTTCAGCTGCCCGGTTGTTTTGTCTCTTGAGGATTGCTTGCAGCATCCTTTGTTTGTGGGCCACTATGCCATGTGTGTTCTACTATGTTGCCATAGTTGCGATGTGCCTTCTGCTTTGCTTTAGGATTGCATATCCTTGTCAAAGTGTTGCATCTTGTGACTCCCAGGCTCCATCCCAGTCTCGAAAAGATCCCTTTCAAAGCCCTTAGGACCAAGTAGAACTCGAGCACTGCGAGTAGAACTGACGTTTCGACCGTTCTTCGAGACACAAAGTCTGTCTTAAAACACCACCTCTAGTCCAGAGCACTGAATGACTCATTCGCATTCCGAATCTTCATTTTGGAGCATCAATTGCAATTTCCCTAAACCAGGCAGGGTTGTGCAGCTGTGGCTTCCACACTGCCTCCAGTGATGCAGGCTGATAGGGATGGCACCAAGAATCTTTTCTTTAGAGGGAGGCCTCATAGTGGGAGTCCTCATCAGTAGAGTAAGAATGAAGGAGGCTGCTAAACACACTTTTCTGCATCGCTTGAACTTTTGGGGCACGCACCTTTAGTGCATATGCATAATTGTTTGTTAACTTTTTTATGACCATGCAGATCAACTTGCACCATCCACCTAGCCCTCTTTTTTCTTTTTCTTTTTTTTTTTTTTTTTTTTAGGGTCTTTGATTAGGGATTTATTCATACATAGAGCACAAAGACGTTGGTGTTTGAAAACAGCCCATAATAGTTGGCTGATAGCTCACCGGAATGGCTCCAAAACGTGGCGCGCAGCTGTTTTGTTGAAAATATTTTGTATTGACATAAATGTTCAGTACACTTTCAAAATTTTCTGAACGGGTGCATTACTAGTTTATAAAACCCAAAAAGTAAATTTGAAAACTGCATTTTTTTTTTTATATTTAAAAATTTACGCTAGTGCCCCCCTTGCAACAGAGTATAGAATTGATAACTGCTTAATTGGTTCCACTTGGTGCCCACAAACTAAGCTTTAAAATGTATGTAAGGAACAGCTACATAGCCAGAAACATTTCCAAACAAGTTTCAGTTGACATTCAAACTTTTTTCTAGATTGTTAAAAATTAAATGTCGGATAAGGGGCCCTAGGATTAATGAAAAAAAGTGTATAATACAAATAATTAGACCTACAATGACAAATTCGTTGATTTTTTAGGCCACATCGGTCTATCCAGATGCTGGTGATTATTTGACAATGTTCATCACAAAGCCAACTGAACAAGCTTCCTTTAGCTTGTTCCCAACACAAGTGTTGCTTGCTAAAAATATTTAAAAGAGGCTACATAGAAAGGTGGTTTGACCACTCTATCACTACAGCTGGTGGGAATGTTACAATAAAAAAAAGATTCTTCATCAAAAATTATGAAAATTTTTACTTTAAAAAGATAGCAAATGATGAACCATTCTAAAAAAGTTGATTGTGCACAATGTGGGAATACTTACAAGAAACACTTTCAGTTGCATCCCTGACACAAATTTAAATGAGCCATTGCCTCAAAAGATTAGAAGGGGTCAAAGTGTTGATAATGGCAACATATGTTGCCATAGAAATATTGTAATATGCAACATCCTTATGAACATCAGCAGATTTTAAAATTTATAGCAACAGCACTGTGATGCTACAGCAAAATGCCATTGCTAACAACACAAAAAGAGATAGGCAATGACCCAGAGAACCAAGAGAGCTGTTATCTGGAAGCTCAGCATTCCTAAAAAAAAGAGCAAATACTTCCACGTGGGTGTTTTCCCGGAGCTGCTGTCGTCATCTCCGGAATCAAATATGAGGAAGCGTGAGATCTGAACAGCTGCGGTCTTTCAAAACACAATAGACCGACAACCTGACATTATCATCTCTTGAAGATCAAAGGTCAAACAATTGAAACCGAGCTTTTTGTGTCTCCATACACCTATCGGGATCCCGCTTTGAGCATTTCTGAACATGAAAATAGACACGAATCACAATAAATATGACAATAGAGTAGTCAACAAAAATTTATGTGAAAACAACTACAAAAACAACTGCAAATAGGAAAACCGCTGAAAGACTGCATATCTTATCAATAACATATTATTGATGGGGGGTACTAAGCGTATGGGGTACAAGGATGAGTGGTACAAGGCATTGAATAACTGGAAACAAAAACAAGAACAAAAACACTTGGTAACACAGGGGAAGAATTCTGCAGAAAAACATACATGCTAGATCAGGGTACATGTACATGTGAACGAAACCTCGGATTGAGCTACAAACTTAAACAGTTCTATAACAATCAATTATATGCTCAAATCCCAGTGACAAAGGCATGTACAAAACATCGGTAATGCAATGGCAATGTTCAAAGTAATTGTCTTGGGCTCTAATGAATCCCACTGATGCCACTTAATCTGTTCAAAATTACTTAGCCCGTTTTATTAACTCTAATTATTACCGTCTTGCTAGCACGCCACTAATGAAGTCTAATGCTGGTATTCCTGAACTAACGTTACAAAGAAAGATTGTGTGTCTCTCTTTTTCATAAATTATTTTTTCAAAACCCTGTGCTAAAACAGGAACTCCTTTTACAGCCTTCATACCTTTCATCCTGGGTTGATCACCAATACAAAGTTGGCATACCTCATTGCAGCACTAACGTCTCTTTTTATTCTTTCTTGCCAAAAACTTGTTCAGAGTGCAACCACCCTCCCCCATACATCGACACAATTGAACATGTTTCTGCTTTCAAGGCAGTCACAATAGACCGATCTCACCAGGAGTTGTGCCACGCAACCACTGCCGCGGTGCATTCTGGTACCTGTAATTCTCCCCAGTGTTCCGGCTGCGTCAATGCACGTTGTACGCCCGGTGTTTGAGAATTTTAGGGTTAGCACGAGACTTTTAGCCGGGTATTTATTCATGTTTTTCAATTGGTGGCTTCACCTGTCGTATGCCATGGAGCTAACACAACAGCGCCAGGCAAAAAGGCCTCGGATATTATGCCTTCCCAAAAGAAGGAAGCATGGCAAAGAAAGGTAAACAGAGCCGGACAGAGCGGCAGAAAAAATAGTGTTTTACGATTTGTTTTGCGATTTGCTTCATAATTTATATCCATTCCATTGCACGTCAGCTAGCTGACGTGCAATCACGGCCTCTGGAAAGCAGTGTGGAGGTTTTATTTGAGATAGACTAACGAGAATGAATGCTCAGAGAGATTCCAGCAAACGGAACACTTCGGCACGCTCTATGTCTCGTGCCCTGTAATTTTACGCATTTTAGCTAAAATGCGTAAAATTACAGGGCACGAGACATAGAGCGTGCCGAAGTGTTCCGTATGCTGGAATCCCTCTGAGCATTCACTCTCGTTATTCTATCTCAAATAGGACCTCCGCACTGCTTTCCAGAGGCCGTTTTTAATTCAATTCTCGCTAGATATATTTTGGTGGTTATAACTGTTATTGTGACGACATGTTTCAAGCACATCTGTGCTTCAAAACAGAAGAATCACTAAAAAAAGAGCAGCGATTCCCAATATACATCACTTGAAATAAAACAACTTTTTTCAAAAGCAGCCTTCATTTTTTTTTTTTTTTTTTCTTCGTACAAACACGAAAACACCACATAACCCAATTTAGAAGTGCAAAGTTTACTGCCATAAATGTAACAAATGAACCTCATCCATTTTGTGGTGGTCCATTAGGCTGACGTTACTGATCCATTCTGCATTAACACCAACCAAGACCGCAGAAAAAAGCTTCTTCCATGGGGCGATTTTTACGTTCGGAGCTTGCGCAAATAAAAATAAAACCGAATACACAGGCTGTCAACCAGAATGAAACACCTTTTAGAGAACTATCGCTCACCGAAAAAAAAAAACGTTATGCAGAAGACTGAGCACTACCAAGCTCAGTTTTTTACTAAAACATTTTATGCTGTTTCGCGGGTCTACACCGAGCCGATGGTCCCTCCAATTTTCTTGTTCTTTGCCATTACACTAAATGTTCACTTGTTTCCAAGTTAATTGAGACGTCCGAGCAGCCAGAATACTCGAATAGTGGCATCGTTGTTGTTTTTTTTCCCGCGGCCACAGTGGGACCATTGCGTTAACAGCAGTGGGCTCATGCGTTTACGAAGACGAAGAAGCAGAAGACAAAGCGATTCTAAAGCGATAAGACGACTCGAACTGCTTTTCTGCGCTTGCTGACAAACTAAGGCATCACAAACAACACAATCTTATGAAGTACAGACAGGCAAGAGAACCACGCTGATAACAGGGCGTGCCAAAAGATAATCTATGATGATGTATGCGCAGCCCTGCGTAGCCGGGAAGCCGGAAAAGGATGACTACAAGTAGCATGGTGGCGGCACCACTTCCGGAATGCGCGCGCCTGCGCAGTTCACTTGGTAACATTGGTCTATTGCAGGGGTGGCCAGGCTGGCCTGATTTAAGAGCCGCAAACAAAACCACGGAACTTCTAAGAGCCGCGGGGGAGGGGGGGGGGGGAACTTAACTTTTGTTTGAGAGTCTGACTGTACGCATGGGGGCACAAGGCTGTACGACTGCACGTATGGGACTACAAGGCTCTCGAACTGCAAGCTGCAGTGTGCTTTATTCTGAAATATTTTCTTTTTTTTTTTGGGGGGGAAACGCGGAAAGGGGCGAAAGGGGGGGGGGGGGGGGGTGTTTCCTTGCGAGGGATCCGCGAGCCGCACTTCGACCAGCAAAGAGCTGCATGCGGCTCGCGAGCCGCGGTTTGGCCACCCCTGGTCTATTGATTGCTTTTAGAACTCTGCAATTAGTTGATTTCACTTTTTCTTTTGTTTTGTTGTTGTTGTCTATTTTTTGTACTGTGAATTGATCATTTGTACTTTGTAAACCCATTGTACCCAGCCCCTCTGTAATGCCCGATGGGACCTGAGGGTAACCAACTAAATAAATAAATAAATATGGGCAGCTTTGTTTCCTCAGCTTTCACCATACCTACATAGTAAATGAAGCTATTATTAGTGCTATTTATTAATAAAAGTGTTGGAGGAGGCTTCCTCTGATCACACTGCATGGAACAAACGAAAAGTTTCTTTAGAGGAAATCTTGACAATACATTTATGAAAATTTCATATTTCCCTGGGATGGAAGCTCTGTTTTCCTGATAAAGTTGAACCTCCATTTAACGGAGTCACCAGGACCCGCTAATTATTTCGTTAAATCAAAAACTTCGTAAAATCAAGAAAGGGGAGACCTCGCGCATAGGCTACGCGGGGAATCCAAATTTGTTTTTTAAATCGGGAAATTTTTAATATTGGGTTTTGGTAAATCGAGGTTCAACTGTATTACGCAGAGGGTTTTGATCACTACTTGTACCTCAAAGCGAACTAATGACAAGGCAATTAAAACCCGTTATTGAAGAAGAGGACAGACCTCGCACAAACGGACCTCATGTTTTTTTTTTTCTAATTGTCTCACACCGACACCAATAAGCCTGTAGCCCTGCTGGTTTACCAATGAAGTCAAGTATAGGTAGAACTGTTTTTGCTTTTCATTTTAATTCTTTCAAGCAAACAGGCAAACAAAAACTTAACTGAGCATGTGACATACTGTCACGTGCCTATGGATTGAAATGCATTGGAAGCAGTCTTGGTCAGTAACTATTTACTAGTAACGCGTTACCGGTAACTAGCTACTTTTTTTTGGTAACTTTTACCCCTAACGCGTCACTCTTTAATGCTGGTAACTTGTAACTGTAACACTGTTACGTTTTTATTGGATAACTGTAACTGTTTAGGCCGTTACAGTTGCTTTCTTTCACTAAATAAATTGGACCCCGCTGCTGTGGACATGGTGAAATCGCCATCTTGAAGTATTTTTCTCAATACTCCTCGCTGACAAAAAAAAAAAAGTCTGGCCACGCTTCAATTTAGCGGAAAATTGCCTGGTTTAGCCCACGACCAAGAATGGACGACAGACGAGTCAGCATGAAACTGGGAGGTAAAGGAAGCCGGCGCCCGTGGTGGTAGGGGCGGCAAGGAATCTGTCGGTTTCACCGACTTTGGCTCATTCTTCTTTTATGGGAACCACCTGCGGGTGTTGGTGGTCCTGCGACATGTCTCCGAGTATTCAGTCTGGGATGTGACCCCCCCTACCTCTCCCTTCCCCTTTGTCGGATATCTGTCCTGTCGTTTCTACACCCAGCCGCTTGCCGTTTCCTTTTCCCTCAAGGAAGTCGTCCCCATATTCTGCAGAAAGTCGGCGCTTGTTTTAACTTATTCATTCTCTTCGGAGCAACTTGAGTAAACAAGAAGGCAGGTTCAAGTGTTATCGCCTTTTTCGTTGATAGCCTCAAGAAACACCCCAATGGAGAGACACTTTGTTCTGGAACCGACACAGTGCTCCAGCTGAAGCGATTTCAGGGAAAACACGAGTCATAAGTGAGAGAAACAGCTCTTTTTGATTTGTTTTTCATAGTTGGCGTTTCGGATAGATGCCGAGGGGGTCATCGCACAATCGTGAGCACCAGAAGGCCTCACTTTGTCTCCTTCCCCCCAATGTTCTTGCGAAGCTGTTTGACCTCCTATGTTTAGGCCTGCCTCCGAGTGTATCCCATAAGGCAATTATGCAACCATCTGTATTCTCATTCGTTTCGGAGTGAAAAATAAATGAAAACGTTCACTGACGAGGGCCGATGACAAGTTTGAAAAGCAGTTGACTATAAGTTATAACAATTACAGTGATGTGATTGGCCTAAGCCATTTTGGAGCACCTTTCGTAGCAGCCAGAACAGTGTTTTGGAGCAGCAAATGTGACCTTTGGAGCAGCCAGAACAGTGTTTTGGAGCAGCAAAAGTGCCTTTTGGAGCAGCCAAGACAATGTTTAGAAGCAGCAAAAATGACTTTTAAGGAAAAATATTCTTAGAAAAAAAAATATTCCTTTTAACGAAGGGCCCTTCGTGCTTTGTTGGGTTCCGATGCGTCTTGTTGCAACGGAACTCGCTGCTTGTACTTTTAGTGCTGAGACATCCCACAAATGTACAGTGCTGTAGGCATTGCCGAGCAATTCCGGAAAACCGCTTGCCACCGTTTTACTGGTTCCCGACGTGCCACATTTTCGGCCAAAGTAAGCAAACGTAAAACAATGGATTTCCAAGCATCCCGGCTGGTGCCTCTGTCGTGCAATCACGTTCGCATTCACTTGAGGGCGACTTCGGCAGGCTTGCAGTTGCACGTGCTTCGTCGCGCGAGCGGAAACAACGGCTGTTCGATCGAAACCAAGACCATATGCCACTCTGCTCCGTCGCCAACTGATTCCCAAAATTGTGTGCAAAATGTAACTGTCGGGCATACGACACAAAAACGTCCAGCGGCGCGTGCTTGCCAGGCCACCAAACCAGGTGCAAGCTAAACACGCACAAAAAGAAAGAACCTGAGCACGTCGACACAAGACATCGCGAGCCAGGGTCAGAAAGTTCTTGGAGCGCTTTGTGCAATGACTGAGCTCGAGACAAACAAGCGCGATGTGCGGGTTCAGCGTTCATACACTGCCTTCTTTGTGTTAGCTCTCTTCTCTTCATCAACTTTCTTTCGCGGCAGATTTTTCACGTATTGGGGTCCCTCTCGAAAGGAAGCCCACCGAGAGAAACTTACGTAATCAATACTTCGTCACAGCAGTCTTTGAGGTAAAAAGGGGATTTTTGTAGTAACGTATGATTTAAATAGGAACAGGAATGTTGATGAACATGCAGCCGTACTTAGTTTCGTTTTAGAAAGCGCCATATCTGCAGCGACGTGGGTACGGCAACACCCGACGTCGCACGACCACGGTGACTGGAAGGCAGGGACCATATTTAGTTTTCCCACGGCCATTGTTTTCAGGAGCGAGTGCTTCAGCTCACAAAGTCACTTCCACCAGACAAAAACGTGTTTTCATTTCACAGCATGACGGCATGGCAGGTACCCGGCACGGTAGCGTCGAAGCGTCTGCACACACTCGCGTCTTTTGTTGAAAATATTTAAACAAAAGACCCGAGATGAGACCCACGAGAGCGCGAGACGCGAGACGGCGGGAAAACCATACAAGACAGGATGCATGGTACTCTGTGTCAGGTGGCCGCTTGCACCACACAACACAGGCATGCTCAATTAGGTACTCAGTGTAGTTTCGGTTTTGAAAGGTGACCGAAATTGGTCCTTTGGCGCAGCCTTGGCGCAGATTACCCATATTTTGGCAAAATGTAGCAGGATGTAGCAGGGTTAGCTCTTTGGCGCAGTTTGGCGCAATTGGCGCAGCAATCACATCACTGCAATTATTGCAAATAAATTATGCACATAGAAATGCTGAAACGGCGAATGACGCAAAAAAGAAGCACCCTTCGGGTTTACATTTTTCTATTTTCTCAGTTTACCTTTTCTACTGTATTATTTGTTACACTATAGTGTAACCAATAAAACATTGTTTTGGATTGTGATTTCTTATGTCCAATGTTTTGTGCGGTAACGGGAAAGTAACGGCGTTACTGTTTTTGGAGCAACTGTAACTGTAACAAGTTACTTTTTGAAGCCGGTAACTGTAACTGTAACAGAGTTACTTTTACCCCCTAGGTAACTGTAACACTGTTACTTTTTACTGGTAACGTGCCCATGACTGGTTGGAACCCGCTGGGGTAAAAATGTAATTGCAGCTAATAATAGTGGGACCAGTTCATACAGTATGCGTTGCCTGAAATTCGAGACATGCACCACACCTGACAAGCTGCGATAATGAAAGTGCAGCAGAAAGAAAAATTATGTTTCAAAATGCAGAATGACAATCAACAATATTCATCTGTGTTGTTTGTACCTGTCAATCAATGTCTTTCTTTGTCTGCTTTCCTACTGTCCTATTTTCTGGGGGCAACAGTACAAAAAAAAGAATCAATGGCTGACAAAAGCATGACCTATAACTGTAGTGAACTTTCTGAGGCCTTTAGGAAGCACAGGGAGCAGCATTATACTTGAGAGGACGGCCTGCGGCCTTGAACAGACGCTTGTTATTCTCCAATTAAATGTCGTCCTATCGCTTCCGAAGTCGAGCCGGCGTTTAAAAAAGCCACTATCGAAAGCTTGCACGCAGGAAATCCTGTCTGTAACGAAAACACTAGAGATTTTTCCAAGCAACGACTCTTGCACTTCTGCGTTTTCATAGCATTTCTATGACAAATATTGAGGGCGCTGCTTGGAATGATTCCTGTATTTCATGCTTTTCTTATGGTTTATTCTTTTATTGTGAATTCCAGACACATAGCTCAGTGCTTCGACAATCTGGGGTCCGTTCACAAACCAACTTTAACTCACCCCCCCACCCCCCTACGGGGCCCGCTTTTTTCGACTCCCAGTACTCTCATAACAAAAAATAATTTATTCTTCTCGCTGTAACCGCTAGCTGAGGCATATTGCTAGAGGCCCAACTCAAAAACCTACCCCCGTAGTAATGTCAAGTTTAGCAAGCAAAATCTTTATCAGTATCTTAATAAGGCTGGACAATTGACTGACTCACCATCTTCGAGAAAGATAATTTAAATATTATTCTTTTCTATCGTATCTTCGTCATCTAATCAATTAACTTTCCATAACATTTATAAAAGATGATTTGATCAACGAATGTCGCGCAGCTTTACCTGCATAAACCTTCAAAGAAAGAAAACTGAAAACAACCAATCAACCACTAGTTTTGCAATGTTGCCTACAGCTGAAGTTATTATAATAAAATTATTTATTTAATTTTTTTTCTTTTTCTTTTTTATGGGTGCATGGCTGTCTCACGTTTCACTCTTGGAAACACGGCGACCCTCCAAAAGTTATGCCCGACATTATCCTCACCACAAATACAATGCATTTGGTGAAGCAAGGAGGACGACCACCTATTTGTTAGAAGCATGTTTTGAACCATACTCGTTTTCACCTCAAATAAAAGAGGAAATTTTGCACATATTTCATACACCATGCAGAGTAGTTCTTAAAAGATTTGTTTATCAGTGCAATGTTTTTTTGAGTTTGAAGCCTGTCTATGTCTTGATAAGGTAACATAAAATGCACCTGCACATATATCTTGATTCTCTAGATCAGTGGTTCTCAAATGGGGGTCTGCGGACCCCAAAGGGTCCGCAAGGACATTCCAGGGTTCAGCGAAGCCCTGCCCTTAACAGAGTGCCCTGTCCCGCATTGTTTACCCCAAATTTCCACATTTGCCTGAATATTTCAGGTGTTTTCCTGATGTTTGACATGCACTAGTGGCAACGAAGAAAACGCCATTTGCTTAAGTTGCACTGGCAGAGGAAGGGGCGTACAAGGAACAGCTGTGTCAATATAATTATTCTGCTTAGCGCAAAAGTAAAGATTACTGCACAGAGTTGGTAAAATGGCTGCTTGTAAAGAATGTTGCAGCTTTCCTTTGTCTAACTGAAGTCATAAATTGGGAATAAAGAGTTTTGGAAACGGATACCTCGAGAGTCCAAATTACTGTACAATGCCGATCAAACACCTACCCAAACGTTATAGATAATCATAAAAAAACGAGGAGTGGGAAAAGCAGATGGGGGCACATGGGAGAGTAGGCCCTTGCTTGGTGTTTGTTCGATCCGAAGGAACAGTGTAGGAGCAGTATATCACTCTGGCGGGACCCCTAATTTTCAGAGCAGCTGTACTGCTCTCGTCAAGCCTGCTTCGCGTCAGCGCTCTCCCATCAAGCTTCACCACTTCACACCGGCGCGCATGTGTGAAGCTTCACCGCTCGGCACCGGCGTGTTTGGAGAAGCCGCTGACGTGAAGGAGCATTTTGGATACGTAGCTCGCTGTGTCCAGAGGTTTGGTGAGGTGGGCGCACAATGTCCTTATTTTCCCATTTCAAGTATCTCAAAAGTAGAGGTTTGAGATGTGGGCACATGCTCAATATTTTATGGTATGTTCCATGGTGCCGTGTCTGTGTAGTCTATACAATGTAGTGATGGGGGCTGTCACTCAAGACGCTTGCTTATCTTGCAAGCAAATGACATTAGAAAAAGATAATATATTTTTGCCGTTGCTTAGAAACAAACTGTGAGTGATGAAACTGAATACTCAATCTCTTGAAAGCTTCTAGTTATGTAGGTTTTTTAACTGAAACTCAATCCTAGCATCTTTATCAAGGCACTGACTCGCTCAGCTATGCAAGTTGATGAAATTAGATCATCATTAAAATGGCCACAGCCCACCGATTCCGCATTCGGCTATATAACTTCTTCACCTATCTGTGTCATTTTTTTTTTCTTTTCAATATAAGCACATGTTTTTTTGTTTTTTTTTTCCTGATGTGATTATTATCTACATATTTTCTCATTTGGAGAATTCAAGATAAAGAAGAACTATAGTGTTTCATAAAATGCATTTTCGAAACTTAACCGTAACCAGTACCCACAACATCTAGACAACAACCCTGTCTCAAAGTCGTTGCTGTATTGCAGTTATGTTGTCACCAAATGATGGAGAGAAAGGACATCTAGTTACCTGCTGCCAGCTTCCATTTCATGGCCCCTTTAATAAGAAACTTCAGTTCCATGGTCACACTAATAATGAACTTCCATTTTAGGGTCCCTTTGATAATAAACTTCTTTTTTTGGGGCCCCTTTCATATTGAACTTCTGTTTTAGAATTCCAGCATAAGGGCCTTCAGTTTCATGGTCCCTTTAAATGTCAACTTCCATTTGGTAATGCCTTCAATTAACTTTCAGTTCATGGTTCCTTTAATAATTAACTTCCAATACATGGTCCTTTTAACAAGGATCTTCAGTTTCACACTCCACTCAGCAATGGACTTCCGTTTCATAGTCTCTGTAATAATGAACTTTCATTTCTTGGTCCCTTTAATTATGAACTTCTATTTCAAGGTTAATTTAATTATAAACCATCTCATGGTAAATTTAATAATTAGCTTCCATTTCATGGTCTTTAATAATGAACTTCCATTTCATAATCTTTAATAATGAACTTCCATTTTATGGTTCTTTTAATTATGAATTTCTATTTCAAGGTTCATTTAATGATAAACCATTTCGTGGTCAATTCAATAATGATCTTCCATTTCATGGTCCCTTTAATTACAAACTTCAACATTATGGTCAATTTAATGATGAACTTCCACTTCACGGTCAATTTAATCATAGACTTCTGTTTCAGGGTCCCTCTAATACTAGTCTTCGTAGAATGCTACACTTCATTTGTGTACTCAACCACATACACACGAATCTGAGGCAGGCACTCCCAAAAATAGAAGCTCGCGCCTTGCCTCGTAAAGAGGACAGTAAACCTTGTTTGTTGGCCTCGCAAAGTGATCAATAAAGGGAGCGTGGAAAATGGCAGGGTCGCGCTCGAAAATGAAAACCGCACCCGGAACCGTTCACGGAACCGAGATGCTAATGCTCTCAGAATGGAGAGAGCCCAAAACAGCAGACAGGAGCCACAAGGCACAGAGATTAATTCAAGAGAGCCGGATCATTAGAGAAGAGAGCTTCGGACGCCGCATTAGCGGTCACACGCAACGAATCCCGGAGAAAGAAACTTGGGCCTGTGTTCGACATTGTTGCCGGAACATTTTGGTAACAATTTGAACCTATGCCCATGCTGTCTCTGAAATGTTTTAGGTATGTTGCTAGTTAAAAAAAGCATGACATATCCCTCCCACAAAGGACTCCACTCTTTTCACTTTAGCAGAGCGAACGCCGGAGAGGGTGCGAGATGAAAGGAGGAAACCATCAATCATGGCAAGAAGCAATCTTTGTGTGGGAAGGGCTTGTCTTGCTTTTCGTAACCTGCAACAGACTATACCAACAAATATAACTTTTTGCCTACATTGCCGCCCAAACATTTCGGCAAACAATTCATACCTAGATCTGCACTGCCGCAAAAACGTTTTAGCAACAATTTGAATCAACAGGTTGTGCCAAAAGGACCGATACAACCTTGGCCGGCTAAGATGAGCTTTTGTCTTGGTCTACAAAGACGAAAGCTCATTTCACTGGAGAGGAACGTCGAAAGGCACCTTTGAAGTCACCTTTCGACATTCCTCTGCAGTGAAACTATAATTTATTGTGGAGGAACATTGAAATAGATGTGTCTGAAGCACACTGCGTCTGACAAATCAGGTGTATACATACAAATGCAATGATCGTCCAACTTCGTAGCTCCCTGTTAGTTGGAACAAATAATGCTTTCAACTGACTCTCTTGAACATTTTATAGGATTAAAAACAAAAGGCACTCAAATTGAGATAAATTGCTATTTAACTATACAATATGTGTCATTAAAGCCATTACTGTAATAAGACCTTTCTTTTTTTTTTTTCAATAGGTATTTTACTTAGAGCATTCTCTCAATATGAAGTTACACCTCTGGCATTTTTCACATGTTCTCCATATAACAAAGAAGTGTATATCATGATGGACTTTGTTGCCACCTCTCAGGTTAAAAGCAACTCTATAGATGTTCACAAGAGATGCGTAGCACATTAGAATGTGCCAAAGATATCCGCATAACCGTGTTAGGATTGATTTCATTCCAATAACAAGGATATGTTAAACCGTTACTTTGCTGTTACTTCCCAGAGAGAACACAATCCTATAGACATCCAAACCATGGCTCTAGTCAAATCGAAAACACGGGAAAAGTCGACACCAACAAGTGTTTGAAATAATGCAGAGCGGACCAACAGTACCAGTCAACAATAATTGCAAAAGACTCGTAGAGGAACGATGCAACCCAGACTGCAAAACTGCAGTTCCAAAGTAAATAAGTACCAAGGAAACACTTTGCACTGCCATCAAACAGGCAAAGTTTTCGCTAGTACACTGATAATGGCAGTTTACAACTCCGCCGAACATTCTCGCCGCGAAGCTGGCCGCAAGAAGCTTGTAAAAGCTGCCCGACGGAAGTGGTTTGCTTTAAATCTATGCAATAGTTTGGCCTTGAAGCCACACTGCCTCGTTAGTTTTGTGTGATCATTGAAGCCCAATTTCTTCAAGGAAAACCCAATGAAGGGCTGACTAGTCAACAGCTTTTTGTCAAGAACTTTGTTTCTCACAAACATCTGACAGTATTTAAATGGTCATGTGCAACAGCAAGCTAATCGCACTTAGCTGATTGTTACTGGAATGTGTTTTGTTGTGTCCATGTACAGCAACAAGAGTGTCACACTTAGCTGGTTGGTACTGCTATCTGATTTGTTATGTCTCTTTCATCTGCAGCAAGGACCAGATGAACTTTAAATCTAAATCAAGATATTAAACTGAAAAGCAAATATGAGCTTTTTATGCCGGGACACCGTAATTTGCCACAAAGTGGTTTATCTGTTTTATAAAATGTTTAAGGAAAAACTTATTTCAATCTAAATTTTAAGTGAAAACTAGAAATTTCATATCAGCCAATATGTACAAAAATATTGCCGTGCACCATTTCTGACTGGAGAAAGCAGGAAATGGGAAAAGTCAGAATAAGTGTCTTCGTCCACTCCCCATTTATAATAAATCAAAGATCCCTATAGCCCACAGCAACACTTGTTTCACCTAAACATGAAAGGGTCACTGATCCATAAAAAGATTGTGGCTTTTACTTGCAACAATAGAAGCAAGTATTTCTTCAACTGTTTCCTGGAGTGATTGCACTACCCAGCCACACCTTCGTTGTAAATCTGTATCCTAGCACACACGAAAATATTCTTCACAATTTATTTAAATGTGTGTTCAGTCCATTTGATCCACAGCATATCCTAAAAACAAACAAAAAATGGCGGCAAGCTTGCCCAACTCGCCGAAAATACCGATAAAATGGCTGCAGCTAAAACTCACACAAAGGTGCCTACATCGCCAGAAATGGCGGGCGCTCACAAACCCGCTAAAGGTGGAGTTTGAACATCCGTAGGGGTTGGGAGCTGAAGCCCCATAAACAACCCCCTTGGCGAAACCCCTGGCTACATAGGAAATTATTACCAGCAGGATATAACATCACCTTGCTCAAACATCCACATGAATCTGTTCGAAATGGGGTGGTGACCCATCCTTTGAAGCAAATTTTAGAGCAGAAAAAAAAAAAAAAAATCATTTTTTGGAATATTTTGTAAAAGAAAAATTCCCATCTTGGGGCAGCTCTGAAGCAGCACGAGCATAATTTTCAGCGACTCAGGCGGTTTGCTGTTAATGATAGCAGTGTGCAGTCATCTAATCACTACAGCATGGTACACATTAGCAGTTGTGCTGCACTGACCTCTACAGCTGCAAGAAAATGCCACAATAATTGTGTGTTAATCTCACACAGGCTGTAAGTATACTAACAACAAATTTGTTTTCTGTTCCCATTGGTACCAGTGCATACAAGTTAGCACAAGTAAGATGTGCCTTTGACTAAAGAAATATAATGATAAGTTCAGCAACAAAGGATAGCGTGCAAACCAGGGTGAACAAAGAAAATTAAATGCACAAGAAAGACAGCAATTATGGCTGTCCTAGCATTTTCAGCAGTCTTGGGTAGTAACGCGTTACTAGTAACGCGTTACTGTAATTTCGTTACTTTTTCGGTAACTTGTAACTGTAACGAGTTACTTTTTTAAAATGTAACTTGTAACTGTAGTTCTATTACTTTTATCTGGAGTAACGATGAAAGTAACGACGTTACTTTTGTCATTACTTTCCAGTGTTTTATGAATAATATATCACTGAATGAGGGCACAATTTAGATCTTCCTTGCACTTTTCAAATCGTCTATTCCGACATTTCAAGTGTCAAATTGGCCTTGCACAAACTTGTGAATACGTTCTTTTCTAGCGAGTGACGACCTGAATATAGCCACGTGTAGATTTCGTGAAAAAAAATCCAGTTATCTTTACTCACGCGCTTTTACTTTGTGACTGAACACTTACATCTTAGTGTCTTGAAGCACTATCCATGTTGTGTTTTTTCTTTTTTCTGTGAAAATGCTTTTTAATCGGGTGAATCAACCGTGAAACAACAATACACGCGGAGGGCACTGCGCATGCTTCGCATTTTGATTATCGCCAGTACTCCACACTGCGTGTGTTTCGTACTTTTATTTGTGCCACTACTCTGGCGTGGAAATTTTCAAACACTTAAGGCCGGTTCTCACATGCAGCGAAGCGCTGATGCAGCGCTCCTCACGTGCCATCAGCTACTTATCGTATGCCATGAGCAACAGTTTTGACGGTGCGATACAAAGCTGGTGAACGCTGCCGTCAGCACGCGCTTAGCGCGAGGTTAGCGCTATGCTTGTAGCGCTCCGCTGCATGTGTGAGCGGGCCCTAACTTTGAGAAGCAACTTCTGCTAAGTTACAACATGAAGCACAGAGCGTACCATCTAATTTTATGCAATCAAACTTGGTGACGGGCGTTTTCTATTTTTTCCTATTTTTTATGTTATAGAAAAGTAACTGAAAAGTAACGTCGTTACTTTTTAAAAGTAACTCTAACTGTAACGAGTTACTCTTTTGTTGCGGTAACTGTAACGGTAACTTCACTACTTTTTTCGGAAAGTAACTGTAACTGTAACGAATTACTTTTTAAAAGTAACTTACCCAAGACTGATTTTCAGCCAAGTTGTTTTTCAGCTGAAGCTAAGGTAAATTACTGACGTCTCCTTGACTGCAATCGATTTATGCAAGACCTTCAATAATTTGAAACAATACTGATTCTGGGTTTCTCAATGTGGAAGCATTTTAAATGCAAGTAGGACGATCAATTGTTTATAATGTTTGACAAGCAAATTACAATGCAAATATTCATGGCAAAGAAATCCTGCACCGAGAGCGCTAAAAAAGAGAGCCCTGTGCGAGAACTACTAACCTACAATCCGTGTATACCTTCCTTCTATGCATGCACAGTAAGAAAGATGACTTGACTAGTGCTGACACAAGATGTTTGGAATCTGATGAAGAAGCAAAGGATTGTCACTCTGTAGATGGTTAGGCAGAGGGACCCGGACTTCCCCGCGTTCCGAGGAACACGGGTGTTGGAGCCTGGCCAACGTGCAACGCTCAAGTGAGAAGACACAAGCCCTCACCTATTGTCCTATAAAGGACCCAAAGGAGTCCTTTATAGGACTCCTGCAGGTCCTTTATGTTCAGTGCTGACACAAAATGTTTGGAGTGCACAATGGAAGGCTACTCAACTGATCAAACTTGGTAGGGCAGAATCTATGAATCTACAGTATATGATTGTCACCATGTCAATTCAATGACCGTGTGAATGATTGGTATTAACCATACCCTTTCTATCAAGCAGTAGCTTGTGCCACCTAGCCTGGAAACATTTACAACTCTCCCCTTTAACTTTTTCTCTAACTTAATTTTTCATTAAGTCATATACCCCACCAATTTTATTGTTATAACGCTTCTCTGAACATTTTCTACCAATTTTCTAACTTTGTTTTTGTCAATGTAACCTTTTTTTTCCCTTTTTTTTTTCATCCTTTCCAGCACCTTTGCCACCCGGTCTGTCGTCATACATCACATCACAAAGCAGTTGGCCCAGCTGTCTATGTTGCCAACCAAATACAGGAAATGACAGGATTGCCATTCCAAGATGCTAATTCTTATGACTAAAAACCTCCGAGACTGGGTTTTTAGTTTTCCTCCACAAGAGTATCTGTTTAAAGATTGACAAGCTTTCCTTGATGCAGTGTGGTGCAAATTTGGCATTTGCACGCTGCAACGCACAGGCAAATGAAAATGTACCAAAATGCCACAATTGGCACAAGTCCGAGACTGGAAATAAACAAGCAAAAAAACCGTAACAGGCAGAGCAATTAAGTCTGCCTTTTCATGTTACGTCCTAGACATTGTGTATGAATAAAAATAAATAAATGAACAAAACAAAAATGTATAGAAGTGCCCAAGTTTCAAGACAACACGAAAAAATGTGGAGAGCAAGTCGTCTGCTTCTTGTGCAGGTTTTGTGGTGACGTCAGAACGACACCGAGCCCCGACTGGCTATGATTGAAAGGATAGTGGGTAAACCTCAATGCTAGATGCCTTGAGGTCTACCCACTATTTTTTTTTTCAATGAGCCAATAAGAGCTCGGCACTTTGACATCATCACAACCCCTATGCAAGAAGCAGACGAATTTGCGCTCCGCATAAGCTTAAGGATGAAGCAGTTACGTAGTGACAAGCATGGATAAATATGCTTTTTCCAGACAGCCAACCTGACGATTGAAAAATGAGGGAGCATTTGATCTGACGCATTGATTGCAAAAACATGCATGATGAATGCAATTAAATTATGCAAACCAGGTGAAACATCTAGAAAAGGTGTGCGTCCCAATTGGCCTTTTTTATGTCCGATGACAGCGCCACAAAGACGTCGCAACGTCCCACAAACGTTTATTTGGGATCACGTGTTGTGTCATATATAGGTCACAGCTGTTTAAAAGCTACATCGTTAAGCGAGATAATTAACCAAAAACAGAAAGAAACAAAAACTAGGCATACCTGTATAATAACAATTGCACGCCGCGAACAATTTAATCCCGTACCTTCGCCGCACCCATTTGCTCAGATTTAAAGCACGAACCATTTCCAGGTAGACCTGTTTAATCCCCTAAACGAACTACGAAATCGTAATCCGCCTGAGGAACACGAGAACAAGCTGCAGTAGTCGTAAGAAACGAGCGAGTGCATGCCTACGTCATACACCCAAAAAAAAAAAAAAAACACGCATTGCGTAACATGCAAGCGCGCAACACAAAGTGAAGAAAATCCCAAACTATGTCCACCACATAAAAAGAAAGAAAAAAAAAAATCCGGATGCATTAGACGTGAACGCAGTCGCTTCCCGTCGGCGCGGCCGTCAACTCCCGAAAATAGTTATGAGACAGCTCAATATCAGCGAAGCAGCACCCGGAAAGATCGCCTGGCACACATCGATGCCCCTGCGGAAACGGCGAGCCGCTTCGCCCAAAACAAGGCACCGTGCACCACGACGGACCACCCGGTCCACAGATCGATGCCGAGGCGACGAACTTGGCCACAACCCGCTGATTAAACGTGAGGCCGCTTCGTTTTTTCGGGGGGCTAATGTTGCGTTCCCCCGGTAGCTAATTTGAGGAGGGCGCACTCGTTCACCGTCTTTAACAGGTAGCTCTTACATAAACCAGCGCGTGAAGTTGGCTTCGCCACTTTGCGCCGCAGAACGATGCCTCAGAAATCCGCGGATCGCGCTATCAAATATGGTTTGCGAACATCAAACGGCACTGTAGTTATACAGCGGGATCACCGTTTAACCAACGGTGAGGCGGTTCTTTTTCTGGGGCCAAATAATCGACGGCAGATTTAGCGTGATAAGGCTGCCTTCCAATGCACCTGCCGCCCGCGCGCGGAGAATGGAGACGCGCTGATCCCTGGGCAAAATCTTCGTTTATTTATTTACGCGTGGTTAGGGTTTTTCAGGGCGGGAGCTACGACCGGGCGAAAACGCGGTCGAAGAAAGCCGTGCGATGCGATGTAGATCCGGCCTCGCGATAGATTCGATGGGAATTTTTAAAAAAAAGCTAGACTAGAGAAGTGCGCGGGCAAAACTGTTGGGGTTCGGCACATTATCACAACCAGAAAGGGAGTCTGCACCAGCACGGATTTACGAAGGAAATCGGGCGAAACTTGGTATGCACGCACAGCAGAACACAGTAAACGAACCTGCAAACACGGCGATAAAAGGTTACAAAATAAAAAGAAAGAGAAAAATAAGAGGACCTGAAAATCGCCGAAATCCGGCAAGTCGCAGAAATGCGACCATTTCGATTGCTGCTCGACGCCGAGCGCTTCATTTTGGGTTCCGGGGCGACTCCTCGGCGTTTCGGGGACGGGAGAAAAAATCAAGAACGAGCGTTTCGGCAACAGCGGCACGACACCGTCGCTCCGTGTGTTTGTAAACACGGACCAAGATCTCGGCCCAAAGGAGCGCCGAACCCGGAGTTAGGCCTAAGCCCACTCCGCTCCCCCTTGCCAAAAACGAAACTAACTCACCAGTCACGCAGAGCAAGGACATACTGCGGTTTGGCAGATCATGGATAATGCCGTGTGGATTTGGCGAAGCTTTTCTTCGACGCGGGCGACGGGTGGAGGGCCAGAGGAGGGGAACGGCGAACGCACCGACTGTTCCTGTAGAACCCCCGTACTCACGAGCTACATGGCATGTATTCTATGCGTAGGCAGACGGAGAGCAGCGAGCGCTAGCCGACTGATTCCGCCACCGCGCCGCCCGGGCGCTGCCGTCGCCGTGACGTCAGGGATGACGTCAATTGGGGGGATCAGTCTCATTTTGCGGAGATGGGGAAAGCCGGGAGATGATGACTGGGGTTTGGGGGTTCGCGCACCGCGGCGGCGCCTGTGTTTCCTTCGGAATTTGTAGCGTTTTCGTTCGGCGCTTGTGAAATCGAGGGTGGCATATAACGGCGCAATTAGATAATCGTTGCAACTCGTCGAGCGGTCTTTCGCTGGTTCAGAAAAGGCAAACAACGGCGACGCGAAAGTGGGTTTCGTTCGGGGGGAGACTTTGAGTCGAAGGCACGGAATTCCATTTCTAAACCCGGGTGTAGTCGAGTAGTGACGACGCGTGCGCTTATTTTTTTTTTTTTTTTCGCAAAAAAAGGGAGCGGGATTTATTGTGTTTCAGTCTCCAGTGTCTTGCCGAACTGAACGCGGATGGCGTAACAGTCTCGCCGGTGGCGATGTTGAGATGGACGCTACGATAATAAAAAAAGAAAGGGGGGGGGGGGGGGGGGGGGGCAGTTTCGAAACTTTATTCCGCGACCAACGCAACAGCACCCGATAAGGCACGACATCCCTAAAAAGGGAAAACCATCGACGTTTGACTTTTCTGCTTTGTCTCTCAGACCTTTCAACGCAATAAGGGGCCGATTTACCGTCATTAACTGCATCATAAGCGCCAGTATACTCCTTCCATAACATTTTCTGCTTTTCTTTTTTCTTTAACAAAAAACAGAGTGGAACCTTTTTTTTTTTTTTTTTGCTTGTGTGTGCGTTTTTTTTAATTAATGGCATAAATATTCCCGGATTTTTTCCCAGCACATTGATTGCAGTGTAGTAAAAAGATTCTCGGAAGCGAGACCTAATGGTGCGACTAAAAGCGAAGCCTAGTAATTCATTTTCTTTTTTTTTTTTTATTGACTGAGCGACTTCATTAAGGGTCACGTCACAGCTTTAAGTGATTATATAATTAAGTGCACCCTTTTGCGTTTATTGCTAGTTAATTTACAAACGGAGGTGAACGTTTGGTTTGTTTGCAAATACTTTCATAATAATAATTATTATTATTTATTGCATTTAGCACAAAGCAAGGTTGCGTAACGGGCGCATCAAAGCCAGCATGAGGCTTGTGCGATGCTATACTCTATTTCACCTTATGGTGTACCGCAGGAAAGGCTACGAGCGCGAGCTCTTTGTTTTGGGGCACACCTCGGCGGCACAAGCTCTCGTGCATTAGGGGCAGCTGTCAACGCTATGAGCTCGCGCTTTTAGCCTTCGCTGCGATACAACATAACGTGAAACGGAGTATAGACGCTTTGCAGCAGCTGTGCATGGACGCCGCCATAACTGACCTTCAGTTTTTGTTTCCACTTATTCCGTTCGTTTCCCTTCATCATTACCATAAGAGGCCAGGTTATTGCCATATTAGACTCAATTGTGTCCTTTTCTAAAGCATCGGATTTTGTAGAGGATCGTCAACTACCGTTTCAGTTGCTCGCCATCTCGGTAAGACAAGAGAAGGTCAGCAATGGCGGCTGTAATTTGGCGCGTGTGTAAAGCGTCTATACCCTAAAATAACAGTTTAACGTACCAACTTAGAACCCGAATGCGAACTGGAGCTCAATTATACGCAGATGTCATTAGGATGTCACGGCCATCAGTTTGACACAGAAACACACACCCATACACAAATCCGTATGCAAATGCATCGCCCAACTTCAGAATAATCACTGTAAAAAAAAAAATAGGAATGAAAGTTTTGTTGACAATGCAAAATGATGTATTAAGTATAAAGGAAAAAGGCGACTATACTAAGCACAAATACACAACATCGAGTTTAAAGCTGAGGTGTCGCAATCCCAAAGCTGCATAAATGTAACCTAAAATGCAGGTCTTACAACGATGCCCAACCGAAGGTCTTGTCAGAAAGTGATACTTCTGAAAACTTTTTTAACCACTCGCAGCGAAGTAAGAGATGGAAGCTAACGCGGCATTTGAGAAAAAAATTTGTGGAACATAATATGTGCGCCTACTTTCGCCATAGCGAGTACGAACGCGTGGAATTTGAAAAGGCTGCAAGGGACGCACGACACGAGAGGACGAGCTGACTATTTTAAATTCGTTGCTCAAAAAATGCCGCAATGAAACAGTGGGAACGTATACAGCGTTTGCCAGTTAGGAAGTTCAAGAAGGTTGAAAAGGGTGGTGTCCTCAGGCATCTGTGGCTTTAGGAGGGTGTCTATTCTCACTTTCCAGAAAGCTGAACAATTGCCAAAAACAGTGATACCGTATCCTCTATGTGCAAGGGCATGCGCTATTGCTTTTCGAATGGAAAGTGATATAAAACATATAGACCTATACAAGAATCAGCTGGCGCATCTAATTTTTTTTTTTTTGCATATATAAGGGATATGAACTTGCCATTTCAGGCTACTATCAAAAAATATTCCAAGGTACTTAACATTATCGGCATATTCTAAGGGGACGCAGTTGCACCGAGTGCAAGCTGATGAGTGCAAAACAAATATAATAATACAATAATAATAATAATATCTATTTAAAAAAAAAACCAGTGTTGATGCACGACGTAGAAAAAAAGCTGTTGAAAACAGCTTTACCGCCCAGGCCTCAAGAAAAAGAAAAAGAGCGCTCATTTCGTCAAGCTACCGAAACCTGGAGTCAATCACAAGACCCCAAGACACACTGCTGTGTTGTCCCCTCTTGTTTGTGTCCCCGTTTTTCTTTTTTTTTTTTTAGCTTTTTAGATGTTACCGCACCCTAAAGTGCCGTTCACACACTTGCAACCGAGGAGGACCAAGAGAGAGATAGACAAGGCCGCCTCTTTCAACGGCGTAGGACCAGATGCGCTGCTGGGCAACAGGTCCTACGCCCTTGCGAGTGGCTTAAAAGCCGGTCTCGTCTTTCTAGGTCACGCTCGGTTGCAAGTGTGTGAGCGGCGCTTAATCTAGTTATTTTTTTTTTAAATTACATTTTCATGGTAATAGGCTCTAGCGAGACGCATGCCGAACTTTGTATCACATGGACACCATATATATATATATATATATATATATATATATATATATATATATATAGTTGTTCGTGTGCATGCTCGCACTCACACGGAGTTGGGGCGAAGCCCTGTGGGTGGAGACATGCGATTGAGAAACTGAAAAAGGAGGCACTTGTTTAATAAAATGGCAAGTGTGGAACAAAAATTGGCCACCTTCCCTGGCGGCTAAAACGGCAAGCAGGTAAACGAAGACAATATGACACGTGGTTAGAGCTACAAAAAAAAATATTGTTGTTGTTGTTTTCTTTTTATGGGAGCAGTGACGTACCAACTAGCCCTCGAGCGAGGGGGCAAACCAAAACAAAAACCTCAAACCCACCCCAGATTACGGCTCTTCTACTTCTTGTACCAAATCTCCTGCGCTAAAGTCAGGACGCACATATTTGGTGTGAAGCAGCAAACGTGGATTTGCGCCACTTAACATCCCACGTAGCATCCAATGTCGTGCGAACATTCCCTGGGTGTTCTGAATGTTGAAGGAACGTTAAACACCATTCGGAACGTTCTAGGAACGTTCGTATGCGAACATTCCTTACAAGGTATGCTGCTCAACATTCTAAAAACGTTTGTTGGCGAACATTCGTATGCACAATGTTCTCGGAACGTTCCCCTTTGAACATTCATATGTGCAACATTCTTAGAACGTTCGCTTCCGAACATTCCTAGAATTTTCGCAGGTGAAGCCAACTTTACGGAGCTTTCAAGCAACCTGTGTTTCGAAACACCATCCACTATATGCCACTTTGTGCCAAAAATATGCAAATTAAGTGGAGGTTTTGGAAACTTAGCATAAGGGATCAGTTTTATCTTGTACGAGTGTACCGAGGAATGTGAGATAAGGTGTAGGAGAAAGCAGTGGTCTTCAAAATTTGATAATGAGTTTGGCACTCACTGCGTATGTAGAGGGGCAGTTTTGAATAGACCCGATTTTAAGCATCTCGGATATAACACCTTGAAGAAGGTATGTCCCGCTTAGGTGTGGGAACTTTCTGCCCGTCGTCGTAGAAGTCCGTCCAGCGTCAGCAGCAGCAGCAGCGGCGGGTCCCCGTGGCAACACGATGGCCCCGCCGAAGTCGCACGCCTTCGACGTCACGGTTCCTGCTGGAACACCCGTGGACGCCATCATCGCCGCAGCTGCGGCCATCGTAAGCTTGCCTGAAGTTTATGCGGTCCAACACCTGGGAGGCCCCACCTTCCAAGTGGTAGTGAACTCACGTCAAGCTGCTGCCTCACTCGGCGCAGCCAGAGAAGTTATTATTGCTGACCCGTTGACCCCAGTCGGCCCGGTGATTACATCGATAACATGCATGTTCCTCCCATTGTTCGTCTCGGACGAAACCTTGAAGAAGAGCCTAGAACCCTATGGGCAGGTCCTCGAAATTGCCCATGGTGTGTACAAAGACAATCCCAGCGTCAAGACCGGAACCCGCTACCTGAAGATGAAGATGAAAGAAGACAACCCAGTCCCCAATTTCGCCCGCATAGCCGGTTACCGTGTCACTTTTGACTACAGAGGCCTGGTTCGGGTGTGCCGGCGGTGCAAAAAGGAAGGACATTTTAAAGCACAATGCGCGGCGGAATTCTGCTCACGGTGCGCCATCTTCGGACACAACGGCTCAACCTGCACCGAATCCTGTCGGCGTTGTGGTGCGGGACACGCCACGGTTGACTGTACGAGTCGTCGAAGCTATGCATCCGTGACCCAAGAAACAATAATGGACTTTCCACCACTAGCAACGAGGCCGTCTTCAAGCAGCATGTGTCAAGGAAGGACATGAAAGCGACTCATCAGGCTCACCGAGGCCGCCACCCACCGAGAAGGCATCATCGGCGACTACCTCAGCGAGCGAGCCGGACCAAGCACCGACACAAGCAGTCACCCCCTCACGGGCCACCCTCGAAGGACTAGGGTACGGACCATGGAGCACTGCTGGCGAAGAAAAAGACGGAGTTTCAACAGACAGTGAGGCGCTGGTGATCGACGAGGGGGAGCCGGAGGACCGGAAGACTTTTCTGGAATCTTCTAGTTTCTCCTCGACGGTTAGCTCCGACTCCCACACGGATGAAGATATGCCTGAAACTTCCGAGACGACGAAAAAGCCTGCCGCCCAGGACACTAAAAGAGGGAGACCTGACAGCGGTGACAGCAGTGGCCGTGCGGTGAGTCGCCTACCTACCAAAAAGCCCAGAAAAGTGATTCCGGGAGACACGAAGGACACTGGTACTAGCTCGGTGGAAAGTTCGAACAACTGAAACACGGTATGTGTCAAATTTTTTGTAGTCTATTTGATGGCTACACTTTTACGTATAGCCTCATTTAATGTACAAGGCTTTAAGAATGTCAACAAGCAAATTGAAGTGACGCAGTTTTTGCGACAAAACAGATACGACATTGCATGCCTCCAGGAAACTAATTTTTCTACACAACGTGACGTTCAGACCTTCCTGACCCGTTTCGGTGTGCACGGTCGCTTCGCCCTTGCCACTACAGTTTGCGGAGGGGGAGTGGGAATTATAGTTTTAAATCAGACATTGTTGAACGGCAGCTTCAGCTCATATGACACTGAGGGCAGAGTGATTTCGTTTGACTTTAGGTATGCAGGGCGCAGGCATAGGCTCGTAAATATCTACGCCCCTGCCCGACATAAATTACTGCCGGACTTCTTTCGTAGGCTGGATGGCTTTCTTTTAACAACGCAACCCTTAATAGTGCTTGGGGATTTTAACTGCGTGTTAGATTCGCAGCGAGATATCCGCGGGAGGTCACAGGGCCAGTCAGTTGCGTATGCGGCGGAATGCGCCAGGGTGACAAGCACCTTTAGCTTATCGGACGCATGGCTGTTACTTCACAACGATAGGTTCCAGCCTACGTGGGGCACTGATAGCCGCGGGTCGCGCATAGATCGTATCTATGTTTCGCCCCACCTCAAGCCAGCCGTTCAGAGCTGCGGTACAAGGCATATGACAGCGACGCCAGTTTATATCTCCGATCACCACCCATTGGAAATTGTATTGAAGATTCTTTGCAAAGAGCCTGTATCCCGTCCTTCGTGGAAATTTGACACCCGTGTGCTATACGACAAAGAAACAAAAGAATGGCTCTCGAAACAACTGCACGACCTCGCACGACGCATGCCCCCTGATGCTGTTACCTGGGACGAAATACTGGCGCTCTGGCAGAACCTGTGTAGAGAAGCCGGCCTGCGCCGAAGACATGCTCGGAACACACAGCTGTGGGAGACTCTCTTGCAAATACGGATAGTACTACGAGGGGGAATAACCACCCAGCTAATGCGTGAATGCCTCGCCAGTCTTCAGACGCGCTACCATCGCCTGTTGCTTGATGAGTCAGCGGCCTCAACCGCACACCGTGCTCGCTATGGAGGTCCAGTGACACCGGAAGTGGTTAGATGGGCTCACCAAACATGGGTAACGGATCGAGCACCACCTAATGTCTCCGAAGGGAGTCCCAGTGCGGCCGGGAACACAGAAAATGAGGCAACGCGTCTAACACGATTTGCGAACCATTTCACCAGTCTGTACAACCCACCACACGAAGACACGCACGATGTCACAGCACAACACACTTTTTTTGTCGGACTTCCACAAGTGCATACCGGAATGGGAATGGATCTTTACAAGCTGCCCAACAGTGAGGAAATTCGATGGGTATTAGAAAACATGAGTAAAGGCAAAGCGCCTGGACCGGATGGCCTCCCCGCGGAGTTCTTTCAGGCTTTTTGGCCAGCAGTTGGTCCTTTTGTGACTAAGGCAGTCCAGGACGCCTTTCGTGAGGGCGTACTTCCAGAGTCGATTACCACCGGCCGAATTATCTTGTTGCCTAAGGAACAAGGAGACCCTGAAAATCCTAGTGCATGGCGTCCCATAACACTGCTAAACACATCCTACAAGATAATCACTGCCACCTTAAGCCGCCGCTTCCAAACAGTGTTACCAGAAATCATCCAACCGGGACAAACCTGTGCTATACCGGGACGGACAACCCACACAATTACAGCTTTTACACGGGACATTATAGAATATACGAATCACCGCAAGGCAGCGGGGATCATCGTGTCCCTCGACCAGGAAAAAGCTTATGATCGAGTGCGGCACTCATATATATTCGCAGAGCTTTTGGTTTTCCTCTGCAGGTGATCAATCTCGTAAAGGGCTTATACACAAATATAGAGAGCGAGTTAGTCGTCAACGGTAAAATAGTAACTAGAACAGAGATTTCCCAGGGCGTCAGACAGGGATGCCCGCTTTCCCCGGTGCTATTTGTACTCTCCTTGGAACCTTTCTTGCAGCAGGTTAGGCGGGATACGCTAATCCGTGGCCTCCCTCTGCCGGGATCGGCGTCAGCAGTTGTGAACGCCTACGCCGACGATATCACCGTCTACGTGCAGGACTGTGACAGCCTTCGAAGAGTGTGGAGGATTTTCGACGCTTACGCCGCGATCTCGGGTGCAGCCCTGAATTTTAACAAGTGTCATGGCATATCGCTGGGACAGCTCGCATTGTGGCCCTCGGAGATCACACGAAAACCCACAGTCAAGATTCTCGGCGTATGGTTCAATGCAAACGGTGCGTCCCGGAAAACGTGGTCAAACATATATCATGCTATGGAAGCGGAAGTCGAAAAGCTAGAACGGTTCCAGGTACCGCTATTTGAGCGACGCCACTTCGCCCACAGTGTGTTGTGCGGACCCGCATGGTATGTTGCCCGAACAATCCCCCCGCCACGTAAGACGGCCTTGAGGTTGCAACGTCTCTTAACGGAGTTCTTCTGGAACCACAAGACCGCGCTGGTTGCGGCGCCTGTCCTGAGCCTCGCACGAGACCAAGGAGGAGTTAGCTACCCACGTATACGCACCCAAGCAAGAGTGCTGGCAGTAAAGGGCGTACTGCAAATATTAGACGACGAGGAAAGCCCAGCACGCCCTCTAGCCCGATACTTCTTGGCGACGGCCCGACGGTCTCTTTGCAGGAACGATCGGGACAACTGTAGTCCAAGCGCGACCAAGCCGACTAAATTCTACAAAGATATAATCACGATGCACCGGCTTATATCAGAACAAGCCCCGGAGGTCGAGGTTCGGAACGTCCCCGCGACCCGTGTCGCAGAAATCCTCACGTGCCAGGAAATAGCACCAAACCGACAGGCAAGCATCAACGCGTTCCACTGGACAGCACTCACAGCCGCCACAATACCGGTCGATGTCCGTGAGTTTGAATGGAAAAGGGGATGGAATGTTCTTCGGACCAACACCCAAACATACAGATGGGGCGCACGCGGATCGCCCAGCCCATTGTGCATAAACTGCGGTCAAATGGAAACAACAACACATGTCGTTGCAGAGTGCGTGGTCGCCCAGCAATTGTGGGCGCGGCTAACACGAGGATTTGGGCTGGACATACGCAAATATGTAACTCAAAATAGCCCCCCCAAGAAGCCGTGGGCAAGACTCGTAGTCACGGTTGGAGAATGGGCACTGTGGAAGAACAGATGCCAGGCGTCGGTACAACAAAGACGGCAGAGAGCAATGTGGCCCATTTTATTACGCGTGAGGAGGAAACTCCGCTCATTTCTGGAAGAGGAATTCGCAGTCCAAAATCGCGAGATTTTTGAAAGAAGGTGGTGCAGTCGCCTGGTGCGGGTGGTCGATGATCGATTACATTGTCTCTTCCCGCCGTTAGAATGGGTATAGATCGAATGAAGTCGAAAGACACGCTGCCAAGACAACCAACGCCATGGGCTCAGAAAGACCAGGGAAAATAAATTGAGGTTTCCGGGAGATCTGGTTATTGGCAAGGCGAGAAATATGATAGAGCGCGAGTCACACAAGGCTATCAAGAGTGCACAGGGTCACGGAGGTCTGGGAGTGGCCAGTAGGATTGTATAATTTTGGTGGCAACTCCAGGGGCGGTTGTCGTTTTGATGGACCATTTTATGTATATTGGTGGATTCCAATTGACCTGAACCTTGTGGTTGTATCAGTCCCGTAGCACCTGCTGAATCGAACAAACTGATTGTCAATAAACTATTCTAAATGCCATAGGTATCTGTTCTTATGCTCCGAGTGAGTAATCGGTTATGTATAGGTTGTATTCGTGAAGCGGTGCATGCTGGGACCAGCGCCATCTTGCCGTCCTCGGGAGCAGACAGTCGCACAGTCGCGTACGGACAACCGCATCCTACCTTTTCAAACTTCAGGCGAAGCCGCAGCCGCGCTTTCTGCCTCGGGTATGGTGTCGTGTGTGGTGGTAGGTTGCCACAACAAGACGCAATCGTCAAAGAAGAAGAAAGAGTGCAAGGTCGCAGACGCTCGGTTCTTTAAAATACCGAAGGTACGGACTCGTGAATGCGACACGACGCGAACACTGTCCGCGAGGAGACAGCGAGAATGGTTGAAACGCATCAACAGAAAAGACCTGGACGCTGACCTCGACAAGTACAAGGTGTGCTCACGCCACTTCGTCTCGGGTGAGTGTCGGCATAGTTTGTTTTTCTCTGACATTAACTTCCTGGAGCTTTTCGAATCAGTGGGCTAGGCCTACTTGCAGCGCAAGTTCGATCGAAGTTAGTTGGTTCAGTCATTCTAAAGGATCTTAAAAACACTCGAATGCGAGCTTTCTGTCGCAGGAGCGGGAGAAACAGGATTTAGATAACTATTTTACATTCATGAGCACGATTTTCTGTTTTTATTTTTGCCTTGCAGCAATCTTTAAGGGCTTTAAGGGGTGCCACTGCTCCGGCGGAAAATCGGACAGCTGTTCCGTGTTCTCCCCTTTAGACGTCTTTTGACTCCAGGCTGCGTGGTGCACCTAGTAAAGACTCCAGGCTAGCGCGACCGCTAGCCTGGAGTCTTTACTAGGTGCACCACGCAGTAGCGATGCACGACTGCACACCGGTACGATGTTTGGGTCCTGCAGCACGAGCTTTCCACGTGCTCCGATCTAAGACGCGCTAGGCCACCATCATCTCCTTCGCGCTATCACTATCACTGGCTACTACACGCTCCTGAAACAGACCGTTTCGCCGTTTCAAACGAAATTAAGCGAAGATACGCGTCCGCAAAAACATGAAAAGTTAGGCTCACCTTCGAGACGATGATCACGCTGTCCGCGTTCGCTGCTTTCATTGCCGGCTCCTGGACCCATCCGCTCGTAAGGTAATTATGGGCGTCTAATGATTTGTACGCTTTTAGCTGCTTGCGCGTCACGAAACTTGTCTTGAGGATCAGGTAGTTGTGTATGTCGCCCATTTCTACCTGCGGCCATAGGTTGCTGTTCCGGACTAGGTCCATCGGCGGCAGCGCGAACGGATCCGCGCCGCACATTTTAACCTTTTCCTCGTAACGTGTGCGTTCCCGTCCGCTTAAACTTAGGCCGTATAAACCCAGCGGTGGACAACCACTTGAAGAAGACATCTTCACGTTAGAGGGCGAGCAAACACCATAAATACGTCGCACTGCAACGGTGCGTGCGTAACGCGTCCGTCACCTGTCGCTGGGCGCTACGGGAGTGCGCGCGCGGCTGTCTGCTCTCGAGGACGGCAAGATGGCGCTGGTCCCAGCATACACCGCTTCACGAATACAACCTATACCGCACGTTTTGATAAGTAGGAGTAAACTGCCGTTATAGTACAGGCTGTGGCTAATGCGCTGGTAAAGCCGTCTAGGTTGCGCTAGGCCTAGAAAAAATATATTTCGATTAAAAAATATCGATCGCTCTTTGTGATTTATTATGTCAATATATGTAGTACGGCTCAGTGGGGATGTAAGGTAAGCAAGCTATAATTGTGGAATCTTTGTTAACATTCCTCAGAGAATGTTGCAGACGTTCTTTGGATGTTTTTGGGAACGTTCTTAAAACCTTGTTAGGTTTTGTCGTGCTTAGAATGTTCTAAAAATATCACCTAGAAAACATTCCCCAACTGTAGCGATAAGTGCCTGCGCCACATTCTGACAACGTCGATAGAATGTTCTTACGCAAATTCGCAACATTCAGAGAATGTTGCAGAAGTTCTTTGGATGTTCTGAGAACGTTCTTAGAACCTTGTTAGGATGTTTCAATGTTGATTGAATGACCTGGTAATGTTCTATGTCGTTCTCAGAACGTTCTAAGAATATCCTTTTGAAGACATTCCCCGAATGTAGCGATAAGTGCCTGCGCTACATTCTGACAACGTTGATAGAATGTTCTTACGTAAATCTTCAACATTCCAAGAATGTTGTCTATGTTATTTTGAACATTCCCGGAATGTTCTCAGAACGTTTTCGTGCTACGTGGGATCTGCGTTTTCATTGTCGTTTTGACCCGTCTCCAGAGCTCGAGCGCTGGAGGCTGGCCTGGAGACTGTCCTGGAGACTCTCGGTCGGTGAATATTATTTTGGGGAAGGAATATAGCATCGATATCTTTAGTCCAATGAGGCAATGCACGAGAGCCTAAAATTTCAGGCCGCGTCACCTTCAAAGTTTGTGGGGATCTCTTCCGATTCTCCAGGTCGGGTCGCCGGTGGTTTACTGACACTTTGCTTTACTTCGTAATTTGTTGTGCAATTCTGTGGGCGAAGGTTGTGCCGTGATTTGGTGGGTAACCAGCCGTAACAAGAACAGAGCCACGTGCTTGCCCTTAATCAAGTGCTGTACATGGCTTGGTGGAGCTGAGCAACAACGGCAACACGGAGGGCAGGGGAAATGCAGGCGTTTTTCAGAAGTCCTTGAGTCAAACGGCACGGGGGCTCAAGCATATTGCCCAAGCACCCCCTGGAAAATTTCAGCGGATGCTCAAGCCCCCGTTGCTCTCCCCCCCTCCCCTCGGTTCCGGGGTTCCTGGTCGTCGCCCGTTCCTTTCGCGAGGATTTGGCCATGGGTGAAGCTCAGACCACGTCACCAGGCCGTCGCGGTCACCACCATTGCGCACATCCGTCGTCCCCCGTTCCCTTCGCGAGAGTATCTTCCCAATGTTTAGTGCGGGATCCGGACATTTCGGTGTAGAGTGTTTCGCTGCGGTATTTTCGGTGCACGGACTGTGACGGCACTGACATCGTCCAGCTACTCTTTATGCCGGGGGTGGCCAAGCTGCGGCTAGCGAGCCGCATGTGGCTCTTTGCGTGTTAAAGTGCTGCTCGCGGCTCGGTCGCCGCCGTTTTGCGAATCGAGTGACCCCTATCAGCCAGAAATTTCTGGCACCCGCCTGAGCTGTGGAAACCCGGTCAGCGTGACTCGCCACCTGCATTTTGCATTCGGAGTTCGCCGGCTTTTCTTGGAAGTTTTTACTTTATTGGCCTGTTTAGGATGCTTAACCTTTGTATGTTATCTTCCACTGCGAGAACCAGAGAATACCAGGGCTCGTAGGCTGCTTGCTCGGCCTTCGCAGGAAACGAACGAAGAGAGCGAACGTCAAGCAGCCCGCGACGCAGGCAGTTCGACGTTTTTGGAGGATTATTTCCGTTGAGATAATCTCCAAAAAGCCTTCCCGGCTGTGTTCCGGGTCTTCGCGAAAAATAGCTGATAGGGTCGGGTCCGTGGTGTGGGGACAGAATAGACACGTTCGTTCATTTGCTTTGAAACTGCAAAAATGCTGCTCTCTTCTACATGTTCCCCAAAACACGCCGGATTCCGTCCGATTGTCGTGAAGTGACTATCGTCGACACTGTATATTGGATACGCTGTGTTATTTGAGACCTTTCTCAAATCCTGTTCGGATAACGCGGCACCGTGGGGTACGTACAATATATGTTGTTCGATTGATGAGGCTCGTTGAATTTCATGTTGTGGGAGGGGAATATCCATGCAGTTCGGATATCCTGTGTGGTCAAATATTCTGACCTTTATAGATTGACACGGCTGAGTGTACGGTGCCTTAAAACGATGAACATAAAATGAAGCAAACATTATAGTTGCATTTGTTCTGTCGCGCACGGACTCACCAAAACAGCTTTCATTTCTTTGTTTTTGTTCCCAAAAATAGAGCACTGCTTTCTTAAATACCTCTATAAATTATGTTCGCCACAAAACACAAAATAAAAAAGAAAACGCGGCAATTTAGCCTCCACCAGCGTCCGGAATTGCACCTACGCAGGCTGCCACAGCTCACTGACGAGAAACTCCACAGCTCAGCGCAGTCGGGCAACACTGACGTACACTCTCAAAACCAGGGACGCGCGCTGTAAATCGCTTCGTTCGAGACTGCCGCTGGAAAGGTCTATAATAAACCTTAGAGTGCCTTCATGTGCGCTTCGCATAGAGTGATGCCAACTTTCTGTTTCCCTTTCCCACACCCTCTTCCACCGCCATTTTGTTCCTCTCATTGTTTCCCCGTGCGCCGGAAAGTGGCCTTTGTGTCCATCGGTAATCCCATCCGAGGGGAAAAATGCTAATCCTCCCTCCGTGGGTTCCACAACGCTGCTCCGAACTTCTGAGATAAGGTGCTTGTTTCCGGGAGGGTTATAACTTATAAGCCCCGCGGATTATCGCCGAGGAACAAAATGGCTGCTGGTTTGTCGGCGAGTGGTATTACAAAGGGTGGCATCACCCTAGCAAAGCGCACATGAAGGCTCCCTAGTAAACCTAACATCACCCCCCCCCCCCCCCCCTTACCCCGCCTCCCTCTCGGTCAAGCGAGCACAAAAGAACGCGTTTAAAATTAAAGAGTTGTGGTTTGATAGTATTGTGCTACTGCCACCATACGCACAGTGGGATTGCTTTTGACACGGGTAGAAAAAGTAGTTCAAGTTTTATTCAGTGCGTTAAAAAAGTTTGGACCCCCCCCCCTTCCCTCTCCCCCCTTCCACCCTTTTACTGCTTTTTCTCTATTAGGTTGCTCTTGGAAGTCTTGTGGCGACTTGGCTTAGGCCGGGTCAGTCTGGCTGGCCCAAATGTTCCCCTCTCATTGTGGGTCAGACAGTTTGTTTCCTCTACTTAACGGACCGGAAACGTGCATTTCGACGAAAGCGTGCATGACGAGCGAAAGAGTTTTTTTTGCGAGTTTGCAAAGAGGGAGTAAACTTGATTGTGGAAGGATGGTAAAATGATTGTTGCGATTGTGCAGAACTTTCTAATGGCCTGGAAACAAAGTGGTTCTAGGTTTGGAACAACCTCGCCAATCAAGAAAGAACATATTGAGTTATTTTGAAGATAGGGTGGGGTATATCCCTACCGCTTGCAACCTCCTTGATGTCAACACCTTCGTTTGTAAGCACGGCTGTTTCCTTTTCTATTGCCTGTTCGACTGAGCCATCAGAGCGGCATCCACAACAGATAACAGATGTTGCCTAAACTGTCCGGAAAAACGTTTCTTTTTTTTTTTTTACATATTTAGTTTTTTTTTTTTCTTCTTTTTTAATCTTTTAATTAGCTGATATTCAGAGTCAGTCAGAGCCATGATTGGTGACAAACTTTAACAAATTATGTCTCCATTTAGATTTAAAAAAAACGGCGACGCGTGACGGATGGCAAGAACTTCTTAAGCCTAACGAAGAAACGGTGATTGCGCAGGCGAGCTGGTGTATGTTGATCATGTTCAAAATTACCCGAGACTGTGGTAAAAAATGGGAAACTTCGTGGAAGTAAAAGGACACAGGAAGAAGGACGTCTCAAAGTTCCGCGAAGTTTCACATCTTTTACCACAGTCTCGGGTAATTTTCAACATGCTCAAGCTCCTTACTGTCGGGGCCTTTCCTACACGAATTGCCAATAATAAATCCTATACCTCTACAGAAGACGCCGAGAACGCCTGTATCGACCCAACGCGCAAACACGATGTGATACGTCCAGTGCGTACGTTGGGAAAAAAGACACCGCCAAACGAACCTTAAAGTGATTGAAAAGGTTTACTCCGACTTAACATAACAAATTAATAACAAAAGGTACAGACGTTTCGCCACCTATGCAGGTGGCATCTTCAGTATACACTGACACAAATGAGGTGAGGTCGACCAGTCTACTTATCACACACGTCCCCGTAATTGTCCGGCAGGGGGCCACGGTTGGCTTTGCACACCGTCTGTACCTTTTGTTATTAATTTGTTATGTTAAGTCGGAGTAAACCTTTTCAATCATGAATTCACCCGGCTTTTGGAACATTTTTGAACCATAACGTCTAACGTCTTCAGTATTCACGCAGGATGGTGCTGTGCCTAACAAAGTCACTTAATTAGGCCGTATATCAGTAAGTGACCGTAAATGGATGACCAAGTCTACAAAATTATAAAGTGCAAATAATTAATTTCTAGCTAAAATGGTGCTTATTATGTTTAGTAAAAAAAGAAGAAGAAAAAGCGCGATTTTGATTTGCCGTGCATTGAAAAGCCCGTGCACAGCGATACGTCCTACACCGAAACGCCCTACACCGAAATCCCCAGGCACCCAGGGGCAAATCCAGAACTCCGTTTCTTTTTTTTCTTTTTATTAGAGGGGGGGGGGGGGGGGGGGGGCGGAAAATTTGTAAAGATACTATTCTCCCATTCTTTCGTGTGCACCGGGGGGTCCAGCCATGTCAAATTGCCCTCCAAGAAGAGGGAAGGGGGATTGACTTTGTTTGGAAGAGGGGGGGGGGGGGGCCGCCCCCGTCGCCCCCCCCCCCCCCCCCCCCCCCCCTTGGATCCGTCACTGCAGGCACCGGTGTCTCACTGCCGACCAGATGGGGGCCAACGAAGCCCCTCAAACCCTGCTTGGTTGTTGTTTTCGTTTTGGGAGGGAAGGAAGAGGGGGAGGGAGATAACTAATGAGAAACAGCTAGCTGAAGAGAAAAACGAACGCAAGTCCACACGGCAGGAAAAAAAGAGAAAGATGCCCAGCAAAGGAGCCGACAATGGCATTCTCGTACGCATTTCCACAACCGCGCCACGACCTTGAGCTTGCAGGCTTCGATCCGCTATGTTGTCCAGACAAAGCAGGGAGAGCGTAGATCAAAGTCGCCGAGAGCCTTTTCTGACTTCCCCAAACGGGTCGTTCGTCGCGTGCCCAGGCGCCGGCGTACGACAAAAGTATCTTCCCGTTTCGGAAACCAGCGTAGGATAGCGGGGAAGACCCGGAAGACACTTGCTGCTTCGAGGACGGATGGAAGCCCCGTTTGATGGACCGCAGCGGACGCTACGAGCCGTTACAACCAATTCGATGCCGTGCGAGTGTCACGTGACCCTCGGGAGAGGCGCAGCAGTGAAGGAACCTAGTCACGTGATACATTCACTGCGCTGGATTGGCTGGAATGGCTCGTGGAGTCTGCTGTCTTCAAACACAAAGTAAAACGGAGCTCGGCTACAAAAAAAAAAAAAAAAAAAAAAAGGCGTGTAAACAAACAAAGCCCGGGGACCCCTGGATCCCCGCGCTTTTTGTTTTGCCAGGCTTTGTGCTTTGTTTTAAGGTAGGCACTTTTTTGTGTGTGTGTGGTTCTGTAGAGAGATTTTTGCACTTTTAAATTTTGTTCAAAACTGAACGATGAAGGCGTTAGCATTTTTTTCACAACCTTTTAGAAAAGTCGCCACGGAAAGAGTTTTTGTTTCTCCCCCTCCTCCCCCCAAGAAAAAACAAATAAACATGTAACGTTCTAAAACAAATTGCGGCTTCTAACATTTTTTTTTTTGGGGGGGGGGGGGGGGCAAAATACAACCCTCACTTTAGAAAAAAAAGGGGG
>NW_024609837.1:13517087-13615594 GCF_016920785.2 Ixodes scapularis
GCATTGAGTGTTTTGTTTACTTA
The DNA here is from genome assembly GCF_016920785.2 of Ixodes scapularis. Taxonomy (NCBI): domain Eukaryota; kingdom Metazoa; phylum Arthropoda; class Arachnida; order Ixodida; family Ixodidae; genus Ixodes; species Ixodes scapularis. The sequence continues at coordinate 13,517,111 of NW_024609837.1, forward strand.
CCGACTTTGTGCGTGGACCGCGCCACGTTGCGCTGCCTGATGCGCCCGCGTTTTGGAACTAATTCAGTTGACAGTTCCCTCCGAAGATGAAGCCACTGAAGCCACGGCGGTAATCGGACTGGTAGGGATCCCTTTCGAGCGGGCGGAAGAAGACTACGAAGAATTCGGCAGCGAACGGGCGGAAACTCGATTACGTACAGCTTCAGTAGTCGACGCTTTGTTTTCTTGATTGCGTTCGCGGCGTTCACCGTGGACTCGCGCACTCGGCCGTAGCCGAACGGCCGAACCAGCTGGACGGCTGCCGGCGCGCGTACCGACAGCGTCGCCATAGCAACCACGCCGCGAGTGTGGTTGCCAGACAGAATTCACACGATTTTTTTTTTCTCGTCACTCACGTTGAGTTACTAGAAGTTAGGCGCTTATCATTATAATACATTATGCTGTAAGAAGTTAATAAGGGATATGTGTACCTACCTAAGACAAATGCAGAAAAAATATTGTTGAAAAATAAAATTGGCGTAATCTTTTCATATCTTGATTAAGACTAGCGTGGTCACTGGGCTAACCGATGCGCGAAATAGGAGGGCATATATACCGCTCGGGGCAGTGGTTAGTTTGTATTAGTAGGATGTATGTACTATTTGTGTGTGTTGTGCAATTGATCAGTGTATGCCCGTGTGTATGTACAGTGTTGTGTGTATGTTCATGTCGTAAGTGAATGTAACCGCGCGGTGGGCAGCAAAAAAACTGCTGTTCAGTTTTTTCAAAAGTTGATCACTTTTGTTTTTCGTCGCTAGATGGGGGTTGTCGCCGCCCAATTTGAAAAGTGTGGCGGTTGGTGATCTATAACTATTAGAGGGCTAGATGCCATTAGTCCATCCGTCGTGTTGATCGCTCCGAGTTGTTCGGTTCCGCGGCGCTGGTAGCTGTGTCGTCGTGTTATGCTGCCTGATTGCAACAAAAGGAGGTTAGGCGGCTTCCCCAGCGCGTGTTCTAGGTGCTGAATGCCGCTGTTCACGCACAAACGTTCATGAGTGGATAACGCACGTAACAGAGGTGAGCACAGGCAATAGTTAATCGAGAGCCACACGGAGCGCGAGTGCGATACCTCCTAGCCGCTGTCGACAGAGGGTGTCGGAGCGATTCGTTGTCAACTTGTCGTCCACGGCAAGTGGGCGTTTTGTTCAATAAAGCCAGCCTGTCAGTGTTTTGTAAAGCTATCCCTTCTTTATAAGCGCTTCTGATGCGATGAAAATGCGACCGGCATTGAGCAGGCCGAGCGAGACTTCGGCGACAGTCTTGGCTGTTCATTCTCCAGCGGTTTCGGCCTTACTCGTATTATTTGCGGTGTTGGCGCTTGGACATAGAGATGTTTGGAAAGTTTTTTGCGCCTACAGATGACACCAAACGAGCGTGCGAGCAGTATGCTCTTGCTCCGGCGAGAAGCCGCGTACGGCTCGCCAGGCTCGTATCGCCTGTCGCATACTGGCCGCCATATTGTTTTTAGGGTGTTAGCAGTTAACACGGTTTTCACCACCTCCGGTGGCTAACACCCTTACACGAATAAAGGCGTTAGCCAGAGGACGAGCCATTTACACGAATAAGGGTGTAAAAATTTTAAGTGTGTACCCTAGAGCCAGCGGTAGATACGTTATGAGTTTCGACAACGGCAGTATCATCTTGACTAGCGAGTTCGAAAGGAAAGTAATCGAACAGAAACCTCTTCCGGGGGGTCTTTTAGAACGGCAACGGACGCTTAATGGGAGCTTAATATTCATCGAATGTGAAGGCACTTACGCCTGCCAGCATCCAAGTACCAACGTTACATTAAAGCTGTTGACGCACCTCAACGCTTCGGTTATATTTGACAATAACGTCCCCATTTACAAGCAATTTTTCAGCACATTTATAAATTGTTTGAACAATCGTGCAGATAGAGACAGCGGTGGCCTATTTGTTCCGCTTCATGATTTCGTATCGGTCGGTTTTTCATTTTATGCTCGCAAGTAGTGATGGGACGAATCTTTATCCGAATCGAGATTCGGAGCCGAATCTGAAGATTCGGAAAGATTCGGAAGAGTAGCCGAATCTCACGAGATTCGGAAAAGTTCGGAAAAATTCGGAGCTTTGCCGTGGTTGCCAGATCACGTTGATGAGTTTTACAACTTTTCGTGATATTAGATTGACTAAACTCTACAAAGTGCTCAAAATAATGTTGTAATATAATATCACAGTAATAAATAAAATGTTCCGCTCTGTTTATAATATTTCGGATGTTTATCGAGAACGGTAACCATACATCGCGGGAAAATTGGTTTTGGTTCCGGATTACGACCAAAATAGGCATGTTGGTGCACGTGGAAATACAAGCGCATGTTTTCATCGTCCGGGCGGTTCAGCGACAGTCGGTTGTGGGGCAAACGGGTGGAGGAGACTTTCTTGGACACCAGGGACCTCCGGCGTTGTCGGCGGGGTCATGGCAGTGACCACCGCGGCTGCCCTTGCGGCGAAACGCAAGCTCGTCAGGGTTGGCGTGGCCGCCCCAGCCCGGCGGGATTCGGCAGACGTGCAGCCGGTGCAGCGGCGGGTCGACGGAGCGAGGTGATGTTTATGCGAAGATCTTGAACATCGTTCAAGATCTTCGCTTCTTCGCAAGGGATCGATGCCGTACGTGCTGTTCGGCAGAAACACATTTTGAGTATGTTCGTTTCGATTATCTTCAACATGTGTCCACTGCGGTATTGTTATCGGAACACGGGAAACAATCTAAAACTTTTTGCGCCGTACTATTACAGTCTCCTGTACTGCATTTGTACCTTTCTCTAGTTAATGATATCTGAATTAGTGTTTGTTTCTGAACAATAAAGTTGCATTGGAAACCCCCGTGTTGTTTCTTTCTCATCAATTAAAGTTCACGTATACAACATTTGCTGCCGAGAACGGAGAAACGACAGTGCGACGTTTTTCTTCGCCGGTGTCGGTACGCGGTCGAAGTTGGGACGAGCGACACTTTTCATCGCTCTCGCGTCTTACGCACCTCTAGAGAAGAAGACGAATCATTTCCTTGCCTGAATATATTTGTTGCGCGTTGCGACACATTACGTACAATACACAGCATTTCGCTACATTTTGTTTTACCGATCACCGCGAAACCGCGCAGAAACCGGGACCGTGCATTGGTTAGGCCTATACGCCAACCATACCGATCAGCTCAGCTGAACCTGGGCGCGTGCTAGGGTTTAGAATGACAGTACAGTACATACCATACGTTAAAGTAAACAAGACGAAATCTGGTTATTTGCAGTAACAGTACTTAAAAAAAGAAAAACAACTGACAGCATTCGCGAGGTTTATGACAAGGTCCACGCTGCCGTCTGCAACCAGCGACGAACCTGACGAATCTCCGAATCTGCCGAATATTCGTCGCGGGAAGTTCGGAAATTTCCGAATCTGTCCGAATCCGAATCTCGGGTGATTCGTCCCATCACTACTCGCAAGCGTGATCCGGTTCCCAAGGAAACAATATTTATCTTGCCATTTTGTTGGGAGGTATGGGTAGGGCTTCTGGCGTCTTGCTTATTATTAGTCTTGACGTATGGCCTAATTGCGAAGTTTACGCTAACGGAGGATGTGAATATTGCCGTCTTTGTATTTCCGATGATTGCGGCCTTCTTTCAGCAGAGCACTCAGCTTCACACAAGACTTTTGAACACGTATCACTCTCGATTGTTGTACGGCATAATGGCATTAATGTTTGTCGTGATGTCGACAGCATTCAAAGGCCGTCTCACTTCGCTCTTGAACGATCTTCCGCTCGATGGGGAAGCCATCCAGTTCGTTTCATTTGAGCACCTTGCTGGAACTGGACATCGGCTGTGCTTCCTTGAAAGTTCGGGCATCCTTGGTGCACTTGGACCACTAATCCTCTTTGGAAAAAATAACCTAATCCGTAGTCATGGTAAATGCTACCAAACCTCGAACTCGGCTCGAAGTAGTCCTCGCTCGATTAAAATCGACGCTGACGGAAGGGACACCTTCTTCACCTACAACTCACGGACAGGTCCCAGCGAGGCTTTGAGGCGAGAGCTTCTCGGAAGAGGCTATGTCGAGACCGAAGGCGCCGTGTTCTCGCACCCCGTAGGGCCAGGAATGAGGCCATCTTCCGTCTACCGACAGGAATTCGGCGCAACATTGAGTCGGGCGATTGAGGCCGGCTTATACGAAAGATACGCTGCCCTTGCCGAATACAAGAGCCGATTCTTTCACGAGAATAATTTGGAACATACCGAAGAATTTGTTTTGAATTTAGACGATGTGAGACCGTTCTTTCTGGCTTGGGTCTTGGGTATGGTCTGCTCAATTCTTGCGTTTATTTTTGAGGCGCTCTTATCGCGTATGAAATGCCTAAATCATGCGGATAACGCGAGCATGAAACTCAAACAAAATTCAAAATATGTGATACCAGCCACGCGCCTTTTGAAAAAAGGTCGTAATTGCGTTCTTGAAAGGAACTGAAGGGAATTTTTTTAAGAATGTTAATCTAGATGGCGTTAATCTTTTTGGCCAAATTATGGAACTACAATGCTCGAAATATTTTAAAAGGAGCAGTGATGTTTTTTATTCACTCGCTAGATTTGTGCACAACTTTAAGTTTTAATTGTGAATTTATACTCGCAATTCGTTACATTTGTGTATTCGTTTGTGTCTTATTGTTTAGAATAATTTACGATTTTTATGTTAAGATTTTAATGTTTTTGAAATATTGACCAACACGAACTATCGGCCTATAGAAATTCTGAACGAGGATTCGCTCGGCAGAACTATATACCGATCGTGTGACGGAGAGTATACAATATTTGTAGACCAAATGACTTTCTTTTCTATTGAAATCTGATAATGAATTAGATTTTACTGTGAACCTGTCTATGTTTTTATATAAGAACTCATATTTCATTGGAGTGTGCCGTAGGACCTCCTTTTTATTTTTATTAAAAGCTGCTTTTCAATTATAGTGCGCACTGAAGCACTGACTGCGAAAGGCATATTTCACAAAAATCTAAAAAAACTGAGTGTAGGAGATATTCGACGAAGTTTCATAACGTACTTATTTCCCAGAACCACAGGACGTTGAAATCCTGATAAGACCTAAGGTTTAGTCGGTTCCTATACTTTATAATAAACAATAATTGCGTCTTTTGGGAGTATAAACCACAGTCTTTTTTCGAGGGTAAATATTTCTCACTTCCGCGTGTTACTTTGTGTGGTCGAGATCTTGTGAACGAAATTTTTAAAATGTGTCAAAATTTAATAAACTGTACTACGCAATAACCTATTCGGCATTCTAGAAGTGCAACCAAAGATTTTTTTAAATATACATAGATCGTGATGCATGCTTTATCCACTGGGTGTTTTTCTGTATAACATTTTCTCACACAGGCACAGCTGTTATTTTGAATCAAGTTGAAAAGGTGTGAAGATGTGTTCAGAATCACATTTTCTGAAGAGCGTTTTGACGACCTTGCGCTAGCCACCATGTGAGACGCTGAAGTTTTGTGCAACTCTAATTTGATGCTTTGAACATATCTACCATATATGCGAAAACTTGTTTTGCGCAACACACGTGTGGAATATGCAGTTGATGATATAAAAAATCTTTCCAACACCCTGCCTTTTAGTGCGTGCAGTTTGCGGGTTTATGTCACGGTCGGCACTGAACCTTAATTCCGAACTGCCTTGAAGTGTAATCTGTACTCGCTTTAAAAAAAGGTGTCACTCAAGTTGAGTGAATTCTGTGATTAGATATCACATTGAATATTGATGTATGCAAAAGACTGATGTTAATAAACATATTGTTCCTGTGTTGGACAATTTCATAGCTCTGTTGCGTGCAATTATTTACACAAATAAAATTCTGATATTGTTCACTTTAGCTATCTCTCGTTGTCTGGAATGTCAAAAGGATATTCAATACCAGATTATCCCATGCATGCCTCCTGTTCCCAATCCTAATCTATCATGACATATTTCATCACACTAGTGTCCACGACTTTGATGGGGATGGGCGAGTTAAAAAGTGACTCTCAATCAGCCGCCGAGTACGTCTATTTATAACCCTTAAAAGGAAATCTTTATGCGAGCATCCAACCGTCCCGCTGTCATGTACTGGCTGACTAGACTCTAAGCCCGCGCGTAATATAAAAAAGTACTTATTAAAATGTCCACACTCCGGTAGTTGGCAGGTGAAAACTTGTTACTTCATATCATCAGCCACCTGCCAAGACCTCCCCCCTCCTCTTTTTTTCAACTGTTCTTCTTACCTTTTAGCGTGATAGACCACCAGGAAATTCTCGAATTTAAACAAAGAGTGATACAAAGTTCCCAATAAAAAGTACTTACCCGAGCAGCACGGAATTCGGCCAAGCATTGGCCAATCGCTGCCGATGGGGTTTTGGCCAAAGGCCAAAGAGTGGCCATACATCGGCCAATGCATCGGCCAATGGATGGCTACTGTTTAGCTACTTGCCAAAAGCCCATTGCCAGTCATTGGCCAATGACTGGCCAACTCCGTGCTGCTTGGGTGAATAGAACCTTTGTTGACGTCAGATAAATGCGTGGAGTGCTACGAAGTGGTTTCACTCGGAAATCTCAGATGTGCCGAAGAGATGAACTGGTCCTAGGGAAGAGGTATGTTTGAGTGGGCTACGTATCTTCAAACTGTTCCTGTTGTTACCATGAAGTCAAAGGCGGCGCAGCCATGCAAAGAATTGAGGCGAGGGCAGTGTTTCATCAACTGTAGATTCTCGTTATTGGTCGATCAGCAAATTCGCAACTCCTTGGAGTTCATTCCTGCCAGAGGTCTTGCGGTTTACCCTATCATGTTTGCTTTAGATGAATGATCGGACACGTCGCGCCCATGCTCTACAAATTGTTGCTTGGCATGCCCTACGAGTTGGTTATGACGAAATTTCAAGACCGCCAAGAGAGGCGACTTTTCTTTCTTCAAGAACCGTTTGCGCACGTCAGGAATACCGGTCGACTTAGTTGTTGGCTTCTGGATCGCCAAAGGATTCTGGCTGAAGGTCCTCTTTTTCCCTGCCCCCCCCCCCCCCCCCCCCCCCCCCCCCCAAATCGTATTCGTCAGCGTGGAATTCGTCACCAGACGCCCCCCTCTTTGGCGCGGATTTCATCAGTGGGGGAGGCAGCTCAGCAGTGATGTGGCAGCCATCTCCCCCACTCTCGTCCAACCACAGGTTTTTGCTTGGCATGCCGTACGACTGGGTTACGACGTCCTTTCAAGACTGCCAAGAGACTCGACTCTCCTTCAAGACCGGTTGGCGGACATCAGGAATACCAGACGACTCAATTGTTGGCCCCTGGATTACCAACGCATAATTGCTGGAGGTCCGCGCGTGCTTTTTAAAGGCACGCGAGGCAACAAAGCGTAATTGAACGTAGGCGTTTTAAATGCTGGATGCGAGACAACCAAAGATCTTTCCGAGCGTTCTCGTCCGGTTCATCATAACAGGTTCCTAGACATCGAAACGTGCCGCTTTCAGTGCATGCAGCCTCTCTCCTACTTTCTTTACTTACGGTACGAATATAATTGCAGCAGCTTATCACGATCCTGAAACCACCCAGTTCTTAAGAATTATGGACGTTCAGGTATTTTCATTTGTGCGGCGAAAGGCGTCGACGTCTGCGAAACAGCAGGATCGAGCGCTGGGGCGAAACTGACTCCGCTCGCCAGTCGGGGTCCCTTATGTATGCGCGTGGGTTTCCGGAACATTCGGCGTGGAACTTTCGGTGCGTAGATCATTGGGAACTCGATCCGACGAGAATGTTCTCGAAATTTTGAGAACGCCAAATTGAAAGAATAAATAAATGAACATTCCACTGACTGGAATCGAAACAGACCTTCCGCGCGACAACCCAGCGCGGTAACGATTCGGCCACGCACGCGCTTGCTCGGCGACGCGCGTGGCATTACTCCCCTCTTTAAAAAGGGCATCGTCTCGATGCAACTTGACAGGAAATGAACGAGAAAAACAAACCAAAACAATGGCAAACTAGAGAGGCTCGTAAAACACACTCCTTTCGATCATAGTACGGCTTGAGGCGCACGACCTGGTCGACTCCGGACGTGAACGACTTCCGGTGGTGGAGTGCGGCGCGGCGTGATGAAGTCCGTGTTCCGTCGGGCATCACCTCCTAGTTCAGATCCCCGAGTCGACGAAGCACTTTGTAGGGTCCAAAGTAGCGCTTCAGGAGTTTCTCGCTTGGAGCGCGGCGGCGAATCGGTGTGCACACCCACACCCTGTCTCCGAGCGTCCCGACGACGAAGGCTGTAGCGGCCAGTGTCGACACGTTGTCGGGCTTCATTCCGGAATTGAGCGTGACCAATCTCCTATCTGCATCCAGTCGGTGAATGAGGGAAATACTCTAGGTGTTCCTCTCTGGTATTCGCTGTTATGGTCCCTGCTACGAATATTCAGTAGTAAAATGTTTGATCAAATTTATAAGCCGATGTATCTCCCTCACTCAGATGCTACCACACCTGCTGCGCTCAATGAAAATACCATGAAAAAATTTTGCGATCTTCCAAGCCAGGTTTGTATGTTGCTCGTGACAAGCAGTGCTTGCTCAAAATTTTCAGTGGAAATTTGTTCTCGGGTGCCTTTGTTAAAATAGTGATTTGACAATGTTGGCCATAACCTTAAAGGCCAAATATGCCTTCTCCTGTAGAAGGGTCTTTAATGGAGGAAGGCCGGGTAGCTCCGAAGGAAACAAAGAATGCTGGCTGTAAGTGATGTCATTCTACTTCTTTTTTTCCAGCTTGACTAAAGAAAGGAGGCAGAAAATCGGGCAGATTGATTCTTCAGGGGCATGTTGGCATAAAAAGCTATGTCCAGATTCCACTTCAAAAATTTACATTTCCGGAAGAAAGCCAGATCTCGCAATGATGTCCTCATTTCAACTTTTTATTCAGGGCTAGCATGTTGGATGAACGGGGAATGTGAAGGGTGGGCAATATAAGCTGCCATGGACGAGTTCAGGCAGGAGCAATAAAAATGCCATGTGGATATCCTGAGCTGCGTTAAGCTGGTGGCGCTTGGCTGTCGGCTCATGTTGCCACGGCGTGTGTACATATTCGCAGATCCGGATAAGCAAACGGCACCAAGCGTTCTATATTCGAGCCAGCTATTGAGTATCTCGTGCTACCTTGCACTTTATCTAAATCTTCAGTCGCGTGGCGTGCCACGCATAAAGCTGAAGCTTGAGTCCCTAAAAGCACATACTTGGAGTCGCGAATACCCATCATGAAAGCAGAGTTTACAGGTAGTGCTCAAAAGTATTTTTTCGCTTCGTAGAGAACTAACATCAACGACAAGCCCTGAGTATTGCTGTAAGTTACTCAATGTCCCACTTTCAGATGCCCAGTGGTCACCAGGCGCAACTAAGCTGCTTAGTGGATACTTCAAAAGATGGCTAGGTAAGCATACCCTAAAAGGTATTTGAGCATACAAATTCTGTGCTGAGAAGAAAACAAGACGAAAAGTGAGTATTCGCTAACACAAGCACAGGAATCTGTTCACTGGAAGCAGAAATGTTTATATTGAAATGCATTGTGAATCGCTCCTCGTATTGTCATGGTACAGTGAACCGGTACTCTACTTACGGTTGGCTCTGAATCTGCAAACGTTACACCGTCTATCGACAGTCTTTATGAAATGCCCAGATCCCACGGCTCGCTGGTCGGAGCGGGCTCGCTCTCGTTCTGTAGTGCTGCTAACGTTGGGGGGGGGGGGGGGGGGAGGGGGGAGGGAGGGAGGGAGGGAGGGAGGGAGGGAGGGAGGGAGGGAGGGAGGGAGGGAGGGGAGGGAGAGGGAGGGAGGGGAGGGGAGGGGGGTTTTGCTACAAATCTTTTCGCTCTCCCCCAAAGTTGGCAGTGCCACAATACGGGAGCAAGCTCTCAGTCATGGGCTCTGGACTTTCGACGAAGACTGTAAATTTGTCTTCAATAAGAGAGTGAACACAGAAGCGTTGTTTGATCGCCATTACCAGTCCATCAAAGGGGTGCCAACACAAATAAAGACTACCGCATGTTTTGTGTCATTTTTTATCTGTGCATGCGCATACTTTTGCCATTATTCCTGTTGGCGCTGCTTTCAAACATGGCAGTTGCGACCGAATGGTGGGGACATGTTCACCCTCATATTGAAGATGGCTGTACATGGGACAAGGAGGGCAATGTATACACTTGCGAAATTCAACATGGGATAGGGACGGCAATGTATACACTTGTGAAGCTCACACCACCAACAAAATCTGTCCTTAAAATACTATCGCGATTCTGCTCCATTCTGCTTCAAGAAAGCTTGTCTGGGGCTGTCGAAATTCCACTACCTGTTACCAGGGCCACTGCTTGTCTACAAAATGGGGCACTGATAGCGACAAAAAAAATTTATCACACACAAAAAGAGGAATTGAATGGAATGTCATGCCCCATTGATGGGGATGGGAAAAAGCAAGATCCCGGGTGGACGCCCTTTGTCCTCAAGACCAACAATTTACAGCCCTCCAACGAGGTTGTGAAAAGAAGCTTGCGAGTTTACCTCTCTGAATGTTGACTCATCTCAGCCCCATTTGGGCAATGACCCTGTCCCTCTTCTCCTCTCCAAGTCTGCGGAGGATGGAATCTGTGGCTGTCTTGAGCCTAAACTCCTCCAGGGAGTCAGTGTCTGGGCGTCTGTTGTCACCGTCCTCGGCGTCCCCTACAACGGTTTGCTTTCCAGCCTCAATGCAGAGGTTGTGGAGGATGCAACAATCAATAATGAACCTTGCAGAATGGTCAAGAACAACGAAATCGAGGAGCTTCCGCTGTCTAAACCGCATTTTCAGGTCAGCGAAAGAGTTCCCTATCAGCACACGAGTGCCCGAGAATTTCACGTTGAAATCCCTCTGCTTTGTCACCAGACGACTATAATCCCGGAAGGGAGTTAGCATATACTCTGTCAAGGGATAGGCCGCATCGCCGAAAATATGGTACTGGCTCCTGCGGCACATTTCTAGAAGCTTGTCTCCGACGCTTGATGTTCGAAACACCCTGGCATCATGTACCTTGCTTGGGTGTCCTGTAGTCACATCCGGGAAGCGCTTGTGGTGGATACAGATTGCTTGCAGTGTTAACGACGGGTAGCCATGCCGGTTAACATAAGGTGACCGGATCTATTTGCCGGGAACTCAGGAGTGATGTACGATCCAGCAATGCAACCAATTGTGTCAGGCACACCGGATACCTGCAGCATAAAAGGTAGACAAAAGTTGCACTCGGGTTCTGAGATGTCTTGTCAGACGGAACGGAATGACGGCTAGCGTCAAATTTGTTTAAATTAATCCACTGTTATATTCTCGGTGCCTAGTAAGTTACTTGACAACAAATCAATTAAAACAAACTAAGCACGTAGGATGACGAACATATCTTTCAACTGGCAGCTGCATGAGTGCATTCTCTAGCATTCTTTGTGGTCAAACCTGGAAGCAAAGTTCCGATAAAAAATAACGTATGAAAGGGAAGAGGAAACTGTGAACAGCAAAAATCAAAATCAGAAAGAAAAATTTGTGCCAGAAAAAGCTATTTAATCAGCTGGAAGCTGATTTGCAGCCATGCAGCTATGCCAGCCTTGTAGTCCCATTTTTAGATTGGAACAGCGATGGTGCAGAAACATTATTGTCAATTGCTCTTATGATGAATGATTCAATGATTTCCTTGCCGACTTGCTGTCTTGCCTTTCCAAAATCCACTATGCTCAAATATTGGGTATAAGAGTCCTATTTGTAGCAGTAAGTCTCACAGGCAGCCTTGGGGCGGCCCATGAGAGATGTCAGGGAAAAATGTTTTTGCTTTGCAAATGGTTGGGTATTGGCCGCTGATAAATTGTAATGTTTTCGCTCCTTTTTTAATACCACACCTACGTGTTAATCTGTGTAATCTAATTATCGCAACGACGAAATATGCTCTTGTCGAGACGTCACGGAAAGGGTGCAGCAACCATTCAGTGGGCGGCGACTGCCGAGACACATGCTCGTTTTCAGAGCGAGTGCACACTACAAAAAGTTCCTATAAGCTGCTTACTGTTTCAGTCCGATGATCACCAGCACTACCTGTTTGTTCTCTGGGTGTTGTTTTTTCCGTCTATTACTATGCCTGCGGTTAACTGCACTTTTTCTCAGGAGACTTGCACAAAGTACTTTTGGACGAACGCCGAGAACTTTGTCGTGCATTGCGATATTCGTCAACGTTTGAAGATGTCATCTGAAGCCCCACTTCGACTGCTGCAATCGATGAACGTCGCTCTCCATTTTACATGGCATGGTTAGATATTGTTGGACCTTTCAACACATGTGGACCTTTCAAGTGTTCACTTCCTTGTATAATGCCCCCTGGGCCTTCAAGGAATTATAAATGATAATGATGATGATCTCAAGGCAACAGATATTGCCTAATTGTCATCGACCTCCTCACTAAATTCGTGAGGTAGTGCACACTGGACAGCTTTTTTTAGGAGATGCAGCTTGGGTCATTGAATCATGGTACAAACCTCTTCAAAGCCTCTTGACACGCGCTCCAGGTCCTCGGAGAACATAATGAGGCGCGGTCCGATCCGCAGGATTAAATCTGGAACTCGATCCATCTTGCCGTGAAGCGTACCCTTACCCAGGCTGAAAAGTCTGGCAACGTCTTAGACGCAATCTTTGTTAGCCGCGTACCTGAGTTGTGTACATGGAATGGAAACAAAAATCAATGGAATTGAACACAGGGAACCACAGTCAAGCACTCAACGGAGAAATGACAGCAGATGCTCCTCTGCGCTCTTCGCAGGCGATCCTCCGTGACCGACAGCGGGGTTCATGGGAGACGCCGCGAACTGCATGGTGGATCAGCTTGTAGGCTGTTCGCCTCGAGATGCGAATGTTCAGACGAAACTGGAAGTAAAGTTTTTCCTTGCTTAAGCATGCTGAACCGAACACATAGAAGACGAAGTACGAGACGGATCGCTTACCTCCTCGTCCCAGTAGACGTGGACCTCTCGCTCAATGTAATCCTCGACCTTAGGTCTGTTATTACAAGGTCCGAAGAGTTCTGTGAACTTCCGTTCGCAAACTAGCCACGAACGCGATTCGCCGGAGCTGCTGCCCGAGCTGGAACAACTGCTGCTTGAGCTCGAACTTGAACTGCTCGAGCTCTCTGAAGCGTCGCTTTCACATAGCAGGAGCACCGACGCGCGCAAGTTCGGTCCCGCCGCCAATGACGCCATTTCGCGCAACAGCGCGATCCACTCGAGGGCCTGCCGGGCATGCGCAGCTCTCCCAAATTCGGCGGGGCGGTTTCGCCGCCGTTTTATACGCTTCAAAGAGCTCGCGCTGCCACAAATCTTGCGAGCTGAAGATGGCCAACGTGATCCGAATCCCCGAGGTGAAGATGCGCCTAAAGGAGCGGGTTTTGAGCGCGCCAGATCTAGCAGCTGAATTCACCATAAGTCGCGATTACCCAGATCGAAGCGCGAGAAGGAGACCCTATGATTATAGCACGTTCGCAAAGCGCAGAGGAAAGGAGTTCTAAGGGTACTGCATCTGCTTTCCCACTCAACCGAGGTTCCACCAGCTGGAGCGAATTTCTCATTTCTGCGGAAGGAGCAGTGTTGACGAACGCTTATCGCTGGGCACACCTCGATGTCGAAGCCACTGGTCTTTCGACTCCGTTGTTTGCAGAACTGGTTGTCGATCCTGATCTGTGGCGTGATGTGCGGTGCTGACGAAGGGATTGTCCGTGGCTCGAGGAATAGCAAAGGTAAGACGTAACGTGCGCGAAGTAGCTGGGTATCGGTTGTGCTGACGACCAGAAGACCGAGTTACATCTTTCGAAACGCGAGTTTCGTTACCTCCGGAGGAAGCTGGCTTCGGAAACCAATGCAGTTCGCAGAAATCTCATGTTACGCTTTTATTGGCTGCTCCTCTCGCCCCGTATACAAGAGACCTGGAGTTTTCGTTGAGACGTATTGAACTCAATTTGCTCGATTCGTGCCGCCATAATGAGATGCAGACGACCGAGGAACTTTGCTACCTTGCCTTTCAGGGACAAAAGTTTCGCCTTTTTTTAAAAAAAAAAGCATAGGTTCCAAGCGCATTCGTCCCTTTAGGGAGGTCTATCTAAACCGCTTTTTTCTAAGTGTGTAGTCCCTTCGATACCTCAGCGCTTAGAAGGAAGATCCGTCGCCAAACAAGTAACCGGATGCATCTCGACTGAGGGGTGCGGTCGAGCACGTCACAAAACAATACATTTTAGTTTCTCTATTCATGTTCGCTTTTCAGTGCCAACGTCGAGGAACCAAATCACTTCCGAAGAAACCGCCTTAAGCAGTCTTTCATATAAAGTAGAATATAGGCGATAAAGTAACGCAATACACTATAACTTAAAACGTCAATTTCAACGTTTTAAATTATTCCGACTAAACTTGGAAACAAATTATTGATCTATCAAAATATGTGTCTTTAATATATACAAAGTGCAGCTCCACTTGCCAATAAATTGGGTCAAAACATCAAATCTACTACTCAGCATATGAAAGATATGATCACTATTCTAGTATCATAATAAAGAAATGATATCTCGTTTGTACAGGAAATAGAACAGCGCGTATGTTTTTACGTCTAATTTAGAATATGCAAACTGCAACAATTTCTAGTATACCGTATTGAATACATCAACAGTCACATGGCGAGACTAATTTAAGTAGTGGAATAATTTCAGGGTTTCGGTATACTGCTGCAATTACATTAAGACTTTAGGTGGAGGAACCGAGCACATATTGACGCAGCGACAGTCTGATAGCGTCCAACGAGCCTACTCCCTGGGCTCATAAACTGCATCGTTCGGATAGAGGAGGACATACACCGAGACTTCTGGCTCCGCCTACCAATACGTTATTTTGATTCAAAGCTGTCTGCAAGAGCAATTGTTTTCAAGCATTTAAGAAAAACAAAACTACGTTTCTTCAGAGTTACCAAATTTAATAGAGACCTTGAGTTACATATAAATCTTAAGGACTGCCAGAAATGTTGTCATTATTGCAAGGAACCATGTTTCTGTTTCTGGTTCTGGAGAAACCGACGATCTTGGACAGTTTGAAATACGAAGACAGTGGCCTCAAGATGTTCAAAGACATACCCAAAGAGATCATCCTCTCACTTGAATCGGGGAACGGCTTCATGGACGTCTTTGTGCCTACAGTCTGCCTCAAGGACAACACTGCGTCCTTCAAGGCTTTCCCGAACTCCCGAGAGAAACCGGTGACGTTCTGGACTGACGGCAGGTTACAGTCAAGGCATTGCAAATACAAGATATGCTACACTATTAGGATGTCGTTTTTTCAAATAGTTTACTTCATATGTGGAAAATACGATCTTGATAACCTATGGAATAGCCTTCAAACAGATTATTTCAAGTCTGTTTTCATTGTAGCGGAATATGAGAAACATTCCTCGGAAGGTAATACAAAGATTTTTGCATGGCCATTTCACCCACCATACCCTAGAGCAAGCGGTAGATACGTAATGAGTTTCGACAACGGCAGTCTCATCTTGACTAGCGAGTTCGAAAGGAAAGTAATCGAACAGAAACCTCTTCCAGGGGGTCTTTTAGAACGGCAACGGACGCTTAATGGGAGCTTAATACGCGTCGAATGTGTAGGCACTTACGCCTGCCAGCATAGAAGTACCAACGTTACATTACAGTTGTTGACGCACCGCAACGCTTCGGTTACACTTGACAGTAATCTCCACATTCATGAGCTACTTTTTAGTGGATATATCAATAACTTAAACAATCGTGCAGATAGAGACAGCGGTGGCCTATTTGTCCCGCTTCATGATTTCGTATCGGCGGGTTTTTCATTTTATGTACGCAAGCGTGATCCGGTTCCCAAAGAAAAAATATTTATCTTGCCATTCTGTTGGGAGGTATGGGTAGGGCTTCTGGCGTCTTGCTTACTGTTAGTCTTGACGTATGGCCTAATTGCGAAGTTTACGCTAACTGGGGATGTGAATATCGCCGTCTTTGTATTTCCGTTGATTGCTGCATTCTTTCAGCAGAGCACTCAGCTCCACACAAGACTTTTGAATACGTATCAGTCCCGATTGTTGTACGGCATAATGGCATTAATGTTTGTCGTGATGTCGACAGCATTCAAAGGCCGTCTCACCTCGCTCTTGAACGATCTTCCGCTCGATGGAGAAGCCATCCAGTTCGTTTCATTTGAGCACCTTGCTGGAACTGGACATCGGCTGTGCTTCCTTGAAAGTCCAGGCATTCTTGGCGCATTTGGACCACTGACTCTCTTTGGAAAAAATGATTTAATCCGGAGTTATGGTCAATGCTACCAAACCTCCAACTCGGCTCGAAGTAGTCCTCGCGCGATTAAAATCGACGCTGACGGAAGGGACACCTTCTTCGCCTACAACTCGCGGACAGGTCCCAGCGAGGCTTTGAGACGAGAGCTTCTCGGAAGAGGCTATGTCGAGACCGAAGGCGCCGTGTTTTCGCACCCCGTAGGGCCAGAAATGAGGTCATCGTCGGTCTACCGTCAGGACTTCGGCGCAACATTGAGTCGGGCGATTGAGGCGGGCTTATATGAAAGATACGCTGACCTTGCCGAATACAAGAGCCGATTCTTTCACGAGAATAATTTGGAACATACCGAAGAATTTGTTTTGAATTTAGACGATGTGAGACCGTTCTTTCTGGCTTGGGTCTTGGGTATGGTCTGCTCAATTCTTGCGTTTATTTTTGAGGCGCTCTTATCGCGTATGAAATGCCTAAATCATGCGGATAACGCGAGCATGAAACTCAAACAAAATTCAAAATATGTGATACCAGCCACGCGCCTTTTAAAAAAAGGTCGTAATTGCGTTCTTGAAAGGAACTGAAGAGATTTTTTAAAGAATGTTAATCTAGATGGCGTTAATATTTTTGGCCAAATGATAGAAAGTGAATGCTCTAAACATTATAAAATGAGCAGTGATGTTTTTTATTCACTCGCTAGATTTGTGCACAACTTTAAGTTTTAAATGTGAATTTATACTCGCAATTCGTTACATTTGTGTATTCGTATGTGTCTTATTGTTTAGAATAATTTACGATTTTTATGTTAAGATTTTTATGCTTTTGAAATATTGACGAACACGAACTATCGGCCTATAGAAATCCTGAACGAGGATTCGCTCGGCAGAACTATATACCGATCGTGTGACGGAGAGTATACAATATTTGTAGATCAAATGACTTTCTTTTCTATTGAAATCTGATAATGAATTAGATTATACTGTGAACCTGTCTATGTTTTTATATAAGAACTCATATTTCATTGGAGTGTGCCGTAGGACCTCCTTTTTATTTTTATTAAAAGCTGCTTTTCAATCATAGTGCGCACTGAAGCACTGACTGCGAAAGGGATATTTCACAAAAATCTAAAAAAACTGAGTGTAGGAGATATTCGACGAAGTTTCATAACGTACTTATTTCCCAGATACACAGAACGTTGAAATCCTGATAAGACCTAAGCTTTAATCGGTTGCTATACTTTATAATAAACAATCATTGCCTCTTTTGGGAGTGTAAGCCAGAGTCTCTCTTCGAAGCGAAATTGTTCTCACTTCCGCGCGTTACTTTGTGTGGTCGAGCCTTGTTAACAAAATTCTTAAAATGTGTCAAAATTTAATAAACTGTACTACGCAATAACCTATTCGGCATTCTAGAAGTGCAACCAAAGATTTTTTTAAATATACATAGATCGAGATGCATGCTTTATCCACTGGGTGTTTTTCTGTATAACATTTTCTCACACAGGCACAGCTGTTATTTTGAATCAAGTTGAAAAGGTGTGAAGATGTGTTCAGAATCACATTTTCTGAAGAGCGTTTTGACGACCTTGCGCTAGCCACCATGTGAGACGCTGAAGTTTTGTGCAACTCTAATTTGATGCTTTGAACATATCTACCATATATGCGAAAACTTGTTTTGCGCAACACACGTGTGGAATATGCAGTTGATGATATAAAAAATCTTTCCAACACCCTGCCTTTTAGTGCGTGCAGTTTGCGGGTTTATGTCACGGTCGGCACTGAACCTTAATTCCGAACTGCCTTGAAGTGTAATCTGTACTCGCTTTAAAAAAAGGTGTCACTCAAGTTGAGTGAATTCTGTGATTAGATATCACATTGAATATTGATGTATGCAAAAGACTGATGTTAATAAATATATTGTTCCTGTGTTGGACAATTTCATAGCTCTGTTGCGTGCAATTATTTACACAAATGAAATTCTGGTATTGTTCACTTTAGCTATCTCTCGTTGTCTGGAATGTCAAACAGATATTCAATACCAGAATATTCCATGCATGTCTCCTGTTCCCAGTCTATCACGACATATTTCATCACACTAGTGTCCACGACTTTGATGGGGACGGGCGAGTTAAAAAGTTACTCTCAATCAGCCGCCGAGTACATTTATTTATAACCCTTAAAAGGAAATCTTTATGCGAGCATCCAACCTTCCCGCTGTCATGTACTGGCTGACTAGACTCTAAGCCCGCGCGTAATTTAAAAAAGTACTTATTAAAATGTCCACACTCCTGTAGTTGGCAGGTAAAAACTTGTTACTTCATATCATCAGCCACCTGCCAAGACCTCCCCCCTCCTCTTTTTTTCAACTATTCTTCTTGCCTTTTAGCGTGATAGACTACCAGGAAATTCTTGAATTTAAATAAAGAGTGATACAAAGTTCCCAATAAAAAGTATTTACCCGAGCAGCACGGAATTCAACCCAGCATTGGCCAATGGCTGGCGATGGGGTTTTGGCCAAAGGCCAAAGAGTGGCCATACATCAGTCAATGGATGGCCACTGTTTGGCTACTTGCCAAAAGTCCATTGCCAGTCATTGGCCAATGACTGGCCAACTCCGTGCTGCTTGGGTAAATAGAACCTTTGTTGACGTCAGATAAATGCGTGGAGTGCTACGAAGTGGTTTCACTCGGAAATGTCAGATGTGCCGAAGAGATGAACTGGTCCTAGGGAAGAGATATGTTTAAGTGGGCTACGTTTTTTCTAACTGTTCCTTGTTGTTTCCATGAAGTCAAAGGCGGCGCAGTCATGCAAAGAATTGAGGCGAGGGCAGTGTTTCATCAACTGTAGATTCTCGTTATTGGTCGATCAGCAAATTGGCAACTCCTTGGAGTTCATCCCTGCCAGAGGTCTTGCGGTTTACCCTATCATGTTTGCTTTAGATGAATGATCTGACACGTCGCGCCCATGCTCTACAAATTTTTGCTTGGCATGCCCTACAAGGTTTTTTTGCTCGAGGGAGGACGACGACGAAGTGCGAGTAAGTGGACGGGCTTCTCATCGAATCCTGCTCTTATGCCAATTAGCGCCGTGTTAATTTACAGTTACCGCGGTATAATTGGTACCAAAGTGTGCGCGAAGGTGCGGGGCATCGACCGGTACCAGTTTTGACCAAACGGTACGTGATTTTCTCGATTAACGAGGACCTTTCTTTGGTGCGGTGCGGACTTTTCGGTAAGCCTAACGTAGGCCTACCACCAGTACGGCCACCGGTAGCGACGCGCCCGGCCGTTAGGCCCAACCTGGCGACGAGTACGACCAAGATGGCGTCCGAAATGGAAGTGGCCACGTCGATGGGTGATAACATGGCGTCAACGCTGAGCATCGGCAGTTTCGGTGGGCGCACGTGCATCGAAGTTCACGGAGAGGACATTACACCGAAAGAAGCCGAAGGCTGGTCCACCTGCGGCAACCGCATCAAGCAGATTATGGCCGGCAAAGAAAACGGTGAGTCTGCCGCCATTACTCGCCAGTCGAGACCCAAGACCAGGGCCAGCTTTGCCAAGAGAGTTGCAGCTTCGGTAACGAAAGCGGCGAGGATGCCGATAGACATGCCGAAAGAAGACACCAAGATAGTCATGAGACCACGTGGCGGTCTCAACGTAGGGAGAACGGAGGTTTCAGTTATCATGTCGGTCGTCATGACGGCGGCTCGAGTAACGAAGGAAGAAGCCAAAGCAGACACCATCTGCACGAACGCGCAGCAAAACATCATCGTGGTCAGCACCCCGGACGAGAGGCGCGCCACGCTGTACTCTAAGGTCAAAGACCTTAACATAGGAGGCAGGACATACGAAGTCAGCGCCTACCGAACGGCACCGGACGGCACGGTCAAGGGAGTCATCCGAGGCATAGCCGTAGATGACACCCCGGAGGAGATAGCCGAAAACATCGTGAACCCGTACAACCCCCTAGCGGTGGAGGCGCACAGAATCGGCAATACAACCACGGTGATAGTACTGTTCGCGGGACAGAAAGTACCGAACTACGTCAAGTATGGCTCGATATTAGTCACATGCGGGCTTTACCGCAAGCACTTTGACGTGTGCAAGCAATGCGGCAAGGTCGGCCATAGAAGAGATGTATGCCCGAATCCCAACACCAGAGTGTGCTTCGGCTGCGGAATCGCGAACCCCAGCGAGGCTCACGAACGCGAATGCAAGCCCAAGTGCAGGCTCTGCGGGGGACAGCATCCAACGGGCGAGAGGGAATGCAGAAACAAGTACAAGATACCGTACGTGGTCAAGAAACGGCAATGGGAACGCAAGATGGAAGCCATGCCGCAACAACCAGATCCGGAAAGCTTTCCTGCGCTGCGAGCGCCGTCTGTCGAGAGACCCCGCGGGGAATCGAGGCAGCGCGACAGCGGCCGCAAAAGGGACCACAGCAAGAGAGGGAGGAGCGCCAGCCGCCGCAGACCGTCGCAGTCGAGGGAGAGAGCCACCTGGGCCGACGCAGTCAAGGTAAACATGGCAGAGAAGAGACAAACACCAGCGCAAAACGCCGAGAAGAAGATCCAAGAAATGAACGGGGTGGTGAAAGCCCTGAGAGACGAGAACGAGAAGCTAAAGCGGAAAATCGCCGAACAAGACGCAACCATCAAGGAAATCAACGAGAAGCTAACGACATTAATCGCAAAACAGCAGCAACAGCAGCAGCAGCTGCCAAAGCCCGCACAAGAGAAGAAACAAGAAGAGATGACCGCGGACGAACCAGAGGTCGAGGTGGACCCGAGAACCACTAAAGCGGCGGGACCGGCTCCCAAGAGGAGAGCCATAGGGGGTGCCAAAGAGCGAAAGATAACGGAGAGAACCGAAAAACAGGACGACAGGCTCAACCATCTTGAAGCGACCAGCAAGGTAACCAACGAACGCGTCACCGCGCTCGAGCAAACGGTTCAGCAGATGACAACGAACGTACAGAGCACGATCCAGAACATGATAGCGCAGATGCAAGCACAGCTGCAGGCGCACATACAGGCAGAAATGCAAAGTATGGAAGCACAGATCATTGCCAAACTGCAGCAATCATGGACGGGGCAGCACGTACAGCAGCAACCACACAGCCAGTGAGAGACCTTTTGGTCTGGCACTGGAACTGTAATGGCTTTACCGGCAAGAGAGCGGTGCTACAGCAACACTTGCAGCAACTAAAGAGGAAACCAGACGTCATAATGATTCAAGAAACACTCAGCGAAGCGACGCCGAGACTCCCGGGCTACCGGTCGCACGACAGCCCGCCGAGCGCAAGGGACACGTCCAAGGGCAAGGGCAGAGGGGCCTGCACCTTCGTTAGGAAAGGGATCACCTTCATGGAACACGAACTGATCGGCAGAAGCGCCATCGAACACTGCACGGTGGAAGTAATCACGGGTCGGAAGAGGAAGGAGAGCACCTTCCTGGTGAACGTCTACAGCAATCCGTCTCACGGACAACAGAAGTTCAAGGCACTATTCCACAAGGCGAGCAGAGTCGCGGGGAGCAATACGCTCGTAGTGTGCGGAGACTTTAACGCTCCGAGCCAAGACTGGGGCTACCAAAGAACGACGGTCAAGGAGAGGGAGCTGATACAAGATGCCACCGACGTGGGACTGAACCTAATCACGGATCCGGCCTTTCCCACCAGAATCGGCACATCGGTTACGAGAGACACCACTCCGGATCTTACCTTCGTCAAAACCGACGGAGGATCGAGAGAAGCGGAATGGAGAAACACGGGCCAAGAGCTGGGCAGTGATCACTACATCGTGGAGGTCGTCGTACCGCTCAAAGGACAAGGCAATACCGGCATAAGGAAGCATCGCATTACGGACTGGGATGCCTTTCGAACGGCACTACCCGCGGTGCAACTGGACATTACGGACATCGAGCAATGGGCGGCTAACGTCGTTGAGACGACGGAGGGAGCCACCAAAAAGCTGGAGACGGACGAACGGATAGACAAGATGGACAGCTGGCTGTCCCACTTGATAGAAGCCAAGCAGTCCATAAAGGCGAGGTGGCAGAAGCAACGAACCAACCGACGTCTAAGGGAGAAGATCGCCGGGCTGAACATGCAGATCGAGGCCCACTGCAAGGTGCTATGCACCCAACAATGGAACGAGGCCTGCAACGAAGCCGACGGACAGTTACACAAGGGCAAGACGTGGAACATGCTGCGGTACCTCCTCGACGACACCAAGACCAAGGGCCACCAACACAACAACCTGGCCAGGATCCTACATTGGGCAATCTGCGAACACGGGGAGGACGAGGTCAAGCGGCGCTTGGACGCCAAGTACCTACCGAGCACGCCCACGGAGAGACACTCGGATTACCAAGGCAACGAAAACGAGACGCTAGATCGAGCCATCGAGACGTGGGAAGTCAGAGTTGCCCTGCAGGATCTCAATGGCAGGTCCGCCGCGAGTCCCGACCGAGTGACCAACAGAGCGCTCAAAAACCTCAACGAAGCGGCCATCGAAACGCTCACGAACTTCTACAAGTGCTGGCAAGAAGGAAGGCTGCCCAAGCAATGGAAAGCAGCCAAGACGATTCTCATCCCCAAGCCTGGCAGGCCGCCCAACATAGAGAACCTCAGGCCGATCTCGCAGACTTCGTGCGTGGGAAAGGTCCTCGAGCACGTTCTCATGAACAGGTGGCAGCGTTACCTGGAAGAATCGGAGCTCTACCCAAATTCCATCATCGGGTTTCGGAACAAGCTCGGGACGCAAGACGCTATGATCTTACTAAAGAACGAGATCATCGACGATATGCCGGGCACCAAGGACAACAGAGCCATACTCGGACTGGACTTGCAGAGCGCCTTCGATAAAGTGAGGCACTCGGCTATCCTAAACATGGGCAGGAGGACATACGAGTATATCAAAGACTTCCTGACGGAACGGACCACCAAAATCTGCGCGGGAGACCTGCAGCTCAATGAGAAGAAGCTGGGCAGCGTCGGAACCCCGCAGGGCTCGATGATCTCCCCGCTACTCTTCAACCTCGTGATGATTGGGGTGGCCAACCGGCTAGAAAGAGTAGCGGGAGTCCGGCACACCATCTACGCCGACGACGTTACGCTATGGGTACCGGGAGGAAGCGACGGACACATTGAGACAACGCTGCAAGAAGCGGTCAACGCCATCGAGGAGCAACTGGACGGGTCTGGACTCGTCTGCTCTCCGGCCAAGTCAGAGCTGCTGGTGATTCCACCGAAAGGAGCGGGCAGGAAAAGAAAGAATATGGAAATCAAGTACGAGCGTACCAAGATCATGGTGAAGACGGCAGGACGACAAGAAATACCGGAGGTCGAGAAGATTCGAGTGCTCGGGCTGCTCATCGAGCGAAACCGGGTCAACGGTGAAACGGTGAACAAGCTCGCGGGCAAAGCGGCCGCGGCAATGAGACTCATCAAGAGGGTGTCCAACAGAAGAGCGGGGATGAAGGAGGAGAGCCTGACCAGGCTCGTTCAATCCTTCGCAGTCAGCCACATAACGTACGTGGCCGCCTTCCACAACTGGAGGCCAAGTGAACGTAACAAGATAGACGCCACCATACGCAAAACGTATAAGGCGGCTCTCGGTCTTCTCGGGAGCACGAGCACCGAAAACCTCATGGCGTTGGGAGTCCACAACACGCTGGACGAAATAGCCGAGGCACAGAGAACGGCGCAACTCGAGCGTCTCACTGAAACGAGAACCGGAAGACAGATTTTGCGGGACCTTGGCCTCGAACCGAGGGAAGGCGAGCAGCAGACCAGCGTACCTATACCGGATAGCATCAACAGAAAGCTCAGGGTCTGCCCGATCCCGAGGAACGTGAACCCCGAGCACAACAAGGAGCGAAGGTTGGCGAGGGCCAGGGCTCTCGTGGACCTCCACGCCACAGAAGAAGGGGCCGTCTACGTGGACGCGGCGGAGTATCGAGGGAGCAGCGGCGCATACGCGGCGGTGGTCGTCGGGGCATCGACGGGTGCAACGAAGACGGCGGCGAGCGTCCGCACTCGAGAAGCGCACCGGGCGGAAGAGGTGGCCATCGCCTTGGCCGTCTCCGACCCCGGATGCACTACAGTGTTGTGCGACTCTAGAACGGCAGTGAAGAACTACGCCAAGGGTAGGGTATGTAGAGAGGCCGCGCGCATACTACGCAAGGCCGCAGACATCGGACGCAAAAGTGCTGTGGCGATCAAGTGGTTTCCGGCCCACATGGGCAGTGACGTGTCGGAACGCGGGAACGCGAACCACAACGAGACGGCCAACGCGGCCGCGCGAGGACTAACCAACCGCGCAGCTGCAAACACGGCCGACTCGGAGTGTTGGTCGCGGTACAGTGCCAAGGACAAGATGACCTCCTTCAACGAAATAGTGAAGTGGTATAGACTAAACAGACAGACTATGCCGCCACCTCACCCAGGGCTTTCTAGGAAGGAGGCAGTCTTATACAGACAATTACAGACTGGGTCCCTGCTCACCCCGGTGCTAGCAAAGCACGTGTGTCCGAGTGTGTACGCGAGTGACGTGTGTAGACTGTGCGCGAAGGAGAGAGCTACCGCGGCTCACATCCTTTGGGACTGTAGAGTAAATCCGCGAGAAGCCAGCGAGAAGACGAATCTCCCGCCGCAGCTAGAGGCTGCAACGAGGAGCTATGATCAAGGGACACAACTCAAGGCCGTCCAGCAGGTCTCGGCAGCTCTAGAGAGGCAGCGACCGAGCGAAACCGGGGAGAAGGGGAGCAGCACCCCCAAAAAGGGGGCGGCGGCCCTCTCGGACCCGCGGAAGTAGCGAGGAAGCAAACCTCGAGGAGCAGAACGCACGAGACAGACGTAGTGGCCGCGTCGCGGTGAAAGTTCGTCCTCCCTGCGTGGAGGGAGCCTAACCGATTCTGCAGGCATTTTCAGTAAAGTTGTTCTCTCTCTCTCTGCCCTACGAGTTGGTTATGACGAAATTTCAAGACTGCCAAGAGAGGCGACTTTTCTTTCTTCAAGAACCGTTTGCGCACGTCAGGAATACCGGTCGACTTAGTTGTTGGCTTCTGGATCGCCAAAGGATTCTGGCTGAAGGTCCTCTTTTTCCCTGCCCCCCCCCCCCCCCCCCCCCCCCCAAATCGTAATCGTCAACGTGGAATTCGTCACCAGACGCCCCCCTCTTTGGCGCGGATTTCATCAGTGGGGGAGGCAGCTCAGCAGCGATGTGGCAGCCATCTCCCCCATTCTCGTCCAGCCACAGGTTTTTGCTTGGCATGCCGTACGACTAGGTTACGACGTCCTTTCAAG
The DNA here is from genome assembly GCF_016920785.2 of Ixodes scapularis. Taxonomy (NCBI): domain Eukaryota; kingdom Metazoa; phylum Arthropoda; class Arachnida; order Ixodida; family Ixodidae; genus Ixodes; species Ixodes scapularis. Next base: position 13,542,821 of record NW_024609837.1, read on the forward strand.
ACTGCCAAGAGACTGAACTCTCCTTCAAGACAGGTTGGCGGACATCAGGAATACCTGACGACTCAATTGTTGGCCCCCGGATTACCAACGCATAATTGCTGGAGGTCCGCGCGTGCTTTTTAATGGCACACGAGGCAACAAAGCGTTATTGAACGTAGGCGTTTCAAATAATGGATGCGAGACAACCAAAGAACCTTCCGAGCGTTCTCGTCCGGTTCATGGTAACAGGTTCCTAGACATCGAAACGTGCCGCTTTCAATGCATGCAGCCTCTCTCCTACTTTCTTTACTTACGGTACGAATATAATTGCAGCTGCTTATCACGATCTTGAAACCACCCAGTTCTTAAGAATTATGGACGTTCAGATATTCTCATTTGTGCGGCGAAAGGCGTCGACGTCTGCGAAACAGCAGGATCGAGCGCTGGGGCGAAACTGACTCCGCTCGCCAGGCGGGGTCCCTTATGTATGCGCGTGGGTTTCCGGAACATTCGGCGTGGAACTTTCGGTGCGTAGATCATTGGGAACTCGATCAGACGAGAATGTTCTCGAACTTTCGGGAACGCCAAATTGAAAGAATAAATAAATGAACATTCTACTGACTGGAATCGAAACAGACCTTCCGCGGGACAACCCAGCGCGGTAACGATTCGGCCACGCACGCGCTCGCTCGGCGACGCGCGTGGCATTACGCCCCTCTTTAAAAAGGGCATCGTCTCGATGCAACTTGACAGGAAATGAACGAGAAAAACAAACCAAAACAATGGCAAACTACAGAGGCTCGTAAAACACACTCCTTTCGATCGTAGTACGGCTTGAGGCGCACGACCTGGTCGACTCCGGACGTGAACGACTTCCGGTGGTGGAGTGCGGCGCGGCTTAATGAAGTCCGTGTTCCGTCGGGCATCACCTCCTAGTTCAGATCCCCGAGTCGACGAAGCACTTTGTAGGGTCCAAAGTAGCGCTTCAGGAGTTTCTCGCTTGGAGCGCGGCGGCGAATCGGTGTGCACGCCCACACCCTGTCTCCGAGCGTCCCGACGACGAAGGTTGTAGCGGCCAGTATCGACACGTTGTTGGGCTTCAGTCCGTAATTGAGCGTGACCAATCTCCTATCTGCATCGAGTCGATGAATCAAGGAAATGCCCTGGGTGTTCCTCTCTTGCACTCGCTATTATGGTCCCTGCTACGGTTATTCAGTAGTAAAATGTTTCATCAAATTTATAAACCGATGTACCTCCCTCACTCGGATGCTACCACACCTGCTGCACTTAATGAAACTACCATAAAAACCTTTGCGATCTTCCAAGCCAGCCTTGTATGTTCCTCGTGACAAGCAGTGCTTGCTCAAAATATTCAGTGGAAATTTGTTCTTGGGAGCCTTTGTTAAAATAGTGATTTGACAATGTTGGCCATAACCTTAAAGGCCAAATATGCCTTCTCCTGTAGAAGGGTCTTCAATGGAGGAAGGCCGGGTAGCTCCAAAGGAAACAAAGAATGCTGGCTGTAAGTGATGTCATTCTACTTCTTTTTTTCCAGCTTGACTAGAGAAAGGAGGCAGAACATCGGGCAGATTGATTCTTCGGGGGCATGTTGGCATAAAAAGCTATGCCCAGATTCCACTCCAAAAATTTACATTTCCGGAAGAAAGCCAGATCTCGCAATGATGTCCTCATTTCAACTTTTTATTCAGGGCTAGCATGTTGGATGAACGGGGAATGTGAAGGGTGTGCAATATAAGCTGCCACGGACGAGTTCAGGCAAGAGTCATAAAAATGCCATGTGGACATCCTGGCCTGCCTTAAGCTGGTGGCGCTTGGCTGTCGGCTCATGTTGCCATGGCGTGTGTACATATTCGCAGATCCGGATAAGCAAACGGCACCAAGCGTTCTATATTCGAGCCAGCTATTGAGTATCTCGCGCTACCTTGCACTTTATCTAAATCTTCGGTCGCGTGGCGTGCCACGTATAAAGCTGAAGCTTGAGGCCCTAAAAGCACATACTTGGAGTCGCGAATACCCATCATGAAAGCAGAGTTTACAGGCAGTGCTTAAAAGTTTTTTTTTTTTCGCTTCGTAGAGAACTAACATCAACGACAAGCCCTGAGTATTGCTGTAAGTTACTCAATGTCCCTCTTTCAGATGCCCAGTGGTCACCAGGCGAAACTAAGCTGCTTAGTGGATACTTCAAAAGGTGGCTAGGTAAGCATACCCTAAAAGGTATTTGAGCATACAAATTCTGTGATCCTGGCAAGGACAGCTTATATACTGAGAAGAAAACAAGACGAAAAGTGAGTATTCGCTAACACAAACACAGGAATCTGTTCACTGGAAGCAGAAATGTTTATATTGAAATACATTGTGAATCGCTCCTCGTATTGTCATGGTACAGTGAACCGGTACTCCACTTACGGTTGGCTGTGAATCTGCAAACCTCACACCGTCTATCGACAGTCTTTATGAAATGCCCAGATCCCACGGCTCGCTGGTCGGAGCAGGCTCGCTCCGACTGTAGTGCTGCTAACGTTGGGGGGGGGGGGGGGGGGGAGGGAGGGAGGGAGGGAGGGAGGGAGGGAGGGAGGGAGGGAGGGGAGGGGAGGGGGGGTTATGCTACAAATCCCTTCGCTCTCCCCCAAAGTTGGCAGTGCCACAATACGGGAGCAAGCTCTCAGTCATGGGCTCTGGACTTTTGACGAAGACTGTAAATTTGTCTTCAATAAGAGAGTGAACACAAAAGCGTTGTTTGATCGCCATTACTAGTCCATCAAAGGGGTGCCAACACAAATAAAGACTACCGCATGTTTTGTGTCATTTTTTATCTGTGCATGCGCATACTTTTGCCATTATTCCTGTTGGCGCTGCTTTCAAACATGGCAGTTGCGACCATGTGGGGACATGTTCACCCTCATATTGAAGATGGCTGTACATGGGACAAGGAGGGCAATGTATACACTTGCGAAATTCAACATGGGATAGGGACGGCAATGTATACACTTGTGAAGCTCACACCACCAACAAAATCTGTCCTTAAAATACTATCGCGATCCTGCTCCATTCTGCTTCAAGAAAGCTTGTCTGGGGCTGTCGAAATTAGACTACCTGTTACCAGGGCCACTGCTTGTCTACAAAATGGGGCACTGATAGCGACAAAAAAAAATTTATCACACACAAAAAAAGGAATTGAATGGAATGTCATGCCCCATTGATGGGGATGGGAAAAAGCAAGATCCCGGGTGGACGCCCTTTGTCCTCAAGACCAACAATTTACAGCCCTCCAACGAGGTTGTGAAAAGAAGCTTGCGAGTTTACCTCTCTGAATGTTGACTCATCTCAGCCCCATTTGGGCAATGACCCTGTCCCTCTTCTCCTCTCCAAGTCTGCGGAGGATGGAATCTGTGGCTGTCTTGAGCCTAAACTCCTCCAGGGAGTCAGTGTCTGGGCGTCTGTTGTCACCGTCCTCGGCGTCCCCTACAACGCTTTGCTTTCCAGCCTCAATGCAGAGGTTGTGGAGGATGCAACAATCAATAATGAACCTTGCAGAATGGTCAAGAACAACGAAATCGAGGAGCTTCCGCTGTCTAAACCGCATTTTCAGGTCAGCGAAAGAGTTCTCTATCAGCACACGAGTGCCCGAGAATTTCACGTTGAAATCCCTCTGCTTTGTCACCAGACGACCATAATCCCGGAAGGGAGTTAGCATATACTCTGTCAAGGGATAGGCCGCATCGCCGAAAATATGGTACTGGCTCCTGCGGCAGATTTCTAGAAGCTTGTCTCCGACGCTTGATGTTCGAAACACCCTGGCATCATGTACCTTGCTTGGGTGTCCTGTAGTCACATCCGGGAAGCGCTTGTGGTGGTTACAGATTGCTTGCAGTGTTAACGACCGGTAGCCATGCCGGTTAACATAAGTTGACCGGATCTATTTGCCGGGAACTCAGGAGTGATGTACGATCCAGCAATGCAACCAATTGTGTCAGGCACACCGGATACCTGCAGCATAAAAGGTAGACAAAAGTTGCACTCGGTGTTCTGAGATGTTTTGTCAGACGGAACGGAATGACGGTTAGCGTCAAATTTGTTTAAATTAATCCACTGTTATATTCTCGGTGGCTAGTAAGTTACTTGACAACAAATCAATTAAAACAAACTAAGCACGTAGGATGACGAACATATCTTTCAACTGGCAGCTGCATGAGTGCATTCTCTAGCATTCTTCGTTGTCAAAACTGGCAGCAAATATTGGAGAAAAAAAAACGTATGAAAGGGTCGAGGAAAGTGCGAAATGCAAAAATCAATATCAGAAAGAAATATTTGTGTCAGAAAAGCTATTTAATCAGCTGGAAGCTGATTTCCGGCCATGCAGCGATGCCAGCTCTGGAGTCCCATTTTTAGATTGGAACAGCGATGGTGCGGAAACATTATTGTCAATTGCTCTTATGATGAATGATTCAATGATTTCCTTGCCGACTTGCTGTCTTGCCTTTCCAAAATCCACTATGCTCAAATATTGGGTATAAGAGTCCTATTTGTAGCAGTAAGTCTCACAGGCAGCCTTGGGGCGGCCCATGAGAGATGTCAGGGAAAAATGTTTTTGCTTTACAAATGGTTGGGTATTGGCCGCTGATAAATTGTAATGTTTTCGCTCCGTTTTTAATAGCACACCTACGTGTTAATCTGTGTAATCTAATTATCGCAACGACGAAATATGTTCTTGTCGAGACGTCACGGAAAGGGTGCAGCAACCATTCAGTGGGCGGCGACTGCCGAGACACATGCTCGTTTTCAGGGCGAGTGCACACTACAAAAAGTTCCTATAAGCTGCTTACTGTTTAAGTCCGATGATCACCAGCACTACCTGTTTGTCCTCTGGGGTGTTGTTTTTTCCGTCTATTACTATGCCTGCGGTTAACTGCACTTTTTCTCAGGAGACTTGCACAAAGTACTTTTGGACGAACGCCGAGAACTTTGTCGTGCATTGCGATATTCGTCAACGTTTGAAGATGCCATCTGAAGCCCCACTTCGACTGCTGCAATCGATGAACGTCGCTCTCCATTTTACATGGCATGGTTAGATATTGTTGGACCTTTCAACACATGTGGATCTTTCAAGTGTTCACTTCCTTGTATAATTCCCCCTGGGCCTTCAAGGAATTATAAATGATAATGATGATGGTCTCAAGGCAACAGATATTGACTAATTGTCATCGACCTCCTCACTAAATTCGTGAGGTAGTGCACACTGGACAGCTTTTTTTAGGAGATGCAGCTTGGGTCATTGAATCATGGTACAAACCTCTTCAAAGCCTCTTGACAGGCGCTCCAGGTCCTCGGGGAACTTAATGAGGCGCGGTCCGATCCGCAGGATGAAATCTGGAACTCGATCCATCTTGCCGTGAAGCGTACCCTCACCCAGGCTGAAAAGTCTGGCAACGTGTTGGATGCAATCTTTGTTAGCCGCGTACCTGAGTTGTGTACATGGAATGGAAACAAAAATCAATAAAATTGAACACAGAGAACCACAGTCAAGCACTCAACGGAGAAATGACAGCAGATGCTCCTCTGCGCTCTTCGCAGGCGATCCTCCGTGACCGACAGCGGGGTTCATGGGAGACGCCGCGAACATGGTGGATCAGCTTGTAGGCTGTTCGCCTCGAGATGCGAATGTTCAGACGAAACTGGAAGTAAAGGTTTTCCTTGCTTACGCGTGCCGAACCGAACACATAGAAGACGAAGTACGAGACGGATCGCTTACCTCCTCGTCCCAGTAGACGTGGACCTCTCGCTCAATGTAATCCTCGACCTTAGGTATGTTGTTACAAGGTCCAAAGAGTTCTGTGAACTTCCGTTCGCAAACTAGCCACGAACGCGATTCGCCGGAGCTGCTGCCCGAGCTGGAACAACTGCTGCTTGAGCTCGAACTTGAACTGCTCGAGCTCTCTGAAGCGTCGCTTTCACATAGCAGGAGCACCGACGCACGCAAGTTCGGTCCCGCCGCCAATGACGCCATTTTGCGCAACAGCGCGATCCACTCGAGGGCCTGCCGGGCATGCGCAGCTCTCCCAAATTCGGCGGGGCGGTTTCGCCGCTGTTTTATGCGCTTCAAAGAGCTCGCGCTGCCACAAACCTGCGATCTGCAGACGACCAACGTGATCCGAATCCCCGAGGTGAAGATGCGCCTGAAGGAGCGGGTTTTGAGCGCGCCAGATCTACCATGCTCAATTCACCATGAGTCGCGATTACCCAGATCGAAGCCCGAGAAGGAGACCCGATGATTATATCACGTTCGCAAAGCGCAGAGGAAAGGAGTTCTAAGGGTACTGCAGCTGCTTTCCCAATCAACCGATGTTCCACCAGCTGGAGCGAATTTCTCATTTCTGCGGAAGGAGCAGTGTTGACGAACGCTTATCGCTGGGCACACCTCGATGTCGAAGCCAATGGTCTTTCGACTCCGTTGTTTGCAGAACTGGTTGTCGATCCTGATGTGTCGCGTGATGTGCGGTGCTGACGAAGGGATTGTCCGTGGCTCGAGGAATAGCAAAGGTAAGACGTAACGTGCGCGAAGTAGCTGGGTATCGGTTGTGCTGACGACCAGAAGACTGAGTTACAGCTTTCGAAACGCGAGTTTCTTTACCTCCGCAGGAAGCTGGCTTCGGAAATCAATGCAGTTCGCAGAAATCTCAAGTTACGCTTTTATTGGCTGCTCCTCTCGCCCCGTATACAAGAGACCTGGAGTTTTCGTTGAGACGTATTGAACTCAATTTGCTCGATTCGTGCCGCCATAATGAGATGCAGACGACCGAGGAACTTTGCTACCTTGCTTTCAGGGACAAAAGTTTCTCCTTTATTTAAAAAAAAAACAACATAGGTTCCAAGCGCATTCCTCCCTTTAGAGAGGTATATCTAAACCGCTTTTTTCTAGGTGTGTAGTCCCTTCCATACCTCAGCGCTTAGAAGGAAGATCCGTCTCCAAACAAGGAACCGGATGCATCTCGACTGAGGGGCGTGGTCGAGCATGTCACAAAACAATACATTTTAGTTTTTCCACTCATGTTCGCTTTTCAGTGCCAACGTCGAGGAACCAAATCACTTCCGAAGAAACCGCCTGAAGCAGTCTTTCGTATAAAGTAGAATATAGGCGATAAAGTAACGCAACACACTATAATAACTTAAAACGTCAATTTCAACGTTTTAAATTATTCCGACTAAACTTGGAAACAAATTATTGATTTATCAAAATATGTCTTTAATATATACAAAGTGCAGCTCCACTTGCCAATAAATTGGGTCAAAACATCAAATCTACTACTCAGCATATGAAAGATATGATCACTATTCTAGTATCATAATAAAGAAAGGATATCTCGTTTGTACAGGAAATAGAACAGCGCGTATGTTTTTACGTCTAATTTAGAATATGCGAACCGCAACAATTTCTAGTATACCGTATTAAATACGTCAACAATCACATGGCGAGACTAATTTAAGTAGTGGAATAATTTCAGGGTTTTGGTATACTGCTGCAATTACATTAATACAATAGGTGGAGGAACCGAGCACATATTGACGCAGCGACAGTCTGATAGCGTCCAACGAGCCTACTCCCTGGGCTCACAAGCTGCATCGTTCGGATAGAGGAGGACATACACCGAGACTTCTGGCTCCGCCTACTAATACGTTATTTTGATTCAAAACTGTCTGCAAGAACAATTGTGGGGAAGTCTGTGAGAAAAACAAAACTCCGTTTGCTGAGAGTTACGAAATATAGTAGAGAGATTGGGTTACATATAAATCTCAACGGCTGCCAGAAATGTTGTCGTTATTGCAAGGAACCATGTTTTTGCTTATCGTTCTGGAGAAACCGACGATCTTGGACAGTTTGAAATACGAAGACAGTGGCCTCAAGATGTTCAAAGACATACCTAAAGAGATCATCCTCTCACTTGAATCGGGAAACGGCTTCATGGACGTCTTTGTGCCTACAGTCTGCCTCAAGGACAACACTGCGTTCTTCAAGGCTTTCCTGGACTCCCGAGAGAAACCGGTGACGTTCTGGACTGACGGCAGGTTACAGTCAAGGCATTGCAAATACAAGATATGCTACACGATTAGGATGTCGTTTTTTTCAAATAGTTTACTTCATATGTGGAAAATACGATCTTGATAACCTATGGAATAGCCTTCAAACAGATTATTTCAAGTCTGCTTTCATTGTAGTGGAATATGGGAAACATTCCTCGGAAGGTAATACAAAGATTTTTGCATGGCCATTTCACCCACCATACCCTAGAGCCAGCGGTAGATACGTAAGGAGTTTCGACAACGGCAGTCTCATCTTGACTAGCGAGTTCGAAAGGAAAGTAATCGAACAGAAACCTCTTCCAGGGGGTCTTTTAGAACGGCAACGGACGCTTAATAGGAGCTTAATACGCGTCGAATGTGTAGGCACTTACGCCTGCCACCATCCAAGTACCAACGTTACATTACAGTTGTTGACGCACCGCAACGCTTCTGTTACACTTGACAGTAATCTCCACATTCATGAGCTACTTTTTAGTGGATATATCAATAACTTAAACAATCGTGCAGATAGAGACAGCGGTGGCCTATTTGTCCCGCTTCATGATTTCGTATCGGCCGGTTTTTCATTTTATGTACGCAAGCGTGATCCGGTTCCCAAAGAAAAAATATTTATCTTGCCATTCGGTTGGGAGGTATGGGTAGGGCTTCTGGCGTCTTGCTTACTGTTAGTCTTGACGTATGGCCTAATTGCGAAGTTTACGCTAACTGGGGATGTGAATATCGCCGTCTTTGTATTTCCGTTGATTGCTGCATTCTTTCAGCAGAGCACTCAGCTCCACACAAGACTTTTGAATACGTATCAGTCCCGATTGTTGTACGGCATAGTGGCATTAATGTTTGTCGTGATGTCGACAGCATTCAAAGGCCGTCTCACCTCGCTCTTGAACGATCTTCCGCTTGATGGAGAAGCCATCCAGTTCGTTTCATTTGAGCACCTTGCTGGAACTGGACATCGGCTGTGCTTCCTTGAAAGTCCAGGCATTCTTGGCGCATTTGGACCACTGACTCTCTTTGGAAAAAATTATTTAATCCGGAGTTATGGTCAATGCTACCAAACCTCGAACTCGGCTCGAAGTAGTCCTCGCGCGATTAAAATCGACGCTGACGGAAGGGACACCTTCTTCACCTACAACTCGCGGACAGGTCCCAGCCAGGCTTTGAGGCGAGAGCTTCTCGGAAGAGGCTATGTCGAGACCAAGGGCGCCTTGTTCTCGCACCCCGTAGGGCCAGAAATGAGGTCATCTTCCGTCTACCGACAGGAATTGGGCGCAACATTGAGTCGGGCGATTGAGGCGGGTTTATACGAAAGATACGCTGCCCTTGCCGAATACAAAAGCCGATTCTTTCATGAGAATAATTTGGAACATACCGAAGAATTTGCTTTTAATTTAGACGATCTGAGACCGTTCTTTCTGGCTTGGGTCTTGGGTATGTCCTACTCAATTCTTGTGTTTATTTTTGAGCCGCTCTTATCGCGTGTGGAATGCCTAAATCACGCGGATAGCGGGAGGATGAAACCCAAACAACATTCAAATTATGTGATACCAGCCACGCGCCTTTTGAAAAAAGGTCGTGATCGCGTTCTTGAAAGAAACTAAAAGGAATTGTTTAAGAATGTTAATCTAGATGGCGTTAATCTTTTTGGCCAAATGATAGAAAGTGAATGCTCGAAACATTATAAAATGAGCAGTGATGTTTTTTATTCACGCGCTAGATTTGTGCACAACTTTAAATTTTAAATATGCATTTATACTCGCAATTTCTTACAATAGTTTATACGTATGTGTCTTATTGTTTTGAATAATTTACGATTTTTATGTTAAGATTTTAATGTTTTCCAAATATTGATGAACGCGAACTATCGGCCTAAGAAATCCTGAAGCACTGACTCCTAAAGGGATATTTCAGAATAATCGAAAGAACTGATTGTAGAAGATATTCGACGAAGTTTCATAACGTGCTTATTTCCCAGATACACAGAACGTTGAAATCCCGATAAGACCTGAGGTTTACTTGGTTCCTATACTTTATAATAAACAATCATTACCTCCTTTGGGAGTATAAACCACAGTCTCTTTTCGAGGGAAAATATTTCTCACTTCCGCGTGTTACTTTGTGTGGTCGAGATCTTGTTAACGAAATTCTTAAAATGTGTCAAAATATAACAAACTGTACAACGCAATAACCTATTCGGCATTCTAGAAGTGCAACCAAAGACGATTTTAAGTACGGATGGATTGAGATGCATGGTTTATTCACTGGGTGTTTTTTCTGCATAACATTTTCTCACACAGGCACAGCTGTTATTTCGAATCATGTTGAAAAGCTCTGAAGGAGTGTTCAGAATCATATTTTCTGAAGAGCGTTTTGACGACCTTACGCAGGCCGCCGTGTGAGACTCTGAAGTTTGAACTCAGGCTTTGAACATATCTACCATATATGCGGAAACTTATTTTGCGCAACACACGTGTGGAATATGGAGTTGATGATATAAGAAATCTTTCCAACACCCTGCCCCTTCGTGCCTGCAATTTGCGGGTTTGTGTCACGGTCGGCACTGAGCCTTATCTCCGAACTGCCTTGAAGTGTAATGTGTATTCGCTTTGAAAGAGGTGTCACTGAAGTTGAGTGAATACTGTGATTATATATAACATTGAATATTGATGTATGCAAACGACTGATGTTAATAAATATCGTGTTTATGTGCTGGTCATTTATATAGCTCTGTTGCGTGCAATTATTTGCACGAATGAAATTTTGATATTGTTCACTTTAGCTATCTCTCGTTGTCTGGAATGTCAAAAGGATATTCAATACCAGATTATCCCATGCATGCCTCCCGTTCCTAATCTATCACGACATATTTCATCACACTAGTGTCCACGACTTTGATGGTTATGGACGAGTTAAAAAGTGACCCTCAATCAGCCGCCGAGTACATCCATATATAACCCTTTAAAGGAAATCTTCATGCGAGCACCCCAAGCTTCCCGTTCTCTGGCCACTGGCTCTTGGCCAATGGCCAGAGAAAGGGCAGTCATCGGTCAATAGATGGCCACTGTCTGGCTACTTGCCAAAAGGCCATTGCCAGCCATTGGCCAATGATCGGCCAACTCCGTACTGCTTGGGTAAATAGAAGCTCTGTTGACGTCAGATAAATGCGTGGAGTGCTAGGAAGTGGTTTCAGTCGGAAATGTCAGATGTGCCGAAGAGATGAACTGGTCCTAGGGAAGAGGTATGTTTAAGTGGGCTACGGATTTTCAAACTGTTCCTGTTGTTACCATGAAATCAAAGGCGCAGCCATGCAGAACATTGAGGCGAGGACAGTGTTTCATCAACTGTAGATTCTCGTCATTGATCGATCAGCAAATTTGCAACTCCTTAGAGCTTATTCCTGTCAGAGGTCTTGCGGTTCACTCAAACATGTTTGCTTTGGATAAATGATCTGACACGTTGCGCCCATGCTCTACAGATTTTTGCTTGGCATGCCATACGAGTTGGTTATGACGAAATTTCTAGACTGCCAAGAGAGACGACTTTTCTTTCTTCAAGAACCGTTTGCGCACGTCAGGAATACCGGTCGACTTAGATGTTGGCTTCTGGATCGCCAAAGGATCCTGGCTGAAGGTCCTCTTGTTCCCTGCCCCACCGAATCGTATTCGTCAGCGTGGAATTCGTCACGAGACGCCCCCCTCTTTGACGCGGATTTCATCAGTAGGGGAAGCAGCTCTGCAGCGATGTGGCAGCCAGGGCAGCCATATCCCTCATTTTCCTCCAACTACAGGTTTTTGCTTGGCATGCCGTACGACTGGGTTACGATGACCTTTGAAGTCTGCCGAGAGACCCGACTCTTCTTCAAGACCGGTTGTTGGACATCAGGAATACCAGACGACTCAATTGTTGGCCCCATTGATGGTACAATTGACGGCGCGTATGCCCAAATTTCTGGGAAACGCCCCCTTTTTGCCTAAATATGGCGTCTGAGGTCACCTTTGTGGAGCGATAACTTAAAAAACACTGAACTGCTTCAAAAGCACTTGGGCATATGAGTCATAGACCTAGAGGAGATTCATAATAAAGAATTATAGACTGCCGAGTGTCGCCATTGATGGTACAATGGACCTTTTCCATATACCGACGGCACCAGGCGGTGGCTGCGCGAACTAAAAAATCGAGGAAGTGACCTGCGCTACCAATCAATAATGGGAGCTACGTTACCAGTTGCTTCGCTCTCTGAGCAGCGTCGCGTGCCCAATGCAACGAGGTAGGCCTAGCGCGACTTTAAAGAAGGAAATCCGTAGCGTCCACCCAAACGTCGTGTTTTTCTTTCCGTTCACTTTCTTTTTTTGTGCAACACAATTATATATATGCTGCAATTACGTGTTCTACTCGTTGATTTACAGCCTCATTCCGAATTTCCTCGATTTTTTCGTGCCGACTTCCACCGCTTGGCATCGGGCGCTCGCGCGTGCGCAGAACGCTTCTCGGAAAAGGTCCATTGACGGCGCGTATGCCCAAATTTCTGGGAAACACCCCCTTTTTGGCTGATTTTGACGTCTGAGGCAACCTTTGGAGAGCGATAACTAAATAAATTCTGGGCCGCTTCAAAAGCACTCGGGCATATGTGTCATAGACCTAGAGGAGGTTCATTATAATTAATGATAGACTGCCGAGTGTCGCCATTGATGGTACAATTGACGGCGCGTATGCCCACATTTCTGGGACTCGCCCCTTTTTTGCCTGATTTTGACGTCTGAGGTTGTGATGACTTAAGAAATACTGGGTCGCTTCAAAAGCTCTCGGGCGTACGCGTAGCAAACCGACATAAGATTGATTAATTAGCAGTAACAGCGTGCTAAATGTCGCCACAAATGATACTCTTCATGTCGCGTTTGCCAAAATGTCTGAACCACGGCCACTCATTTTGGCATTTTTATCTTTAATACCATCCTTGAAGTGCAATAGTTAGAGAAATGAAATGCTGGCACTTTGCAGAGGACATTTTTATCTTTAATACCATCCTTGAAGTGCAATAGCTGGAGAAATGAAATGCTGGCACTTTGCAGAGGATAGTTAGGATAAAAACAAATATTTTTGTGTGCTTAATTATTCAGCACTTTAAGTATAATTTATTTCTGCTAATTACGCGAGGAGCAAAAAAATGCACTCAGACTTCGTTTTTATAATTTAAGAAGAAAATATTTAATGTAGTTGAAGTTTTTGTATACAATACGTGTGTTGCTAAAAAAAGTATTTAGGAACGCAGCAACATCGCTGAATCCTCGAGTCTCCTCACCAACTGCGGCTTCTTTTTTGGTATTTAAAGTCCTCGGTAACCACTTTAAAATTAAGTAATTTGAAAATAAAAAATGTTTCCATATAGCTAGACACATTGGCTACATATATATAGTGTTAGGAAGATAAAGACGAGGAACGGTTGGGTACGGGGGAACGTGCGAGCAGCTCGAGAGGCCGCGCTGTGTGTGCTTACGAACGGTTCGCAATATCTGTCGCTCCCTCACTGCCTCTTAATTTATCCCATTTCCCACCCTTGCAAGTGGTGGAGGTGCGGGGTAAGGACGTAGTTCATCGCGGATGATAGTCCTAATCAATGTAGCTATGTCGGTATTGGAGTAGCAGAAGGTGACCTCTCCGCGGTCACCTTCTGCCACTCCTTCAAGCTGCGAGTCTGTTCAGATGATCGACCCTTCCCTGACCAACACAGAGCATCAGGCTCTCTCCACTCTGCTAACCACGTACAGTGATTTATTTGATTTTGACCGACGTGCCCTCACGAAGACAACGACTGTGAACCACAGCATTGACACCGGTACGGCAACTCCAGTGAAAAGTCGAGCTTACAGAGTTTCACCAGCGGAGCGCCGAACGATACAAGAAAACGTCGCTGACATGCTCAAGAAAAACGTAATCGAACCTTCATCCAGCCCTTGGTCGTCGCCTGTAGTACTCGTGAAAAAAAAGGATGGTTCATGGCGATTTTGCGTTGACTACCGCCGCTTAAACAAAGTCACCAAAAAAGACGCCTACCCGTTACCTCGAATTGACGACACCTTAGACACGCTTCAGGGCTCATCCTTTTTCTCTTCTATGGACCTACGCAGCGGCTACTGGCAAATACCTCTCTCCGATGACGCCAAACCAAAAACAGCATTTATCACTCCTGGTGGCCTTTACCAATTCAACGTAATGCCGTTTGGACTATGCAATGCCCCCGCGACATTTGAACGAATGATGGACAATTTGCTTAGGGGCTTTACGTGGAACATTTGTTTATGCTATCTGGACGACGTTGTTGTCTTTTCAGCGACGTTTGACGAGCATATACGCCGACTGCGCCAAGTTCTCGATTGTTTCCGTGCAGCTAAACTACAGCTAAACTCCAAAAAGTGCAGGTTCGGAGCGCGGCAAATCAAAGTACTTGGCCACCTGGTCAGTGTCGACGGAATTCGCCCTGACCCCGACAAGATTCAAGCCGTCTCCGAATTTCCTGTGCCTAAGAACTTGAAAGACGTTCGCGGTTTTCTTGGCCTCTGCACCTATTTTCGAAAATTTATACCGGCGTTTTCCAACCTTGCCGAACCGCTGAATGAGCTACTTCGAATGGGCCGAGCCTTCCACTGGGATCAACCCCAAGAACACGCCTTCAACTCTCTTAAGCGGGCCCTCATCTCTGACCCGATTCTTGGACATTTCTTAGAAGGCGCCGACACAGAATTACGCACCGACGCGAGCGGTCACGGATTAGGTGCTGTCCTGGCGCAAAACGTTGGTAACACAAAGCGAGTGATTGCATACGCAAGCCGAACTCTTACAAAATGCGAACGTAACTATGCAATCACCGAACGTGAGTGCTTGGCTGTCGTATGGGCCATTACCAAATTTCGTCCATATCTTTATGGAACCCACTTTCGAGTCGTCACAGATCACCACGCCCTTTGCTGGCTTACGAATCTTAAGGACCCATCTGGACGCCTTGCACGTTGGTCCCTCAAGATTCAGGACTACGACTTCAGCATCGTCCACAAGTCTGGAAAGCTACACCTCGATGCTGACGGCTTGTCTCGGTGTCCACTGCCTAGTGAGCCTTCTGGACAGGAACCCCGGGGCTCCCCTTTGCTCTCTGCAGCCTTGGACACAATTGATGTAGCCGACGCTCAACTATCGGACCAACACTTAAAACCTATCATACATTACCTATTGGGAACCGCCACACGCTCCACGCGCCAACTGCAACGACAGGCTACCCTTTTCACGCTTCACGAGGGTGTTCTTTATAGAAAAAACTACGAACCACATGGGCGTCCGTGGCTGCTTGTTGTACCCCGAATACTCCAAAGAGATATCATACAAGCGCATCATGACGACCCGACTGCTGGTCACCTTGGATTTAGCAAGACATACTTCCGCATCCGTGCTCGCTATTTTTGGAACGGCATGTACCGCACCATTAACAGATACATCCGAACATGTCGCCTTTGCCAAACGAAGAAAAGCCGTACGACCAGGACACCCGGTCCTCTTCAATCTATTGCTCCACCGGACACTCCCTTTAAAAAAATTGGTATCGATTTTTTGGGTCCTTTTCCGCTTTCTGCCAACAAAAACCGATGGGTTATTGTGGCCGTCGACTACCTGACGCGGTACGCTGAGACGACATCTGTACCAAAGGCCACTGCCCAAGAAGTAGCGGATTTCTTTCTCCATAAGATCCTACTGCGTCATGGAGCACCACAAGTCATCATCAGTGATCGAGGCACTCCGTTCATCGCTCAGCTTCTTGAGGAGATTTTACGCCTCTTCAACACAGTTCACAAGTGGACGAGCGCGTACCACCCACAGACTAACGGACTGACCGAACGCCTTAACAAGACATTATCACAAATGATATCTATGTATGTCGACGACCATCATACCAATTGGGACACCGTCATCCCTTATGTGACTTACGCATACAACACAGCACACCAGGCCACCACGGGCTTCTCCCCTTACTACCTTTTATACGCCCGCGAACCTCTCACAACTCTTGACACAGTTTTGCCCTTTATCAACCACCCCCCAGTCAGTGGCTTTGCCGCCGACATCGTCTGCCGAGCCCAAGATGCTCGTCACCTTGCCCGCCTCCACACCTTCAAGTCGCAGCAGCAACAGCAGCTTCGCCACGCCGAGAGTCACTCTTCCGTCACTTACGAGATTGGGGACATAGTTCTCCTAGCCACACCGCTGCGTCAACCGGGACTATCTCAAAAACTTCTCTCTAAGTACATTGGACCCTATCGTGTTGTTCGTCGCCTTTCCCCCACGAATTATGAAGTGTCACCGCTGTCGCCTCCACAGGATCATCGCTCGAAGACCACAGACATTGTTCACGTTGCCAGGATGAAGCCATTCTGCATTCCGGACAACCCCCATTGATCTGACCCATGTCAGCTCTTACCATATATATATATATATATATATAGCAAAATGCAACTAATTTAATGGAAAGACGGTGAGAGTGCAGGCGTGCTGGTGGTAGCTAATCATGTCGTATTACACCTGAGACTGCGGTGGAAGAAATCGGAAGAACTTTCAGTAGAAGGAACAGACACAGAGAACGTCTCAAACTCAGCTAACTGGTTTATTTCTCAAACAGCCTTTAAGTACCCACGGAACTTTTTTCCCAACCACACTCAACAGATAAACTCCTTTGTTGCAGACATTTCAAGCCGGATGGATACAAAAGATACAAAACAACCCACACATGAGACGAGGACTTAACAATGGGACACTGCGGATCATCGCAGTGACCTTGACAGAGATATGTCCCGAATTATCCTAACAGTCGGGTCAAAGCGCACAAAAAAAAAAAAAGGAAAACGAAAAAACACACAGGTGGCCTCTAAACCGTGGCGACGCACCCAGACATAAAGAGACCATAAAAAACATTTTTTTTCCCCTCCCTTTTTTTCCCTTCCCTTTCCTTTCCTTGGGAAAACACACCCAAGTCATCTCAAAATCGCGATCACAAACACATTTAAAAAAAAAAAAATTTGATATATATACACATATACATTGTCTCTCCCCCCCTTTTCTCGTAAACCGAATGCGCACGCTCAAAGTCTGAGAAACTTTTTGGAGTTGCGTCCAAGTTGCATCGATGCCTGGCTTATGCAGTTTCCGATAGAACTTATTCTTATTGTTTCTTTAACGACCCTCTTAATGTCATTTCGCTCTTTATGCAGAACTTCTGTCTCTGACCAATGCGCATTACAATTATTGCATTCCTCTATGTGCTTTGCTATTTCGGAGTTCGGCGCATGCGTGCGTACATTTCTCTCGTGTTCTAGTAACCTGTCATTAAGGCATCTTGAAGTTTGTCCCACGTACCTAAATCCACATGTCAACGGAATCTCATATACTACACTCTCTTTGCAAGGAACTGAAGGTTCCCGATGGGCCTTCTGACAGCCCTTGTGGTCCGACAGAAAGGGCGTCAACCTACTCATTTTTAAATCTGAAGAAAACACTACGTCCACGCCGAACTTTTTTGCGAGAGCCTTTAGGTTGTGGGAAATCCCGTGGAAATACGGGATTACTGCTATCTTCTTTCTTGCTTCCTTTTCCCGTGGTTCGTTGTTAAATTTCAGTTCTAATTGTCTTTTAATGAATTCTTCTTCATAACCTGCAGATTCTAGCCTCCTCCACTGTTCTTTCACAGCACTACTCATAAAATGAGCGCATGATTTACCCAACGCGTTTGTTACTAAGGACTTAACTACCCCTGCTTTAACCGACTTGGCGTGACAACTCTTTCTACTTAACACAGATTTTCCGGCTTTTTTCCCGTATTCCCAACAAAGACCTTCTTCGACATGTACGCGTAAATCTAGAAACTGCAGGATCCCATTTTCAGGTTTTTCAGTTGTAAACCTAAGCTCCGGAGCTGCTGCTTTTATAATCGATTCCAAAACCTGAGCCTCATTCTCTCGAAAAGCGCAAATAAAAATACCATCCACGTACCTTTTAACAATGCAACCATTCAAGTTATTTTCTTTAAGTGTTTCACTTACGCAACTATCTAAGGTGTTAAGATAGATTTCTGCTAACATCGGGGCCACCGAAGATCCAATGCATACACCATCTCTTTGAACATATTTCTGCCCATTATATTCTACAACTGTTGCTTGAAGGTACAAATCAAGAAGTGAAAGGAAACTGTCGACGGCGATGCCCGTCCTGGACTGAAAGTTTACCAGGTTTAACTCTAGCACCTGCCGAACTCTTTGCATCAAGCGCATTTTCTCAAGCGAATAGTATAGATCCTTAATGTCCATTGACATTACAGTGCATTGACTTCCATGAAAGCCCTCTAGAACATCAATTAGTGCCTCTGAATTTCTCAGTGAAAGACTCCCCTCCAGTTGAATTACATTCAACCCTCTTTGCAAAAATTTCGAGACGCTACACTGCCACGTTCCGAGTTCGTTGATTACTGTGCGAAAAGGCATATTCGGTTTGTGATCTTTCAAAAAAAATTTTAGACTTAACGAAGACCTTGTTTGGTTAACTACTTGTTTTGCCAAATTATCCATCTCATCTTCCTTGAAGATTTCAACAATATTCTTCTTAATTTTCTTAATGTTCCCTTTCCATTCAATGAAGAGTGCGCTGAGGGCTTCGTCTGCCTTTCTTCCGAACACTGTCTCGGGAAGGACACCGAACATACCACTTTTGTCAGTCTGCAGCAGACGCAGCGATCCCCTTTCTAGTTCCTTCGCGGCAGCGCTTATGACACGAAAATCTCTCTTTTCAGTTGGAAAGCTATCATTCATCAGTTTGTCCATTCTATCAACAGCACAATCCACGAACGTGGCTCTTTCATCATGACCCGTCACTTTCGAAATAATCTGAATTGCGGAAAACACATCTACCCTTGAAGGTTTCACGTTCATGCAAAACTTTGGGCCATTCCCCAGTGTTTGTTCCGTCTTTCTAGAAATGGACACCTCGCATGGATTCACCACGTGCGGTATAGTCAGATTGGACTGATTGTTGATGTCTGGTAGTCTTCCACATGCTGTCGCCTGATTGTTCCTTTGGATGCTCCTTAACACTGTTCTTCGCTTTACACTCCAAAGACTGTCGAAAAGTACCTTTTTTCCTGCGTTCCAGCGTTGGAAGTCCTGATCGTGCTTGTATTGCTGGCCTGAAAAACCTGAAAATGGGATCCTGCAGTTTCTAGATTTACGCGTACATGTCGAAGAAGGTCTTTGTTGGGAATACGGGAAAAAAGCCGGAAAACCTGTGTTAAGTAGAAAGAGTTGTCACGCCAAGTCGGTTAAAGCAGGGGTAGTTAAGTCCTTAGTAACAAACGCGTTGGGTAAATCATGCGCTCATTTTATGAGTAGTGCTGTGAAAGAACAGTGGAGGAGGCTAGAATCTGCAGGTTATGAAGAAGAATTCATTAAAAGACAATTAGAACTGAAATTTAACAACGAACCACGGGAAAAGGAAGCAAGAAAGAAGATAGCAGTAATCCCGTATTTCCACGGGATTTCCCACAACCTAAAGGCTCTCGCAAAAAAGTTCGGCGTGGACGTAGTGTTTTCTTCAGATTTAAAAATGAGTAGGTTGACGCCCTTTCTGTCGGACCACAAGGGCTGTCAGAAGGCCCATCGGGATCCTTCAGTTCCTTGCAAAGAGAGTGTAGTATATGAGATTCCGTTGACATGTGGATTTAGGTACGTGGGACAAACTTCAAGATGCCTTAATGACAGGTTACTAGAACACGAGAGAAATGTACGCACGCATGCGCCAAACTTCGAAATAGCAAAGCACATAAAGGAATGCAATAATTGTAATGCGCATTGGTCAGAGACAGAAGTTCTGCATAAAGAGCGAAATGACATTAAGAGGGTCGTTAAAGAAACAATAAGAATAAGTTCTATCGGAAACTGCATAAGCCAAGCATCGATGCTACTTGGACGCAACTCCAAAAAGTTTCTCAGACTTTGAGCGTACGCATTCGGTTTACGAGAAAAGGGGGGGAGAGACAATGTATATGTGTATATATATCAAAAAAAAATTTTTTTTTAATGTGCTTGTGATTGCGATTTCGAGATCACTTGGGTGTGTTTTCCCAAGGAAAGGAAAGGGAAGGGGAAAAAAGGGAGGGAAAAAAAAGTGTTTTTTATGGTCTCTTTATGTCTGGGTGCGTCGCCACGGTTTAGAGGCCACCTGTGTGTTTTTTCGTTTTCCTTTTTTTTTTTTTTTTGTGGGCTTTGACCCGACTGTTAGGATAATTCGGGACATATCTCTGTCAAGGTCACTGCGATGATCCGCAGTGTCCCATTGTTAAGTCCTCGTCTCATGTGTGGGTTGTTTTGTATCTTTTGTATCCATCCGGCTTGAAATGTCTGCAACAAAGGAGTTTATCTGTTGAGTGTGGTTGGGAAAAAAGTTTTGTGGGTACTTAAAGGCTGTTTGAGAAATAAACCAGTTAGCTGAGTTTGAGACGTTCTCTGTGTCCGTTCCTTCTACTGAAAGTTCTTCCGATTTCTTCCACCGCAGTCTCAGGTGTAATACGACATGATTAATTTAATGGTGTGGTTTTCTTGGGGTTTGCATTGAATGTTGAAAAGACGTATGATTTTTCTGCGGTTCGCCTTAGGAACCAATGACAAAAAGTTTCGTTGCATTTTGGCGAGACTTAATATAAACCCACGACCCCGCAATTTCTCGGGCAGTTTGAGGGCAACGTAGTAAAAAGTGACACAAAAGTGCAAAGCGATTGAGTGGTTAGTTGTCTTTGTATATAAAAATATCCCTTTGGTTCATCGAGTTACGGGCGTCGGCGCAACGGCGGCCGATAGATGGCGTAAGTAGTGGCGGCGCGCGCCTGTCCGGGAATCTTGGGGCTGGAGTTTATGCGGCCAGGTTGTGGGTTCGTTGAAGCCCATCAGTGTGTCGTTGTAGGAATATGTGCTGGATTTGTTGACATTAGGTCACAATGTAATTTCAGAAGTTTACCGCAATGCGTCAAAACTCAACCTTGAGTAGTTGTCTTGACATCAAGCGGTCGATACATTAAATAGATAGAAAGAGTTGTGGCGGTTTAGATATTTTAAAGTGAACGTTAAAATGCGAGTGCTGTCTCGTTGCCTGAACAAAACAAGATGATATATCGACGGAACAAAGCTAGAGGAGAGATTGCATCAAAATAAGCTCAGTAGTTGAAGCGATATTCGAACCATATATGTTAGCAATTAGCTCTGCATTTTTCATGTATTAAGGGCTTTCGTTTTTATAGAGCAATATTTTTTTTACTTCGGCCGGGTAATTCTGTATTGACCGGGGACGTCGAAGTTCCTTTCTATGCTATTTGTTGTTTTGTGTTACTATGTAGAATATATCCGAAATAAAAAATTAAAGACACTTTAAAACGATTGTTGCAGTAGTGACCTCGTTGTTCGACTTTAGCGCTGAATATCGAACGTGCAAGAGAATACGAAACAAACCCTTCGCGTATTGGAGGAGCTGCACAATATACGCACTGTTTAGTATACAGGGTGGTTTAGCCAAGTGGTGCCTAGACTTAAAGACATCCGATGTAGGCTACGCTAGTCGATTTAACTTCAAAGTGTTATTGAAAAAGTCAGTATATTTTTGCGATCTGCCAAACTCACGAAGTAACAGAGACTAATAAGTTATATTTTGACGATTTTAATTTTGGCGGACGCCTTCTAATACAAACTTTCCAGAACGTGTTGAGAAGGATCCCATCTTGGCGTTTTCATTAAAGTCTCCTTCTGGTGCTTCATTTTTAGAGCTTTAAAAAAGCGCGTGAGATGTTAGGGCCCTTAGTCGCATAAAATTATTTCTTTTTTACATGAGCCCTATCATTGTTCTGGCTCATATTGAAGTAAATAAGACACGGGCTTGGGATTCCCCAATCTGGGGAATTATGTTAGAGTAACATGTTACCCGTGGGAGTAATACGTAACCCAATGTCTCTATATCCTCAGTAACTTTGAAGAAACGGTGTTGTTTTGTTTTTCGTAGAGATTTTCCAAGAATTGTTTCTGCACATAGTCTTAACATCAGTAGGACGGACTGGTGGGCGGAACCGGAAGTCGTGGTGTATATCCTTTTCTGTCTGAACGGCGGAGTTTAAGCGCCCTGGGAGTAGCTTTGTTGAAGGCTATCGGTATGTCACTGTGTGACTGTGTGGTGGATTTCTTCACCTCCTGTCTTAATGTAATTGCAGCAATTTACCAATACCCTGAAATCCTCTCATTTCCAGAATTACTCTTGCCATATCACTGTAGATTGATTTAATAGGATATACAAGGATTGTAGCGGTTCGCATGTTCTAAATTACACGTGAAAATATGCGTTCGGTTCTATTTCATTTCATTATAGGGAGTGTAAAGACTCTACACTTTTTTTTTTTTACCGTGTACACAAAAACTCTTTATTTTAAAATGTTTCGAGCATTCACTTTCCATAACTTGACAAAATATACACGCCAAATGGTTCCACATTCTTAGAAGTTTTCCTTTAGTTTCTTTTACCAACGACACTACGATCTGTTTTTGTAAGGCGCGTGGTTCGTATCACGCGTCGGAGAGATTGTTTGGATTTCATCCTCCCATCATCCGTGCAATTGAGGACTCCCACACGCGATAAGATCGCCTCAACAATAAACACAAGAACTGCGCAGACCATACCCACGACCCAAGCCAGAAAGAACGGTCTCAGATCGTCGAAATTTAGAAGCAGTTCTTACGTGTGTTCCAAGTGATTCTCGTGGAAGAATCTGCTCTTGTACTCGACAAGGGTAGCATACCTTTCGTATAAGCTCGCCTCAATCGCCCGACTCAACGTTGCGCTGAAGTCCTGTCGGTAGATTGAAGATGGCCTCATTTCTGGCCCTACGGGGTACGAGAACAAAGCGCCTTTGGTCTCGACATAGCCTCTTGCGAGAAGCTCTCGCCTCAAAGCCTCGCTGGGACCTGTTCGCGAATTGTAGGTGAAGAAGGTGTCCCTTCCGTCAGCTGATATTTTAATGGAGCGACGACCGTGTAGAGCGGAGTTCGAACTTTGGAAGCATTGGCGTTCCGTCCGGATTGCGCCATTCTTAAAGATCATTTGTGATCCAAGTGTACCAAGGATGCCCGGATTTTCAAGGAAGCAGAGCCGATGTCCTCTTCTAACAAGATGGTCGAACGACGCGAACTCTGTGGCTTCTCCATCGAGCGGAAGGTCGTTAAGAAGCGAAGTCAGACGGCCTTTGAATGCAGTCGAAATCACGACGAACATTAACGCCATTATGCCGTACAACAATCTGGACGGATACTTGTTCAACAGGCTTGAGTGTAACTGAGTGCTCTGCTGAAAGAATGCCGCAACCATCGGAAACACAAAGACTGAAATATTCACATCCGCCTTCAGCGTGAACTTCATAATTAGGCCATATGCTAAGACAAGTAGCAAGCAAGACGTCAGAAGTCCTACCCATGCCTCCCATAAGAATGGCAATATAAATATTGTTTCCTTGGGAACCGGATCACGCTTGCGAACATAAATTGACAAACCAGCCGATCCGAAATGATGAAGCGCGTCAAATATATATGCGCTGTTCTCTATCTGCCTGATTGTTCAAACTATTTATAAATGTGCTAAAATATGGCTCGTAAGGGTCGAAGTTACTGTCAAATCGAACCGAAGCGCTGCGCTGCGTCAACAGCTGTAATGTAACGTTGATACTTGGATGCTGGCAGGCGTAAGGGGTTAGACATACGACGTGTATTAAGCTCCTATTAAGAGTCTGTTGCCGTTCTAACAGACCCCTCGTAAGAGTTTGGGGTTTTAATGAGTTTCTTTTCAAACTCGCTAGTCAAGACGAGACTGCCGTTGTCGAAACTCAATACGTATCTACCGCTGACTCTAGGGTACAGTGGGTGAAATGGCACTCTAGAAAACTCTAGATTAATTTCCGATGAATGTTTCGCGTTTTCTGCCACAATGAAAGCAGACATAAAGTAATTTTCATTGAGGCTATGCCATAGGTTATTCATATTGTATTTGCCGCATATAAAGTAAACTATTTGAAAAATCGACCTCCTAAATGTGGAACACACCTTGCCCTTGCAAAGACTTGAGTGCAGCTTGCCGTCAGTCCAGAACGTGACCGGTTTCGCTCGGGAGTCCAGGAAAGCCTTGAAGAGCGCACTGTTGTCCTTGAGGCAGTCTACGGGTACGGAGATGTCCAGAAATTCGTTCCTCGACTCAAAAAAAAATGCGTGGACTTCTTGAATATGTTTCCAATTGTCTTGAGGACCCTCCCAGTGTCTTGGGACTTACAGTTGTCCAGGGAAGTCATTTTCTCCAAAATCACAAGCAGGAACATTATCCCTTGTAGTGATGGCAACATTTCTGGCGGGTCAGGCGAGTTACATTTTGCAGCCCGCGGGATTGTTTAGCTTATCTAAGAGACTTTGCGTCAATTTCCTGCGTGTTATCTTTGCAACGAAACAGCGCACTGGTACGCGAAACTGGAAGTCTTGCTGTGAATCCTTCTCCACCCGAACGACGAAGCCCATCTGTCTCTCGTAGTAGTCTGTGTTGCCTGGGTTTTCCCACCTTCTGTCTAAGTATAATCACAGCAGTTTGCCGCAATATGGTAATTCTCAACCTGAATCCTTTTTATACCATTAAACGGTGGATGGATTCAAGAGAATATGAATTACTGGGGCGGTCCAGATATTTCAAAGTGAACGTTAAAATATGCATGCTAGCCCCTTACCTGGAGCAAACAAGATAACATTTCTACGGCAAAAAGGCAAACTATAGATCGCATCTAAATATACCGAGTAGTGGAATCGAGGTTTGGACCATACTTATTGGCAAGTGGCTGGCACTGCACTTTTCTAATATCAAAGACTTATCTTTTTGTAAATCAATATTTTGCTTTAGTTATGCCGTGCTATTTTGTACCAAAATGCAAGCGTGAGAGTGTTGGTTAGTACGATGTTTAAAATATGCAGCGCACAAGCACAAGGCAGAAGAAAGAGAACACAAAATCGTTCACAGAAGGGACAACTGTGTACCCTATGTTAACATCGTAGGTGTTTTTTATGCTGCTTATTTTGTTTCGTTAATAGAGGGCATATATTTGTAATAAATAACGAAATACCGTTTAAAACAGTTGTTACTACCGTTCTTCGACTTTAACGCTAAATATTGAACGTGCAGAAGGGAACGAAAGATACCTTTCGCGGGAACGCGACGGAACAACACACGACAAAACAGCACAGTCAAAACAGCAGGTGTCAAAACAGTACAGAGTCAAAACAGCACGGCGACAAAACAGCACGCATGCAGCAACCTCGAGCGCTCTTCACCTCTCTCTCCGCGACTAATTTCGAACCTCCTTGACACTCTCATTTATTGTAGCTATAGGTTATAAACTAATTTATATCCTATTTTAGTGCTTCCCAAACTCCACAACCCAACCCTCCCCCCCGGCTTCTGGTCAAAATGTCCAACGAGACGAAATGTCCATCGAGTCAAAATGTCCAATAGGCCACGTGACACCCGTGTCAAAATGTCCACCGAGACGAAATGTCCAATCGGGTCAGAATGTCCATCGAGACGAAATGTCCATCGAGACGAAATGTCCAATCGGGTCAGAATGTCCACCGAGACGAAATGTCCATCGAGACGAAATGCCCAATCAGGTCAAAATGTCCATCGAGTTGAAATGTCCGAGACGAAATGTCCACGTGTCATTTTTTATCCGTTCCATGCTGTATACACGGTGTATGGCTTGCGTTAAGAATGCTTATTAGGAAAGTTCTTGCAACCCTGTTCAATGTTGCTTATATCAAGTATGCTCGAGTCAGATATGGAATAGAAACGCGCGAAAAACTGCGGGAGGCACAGAATGCGCCGACCCCTGTCCAAGGCCTTCTGACTAATGCCACTATCAGTGACTTTAATTATTACAAGGGTGCAGTCATCTGTCCCCTTTATCGAGGGAAGGAAGCTAGGATGGCAGCGAACAAAGCATGCGATGCCGAATCTGAAACATGCTGGGTTTCTTCGTACACACTGCGTATTCATGTGCTCGCCCTATCCGGGGGAAAGATTCGGGGTGGACGACTTAAATAACGTAATGACGAATGCACGTGCGATGAGTAATTTCCTCTTGAGTCTCGTTTTAAACGCTTCTGCTGCAAACGTCCGTATGTGAACCTCGTGGACCTGGGCACGAAGCACCCTCCTTGGTTTTTATACATTAAAATTGGCGCAATATAAGATAACATTGTAGAGGCAAAAAGATACAGACGAAAAAGAAGACATGCATAAAGCACAACCTTTCTTTTTTTCCGTTGGTGTCTTTTTGCGTTTTTCATTCCTTTTAGTCATGAACCAACTACCTAATCCAAAGTTTTAGTTAGCGCTATTTTAACTTTGCTTCAATCACCTAATCCATCACTGTATCCTAATTACAAAATATATTATTGCATTTGCTGCCGTTATTCATCACGTTTAATTATATTGCCTTAGGTGTCTTCTAATTTGCAGGTTAAAGAAGGAAACCCTGTTTTAAGCGTCGAAAAAATAAGCTGGAGCAACTTAAGCCAATTTTTCGGAACATAGCGTAGTCTGATTCATTTTAGGCAATGCTTAGAAATTTTCAGTGCTTAAATGGTGGTCAACATAGCCGGGAATACATGAAGATGAACAGCGTCCGTCACCGAGAACGTGCCCCATTTGTTAATTTAAAAAAAATGCCCCCCCCCCCCCCCCCCCCACCTTTTAACCAGAGCACAAATCTGAAATTTGACATTTTCTTCCAACAGCTAGGGTTACATTTTAGCGGACTACCAGCGTCCGCAACGTAAATTAGTTTTGTTTTTTTTTTTTGTTTTTTTTTTGCGATTATAAATATTTTATTTTCCCCAAAAAAAAGTTTGACAGATTTCTTCAAGTCATCACCCTACTACCGCTTTAGCGAAAACCCGGGGCGCCTTTAAGTATTCGGAATTCTAAAGACGTCCGTCTCAGCATTATGCAGTGCCAGTCTGGGCCAACGATACAAAGAGGTCAAAATGTCTATCGGGTGAAAACGTCCACCGATTCGAAATGTCCAATTGGGTCAAAATGTCCAAAGAGTTAAAATGTCCAACGAGACGAAATGTCCAATCGGGTCGAAATGTCCAAAGAGTCAAAATATCCAACGAGACGAAATGTCCAAGCAGGTCAAAATGTCCAACGAGACGAATTGTCCACCGAGACGAAATGTCCAATATTGGACATTCTGACCCGTTGGACATTTCGTCTCGTTGGACATTTTGACGTGGAATCCTCCCCCCCCCCCCCCCAACAAAAAAAAAATAAATAAATAAAACGTAGCGTTACGACTTCGCTTACGCTTTTCACGAGGCTACAAGAAATAGTTTCAATGAGTACTGGTAGCAGTCCAATAACAAAATGGATGCTGAAGCTAGCTAAACTGAAAATCAATAATAATAAAAAATGCTGATGGCAGAAATTGCTTCGCGGCCCCCCACTGGATCTATCTGACCCACAAATTGGAAGGCACAGGAGTTAAAAAGGGAGCTTTAGTAGATCTTTTCGAGCAGCCGCTCTGCAGAGCGGAGCGCAGAATCGCCACTCCGCCTGCGCGCCGATGGCCTTGGCTGTAGAGTTCCGCGTAGTGGAGGGTCTTAGCGGAGGGGGAAACACGGTCTACTAAAGCTCGCTAGTGAACCACAATTTCTAGCGCAATAGGGGTTGCCGATCGGCATCCAGCGTTGAAGAGTTCCCGTAAGGTAACAGGCGGAAAACTTTAAACAATTAAATGAAATCGCTCGAGAATCCTTTTACAGCGAAGTAGTTTGTACGTTTGTCAGATTTTCGCGTATCGCTGATACTAAAAAAAAAAAAAGAATGCCAGAGGTCAAATGTACCCATAACATCATTTGCCATGGTGTTCAACAGCTTCGCTGGCCAAGCATGTGAGAGGAGTTCCAATGAAGTTTTGTATCTTAATTCAAACGTAGTAGGGATGAGTGTATCTTATTTGGCAACCGCTTAGTTTTATAGCCGCAATCAACTGTAAACCTTATGGACAGTTACATTTACTGTGGAAAGTGCAAAGCGAATCAAGACATGACATATTTTTGACAGCTCCTTAGAGTTAGAGATTAACCTGCGATTGATTCATTTATTTATGACATCACCAGCAAACATGCGCGTCAAACTTAGCAGAACTCGAGAAATAGCCAGAATACGCACCAGTGGGCGCGTATTCCGCTCCCAAAAGAACGAATTCGACAAATTGGACGTTGACGGGTTGGCTTTTGACAAAATGGCCTAGACCCTCCATTCCTTTACAGTGCCTACTTTGAGACATGCATTTTTTAACCCCATACGCTGTATCTATAGTACGGAAATTCAAGTAGCTTAGTACGGAAATTCAAGTAGCTTAGTATGGAAATTCAAGGCAGGAACGCGCGTACGAGTCACACTGCGCTTGCTCCAAGGAGTAGCACTGCGGGTTGCCGACTCGGCATTAGTCGCTCAACCATAAGTTGCGAGATCAGGATGATTGTGGTAGGGGCGCTCCAACGAGCTGTCGCCAACAGAGGTACGGATAGAGAAACCAAAGGGTTATTTCAACATCGGCTGCGATCTCAAAGGAGCCGTCAAACCTAGTAGCGCGATTCCCACATCTTCGCGGCAATGTAGCGGCGGCCAGCTCCCGAAAGTGGAAGCAGATTTCTCCGCGTGGGAAGTGAACAAAACCTTCGTCCTCCAGGCGGGAGTGGGTGGTCGCCCTTGCCGCCGTGATAATTGGGGAGGCGACCTTGTCAGGGCCATGTCGGCGACTTCGGGGGAGAGAGGGAGGTCCGGCCTCCCTTCGGAATGTCGGTGCGCCTTTTTGGAGAAATTGACTCTGAACGAGCCCGCGCGCGGAGCAAGACGTTATTCTCCCGCGGTCCCGAGGGCTCCGCGTATTCTGTCTCGCGAGACAGAGGCCTTGCCGTGCGCGGCAAGGGGCTAGGCGCCGAGGCGCTATTGTTGGCGTTGGGTTGCCGCGGCAGCAGCGGCGTGACAATTGTTTTGTGTTGTAAAAAGTTGTTCATAACTTGTAAATATATATTCATTTACTCAACCAACGAGTCGTGAACGTCACTGAAGCCACCGGAAAGAAGCCACCCTCCAGCTAGCGCAGCACCCCACGATCGACGAGAAATATTACTTCGCCCAAGCTCCAACTTTAGTCAATATTACACATAAGAAAGTACACTTTGGGGGAAATACTTCTATCTCTGGAGACTTCCCCTGCCGTCGTCCTCGACCACACCTTCAGTGGGTGCCTCGACCACAGCCAAACTCGACGAACAAGGATCCACACACTGAAGGCGGGCGAGTCGAACTCCTCCACAGCCATAAGGGGTCACAAGTTAGCGAGTTAGCGGGCGGAAGACTCCACAGCCGAAGAGGGTCGGACGCACAGGTGGCCCTCAGAGGCAGGAAGATGTCCAGGGCTTGGTGTCCGGGAAGCAAGTCCTCTCCGGGCCCTTGGCGGATGCTTAGATCGGATTCAGCAGCATTCTGGAGCCGTCCAGTCCACCAATCAGAAAGTTTTGGAAGAACCAATCAAGCGGGTGTTTTCTTAGCACCAATCAAAAGGCTCGAAGCCCAAAGCAAACATCAGCGTGACAAAACCAAGCGCATACACAAGACAAAACATCTCGGACGAAGTTCAGAAGATCCGTTAAAACAAGGCAAAGTATAAATCAAAACATCTCCGACGCGGGGTCCTATAGGACCTAAGTGTAGCGTTTCTCACGTTCGCCCCGATTTTGGGCCCCCCGACTTGGGTAGAATAGACGAGCCGTTCTGTGGAGACGAACAAACTCTCAGAGAAGTTAAAACAAAATGAATCTAGACAAAACACTTGCGCGAGCACAATTTTGCGACAATATATGTGCTTTAAATCATACAAATCAAAAGGGAAAACGAAAAGAAAAAGGAAGGAAGGATGAGAAGGATCAAGATGGGAGACGTACTATTGCTGAGGACCTAGTATGCAAAGCCTTATTTTGTTTTTGATATTGTTAGTAATAAAGTCTAGCGTTTCTGGGAATTTATTTTAAAAATCAGGAATTATGTAACTCAAAATTTGATACCTATAATTTGTGCGAATATTTTCTTGAACATATTTTTCATGGCGTAAGATATGTGTTGTGGTATTTCTGTGGTTAAATTTTTAGAAATGAAGACTCGCTGCTTTTAAATTCTGTATAAATTTCTAGAGCCACTCTCAAATAATGTTGTTGTTGGATGGAAAGAGTATTGTCTTTCAAAAAGGAAGCTGCAGTATGGTCGTAACTATCTAAATTATTTAAGCACCCAATAGTTTTCTTCTGTAGGACTAGTTACTTGTTGAGGTTAGTTGCTGTTATTGTTTCCCAAATTAATAAACAGTAGTTAAGATGGGAGTGTAACAATGCATAATATAACTGACGTTTTACCCAACAAGGCAGGAGTAGCCTAACTCTAAGCAAAATGCCGATAGATTGGGAAATCTTGATTGGGAGTTTGGAGAAGGTTGCTCTTGAAGCCCTTTTTATGAAACTTGATCGTGACGCAATTGTCGGAGTAGAGTATCCCCCCCAAGTTCCTTAGTAACATCTTTTCTTGCCAAACTAGGGTCATTTCTTAAGATGCAATTTAATAAACAGAGCGACCGTGTTGTAATTGCTGGCGATTTTAGTATTGACTTGACCGGTAATGATCAGAATAGCTATTCCCTTCTTCAAGAACCCTTCAACTTACACAATCATATCACATCACTGGCACCTCGAGTACATTATTCGATCATGTTTTCTGTAATATTGTCACGGGTGGTGACCAAAGGAACACTAAATAAACAGAAAGAAAGAAACGTTTAATGTGGCGAACTTGTGCCAAAAACTAAAAGGGTACAAAGATAATAACAGAGCGTCGCGGGCGTCGAAGTCGGCGTAGCAGCACAGTCGAACGCTGGGGCGAAAACTGACTGCGGCTCGCCACGCGGAGCCCCTTATGTACACATCGCGACACTGTTAGCGCGAACAGTCGACAGGCGTCAGATTCGTACCGGTGGCGCCACCTAGCGGCCTCTGATGGCGAACCTCGCGCATGCGCAGAAACGTCATAGGGTTCGAGAGTATAACGACCTACTCCAAAACAATGTTCAGACCGGCTCATTTGAGGAACTTGAGTTTGTTTTTCTCGCGATTTTGTATTTTTATAGCGGCACGCCATCTGCATTCTAATACTGTCTCGTCTGCTTTCACGTTCTTCGTCCGCGTGCCCACCACGTCTGCGTTGTCGGTGTTTCCGTTCTGTGCGTCCTTACCAACGTCTGCTTCGGGTTCCGCCGCACTACTCCGAGGTGAATTTCGTCGAGGTGTCCGCGTCGGCTAGCGGCCGTAGGGGTCCTTTTGGCGTCCGCATCGGCATTTTCGGCTTGTCGGCGCAGTTTCTTGACGTCGCGTCTCTCCGAAGGGAATGTCGTCGAAGTGCTTGCGTCGGCCAGCGGTCGTAGGGGACTTTTTGGCGTCCGCATCGGCGTTTTCGGTTTGTCGGCGCAGTTTCTTGACGTCGCGTCTCTCCGAAGGGAATGTCGTCGAAGTGCTCGCGTCGGCCAGCGGTCGTAGGGGACTTTTTGGCGTCCGGATCGGCGTTTTCGGTTTGTCGGCGCAGTTTCTTGACGTCGCGTCTCTCCGAAGGGAATGTCGTCGAAGTGCTCGCGTCGGCCAGCGGTCGTAGGGGATTTTTTGGAGTCCGCATCGGCGTTTTCGGTTTGTCGGCGCAGTTTCTTGACGTCGCGTCTCTCCGAAGGGAATGTCGTCGAAGTGCTCGCGTCGGCCAGCGGTCGTAGGGGACTTTTTGGCGTCCGCATCGGCGTTTTCGGTTTGTCGGCGCAGTTTCTTGACGTCGCGTCTCTCCGAAGGGAATGTCGTCGAAGTGCTCGCGTCGGCCAGCGGTCGTAGGGGACTTTTTGGCGTCCGGATCGGCGTTTTCGGTTTGTCGGCGCAGTTTCTTGACGTCGCGTCTCTCCGAAGGGAATGTCGTCGAAGTGCTCGCGTCGGCCAGCGGTCGTAGGGGATTTTTTGGCGTCCGCATCGGCGTTTTCGGTTTGTCGGCGCAGTTTCTTGACGTCGCGTCTCTCCGAAGGGAATGTCGTCGAAGTGCTCGCGTCGGCCAGCGGTCGTAGGGGACTTTTTGGCGTCCGGATCGGCGTTTTCGGTTTGTCGGCGCAGTTTCTTGACGTCGCGTCTCTCCGAAGGGAATGTCGTCGAAGTGCTCGCGTCGGCCAGCGGTCGTAGGGGATTTTTTGGAGTCCGCATCGGCGTTTTCGGTTTGTCGGCGCAGTTTCTTGACGTCGCGTCTCTCCGAAGGGAATGTCGTCGAAGTGCTCGCGTCGGCCAGCGGTCGTAGGGGATTTTTTGGAGTCCGCATCGGCGTTTTGGGTTTGTCGGCGCAGTTTCTTGACGTCGCGTCTCTCCGAAGGGAATGTCGT
Source organism: Ixodes scapularis (assembly GCF_016920785.2). Lineage (NCBI taxonomy): Eukaryota > Metazoa > Arthropoda > Arachnida > Ixodida > Ixodidae > Ixodes > Ixodes scapularis. The sequence continues at coordinate 13,575,489 of NW_024609837.1, forward strand.
CGAAGTGCTCGCGTCGGCCAGCGGTCGTAGGGGATTTTTTGGAGTCCGCATCGGCGTTTTCGGTTTGTCGGCGCAGTTTCTTGACGTCGCGTCTCTCCGAAGGGAATGTCGTCGAAGTGCTCGCGTCGGCCAGCGGTCGTAGGGGATTTTTTGGCGTCCGCATCGGCGTTTTCGGTTTGTCGGCGCAGTTTCTTGACGTCGCGTCTCTCCGAAGGGAATGTCGTCGAAGTGCGCGCGTCGGCCAGCGGTCGTAGGGGACTTTTTGGCGTCCGGATCGGCGTTTTCGGTTTGTCGGCGCAGTTTCTTGACGTCGCGTCTCTCCGAAGGGAATGTCGTCGAAGTGCTCGCGTCGGCCAGCGGTCGTAGGGGATTTTTTGGAGTCCGGATCGGCGTTTTCGGTTTGTCGGCGCAGTTTCTTGACGTCGCGTCTCTCCGAAGGGAATGTCGTCGAAGTGCTCGCGTCGGCCAGCGGTCGTAGGGGATTTTTTGGAGTCCGCATCGGCGTTTTCGGTTTGTCGGCGCAGTTTCTTGACGTCGCGTCTCTCCGAAGGGAATGTCGTCGAAGTGCTCGCGTCGGCCAGCGGTCGTAGGGGGTTTTTTGGAGTCCGGATCGGCGTTTTCGGTTTGTCGGCGCAGTTTCTTGACGTCGCGTCTCTCCGAAGGGAATGTCGTCGAAGTGCTCGCGTCGGCCAGCGGTCGTAGGGGATTTTTTGGCGTCCGCATCGGCGTTTTCGGTTTGTCGGCGCAGTTTCTTGACGTCGCGTCTCTCCGAAGGGAATGTCGTCGAAGTGCGCGCGTCGGCCAGCGGTCGTAGGGGACTTTTTGGCGTCCGGATCGGCGTTTTCGGTTTGTCGGCGCAGTTTCTTGACGTCGCGTCTCTCCGAAGGGAATGTCGTCGAAGTGCTCGCGTCGGCCAGCGGTCGTAGGGGATTTTTTGGAGTCCGCATCGGCGTTTTCGGTTTGTCGGCGCAGTTTCTTGACGTCGCGTCTCTCCGAAGGGAATGTCGTCGAAGTGCTCGCGTCGGCCAGCGGTCGTAGGGGATTTTTTGGAGTCCGCATCGGCGTTTTGGGTTTGTCGGCGCAGTTTCTTGACGTCGCGTCTCTCCGAAGGGAATGTCGTCGAAGTGCTCGCGTCGGCCAGCGGTCGTAGGGGATTTTTTGGAGTCCGCATCGGCGTTTTCGGTTTGTCGGCGCAGTTTCTTGACGTCGCGTCTCTCCGAAGGGAATGTCGTCGAAGTGCTCGCGTCGGCCAGCGGTCGTAGGGGATTTTTTGGCGTCCGCATCGGCGTTTTCGGTTTGTCGGCGCAGTTTCTTGACGTCGCGTCTCTCCGAAGGGAATGTCGTCGAAGTGCGCGCGTCGGCCAGCGGTCGTAGGGGACTTTTTGGCGTCCGGATCGGCGTTTTCGGTTTGTCGGCGCAGTTTCTTGACGTCGCGTCTCTCCGAAGGGAATGTCGTCGAAGTGCTCGCGTCGGCCAGCGGTCGTAGGGGATTTTTTGGAGTCCGGATCGGCGTTTTCGGTTTGTCGGCGCAGTTTCTTGACGTCGCGTCTCTCCGAAGGGAATGTCGTCGAAGTGCTCGCGTCGGCCAGCGGTCGTAGGGGATTTTTTGGAGTCCGCATCGGCGTTTTCGGTTTGTCGGCGCAGTTTCTTGACGTCGCGTCTCTCCGAAGGGAATGTCGTCGAAGTGCTCGCGTCGGCCAGCGGTCGTAGGGGATTTTTTGGAGTCCGCATCGGCGTTTTCGGTTTGTCGGCGCAGTTTCTTGACGTCGCGTCTCTCCGAAGGGAATGTCGTCGAAGTGCTCGCGTCGGCCAGCGGTCGTAGGGGATTTTTTGGCGTCCGCATCGGCGTTTTCGGTTTGTCGGCGCAGTTTCTTGACGTCGCGTCTCTCCGAAGGGAATGTCGTCGAAGTGCTCGCGTCGGCCAGCGGTCGTAGGGGATTTTTTGGAGTCCGCATCGGCGTTTTCGGTTTGTCGGCGCAGTTTCTTGACGTCGCGTCTCTCCGAAGGGAATGTCGTCGAAGTGCTCGCGTCGGCCAGCGGTCGTAGGGGATTTTTTGGAGTCCGCATCGGCGTTTTCGGTTTGTCGGCGCAGTTTCTTGACGTCGCGTCTCTCCGAAGGGAATGTCGTCGAAGTGCTCGCGTCGGCCAGCGGTCGTAGGGGACTTTTTGGCGTCCGGATCGGCGTTTTCGGTTTGTCGGCGCAGTTTCTTGACGTCGCGTCTCTCCGAAGGGAATGTCGTCGAAGTGCTCGCGTCGGCCAGCGGTCGTAGGGGATTTTTTGGAGTCCGCATCGGCGTTTTCGGTTTGTCGGCGCAGTTTCTTGACGTCGCGTCTCTCCGAAGGGAATGTCGTCGAAGTGCTCGCGTCGGCCAGCGGTCGTAGGGGACTTTTTGGCGTCCGGATCGGCGTTTTCGGTTTGTCGGCGCAGTTTCTTGACGTCGCGTCTCTCCGAAGGGAATGTCGTCGAAGTGCTCGCGTCGGCCAGCGGTCGTAGGGGACTTTTTGGCGTCCGGATCGGCGTTTTCGGTTTGTCGGCGCAGTTTCTTGACGTCGCGTCTCTCCGAAGGGAATGTCGTCGAAGTGCTCGCGTCGGCCAGCGGTCGTAGGGGATTTTTTGGCGTCCGCATCGGCGTTTTCGGTTTGTCGGCGCAGTTTCTTGACGTCGCGTCTCTCCGAAGGGAATGTCGTCGAAGTGCTCGCGTCGGCCAGCGGTCGTAGCGGATTTTTTGGAGTCCGCATCGCGTTTTCGGTTTGTCGGCGCAGTTTCTTGACGTCGCGTCTCTCCGAAGGGAATGTCGTCGAAGTGCTCGCGTCGGCCAGCGGTCGTAGGGGACTTTTTGGCGTCCGCATCGGCGTTTTCGGTTTGTCGGCGCAGTTTCTTGACGTCGCGTCTCTCCGAAGGGAATGTCGTCGAAGTGCTCGCGTCGGCCAGCGGTCGTAGGGGATTTTTTGGCGTCCGCAGCGGCGTTTTCGGTTTGTCGGCGCAGTTTCTTGACGTCGCGTCTCTCCGAAGGGAATGTCGTCGAAGTGCTCGCGTCGGCCAGCGGTCGTAGGGGATTTTTTGGAGTCCGCGTCGGCGTTTTCGGTTTGTCGGCGCAGTTTCTTGACGTCGCGTCTCTCCGAAGGGAATGTCGTCGAAGTGCTCGCGTCGGCCAGCGGTCGTAGGGGATTTTTTGGCGTCCGCATCGGCGTTTTCGGTTTGTCGGCGCAGTTTCTTGACGTCGCGTCTCTCCGAAGGGAATGTCGTCGAAGTGCTCGCGTCGGCCAGCGGTCGTAGGGGACTTTTTGGCGTCCGGATCGGCGTTTTCGGTTTGTCGGCGCAGTTTCTTGACGTCGCGTCTCTCCGAAGGGAATGTCGTCGAAGTGCTCGCGTCGGCCAGCGGTCGTAGGGGATTTTTTGGAGTCCGCATCGGCGTTTTCGGTTTGTCGGCGCAGTTTCTTGACGTCGCGTCTCTCCGAAGGGAATGTCGTCGAAGTGCTCGCGTCGGCCAGCGGTCGTAGGGGATTTTTTGGCGTCCGCATCGGCGTTTTCGGTTTGTCGGCGCAGTTTCTTGACGTCGCGTCTCTCCGAAGGGAATGTCGTCGAAGTGCTCGCGTCGGCCAGCGGTCGTAGGGGATTTTTTGGAGTCCGCATCAGCGTTTTCGGTTTGTCGGCGCAGTTTCTTGACGTCGCGTCTCTCCGAAGGGAATGTCGTCGAAGTGCTCGCGTCGGCCAGCGGTCGTAGGGGATTTTTTGGAGTCCGCATCGGCGTTTTCGGTTTGTCGGCGCAGTTTCTTGACGTCGCGTCTCTCCGAAGGGAATGTCGTCGAAGTGCTCGCGTCGGCCAGCGGTCGTAGGGGATTTTTTGGCGTCCGCATCGGCGTTTTCGGTTTGTCGGCGCAGTTTCTTGACGTCGCGTCTCTCCGAAGGGAATGTCGTCGAAGTGCTCGCGTCGGCCAGCGGTCGTAGGGGACTTTTTGGCGTCCGGATCGGCGTTTTCGGTTTGTCGGCGCAGTTTCTTGACGTCGCGTCTCTCCGAAGGGAATGTCGTCGAAGTGCTCGCGTCGGCCAGCGGTCGTAGGGGATTTTTTGGCGTCCGCATCGGCGTTTTCGGTTTGTCGGCGCAGTTTCTTGACGTCGCGTCTCTCCGAAGGGAATGTCGTCGAAGTGCTCGCGTCGGCCAGCGGTCGTAGGGGATTTTTTGGAGTCCGCATCGGCGTTTTCGGTTTGTCGGCGCAGTTTCTTGACGTCGCGTCTCTCCGAAGGGAATGTCGTCGAAGTGCTCGCGTCGGCCAGCGGTCGTAGGGGATTTTTTGGAGTCCGCATCGGCGTTTTCGGTTTGTCGGCGCAGTTTCTTGACGTCGCGTCTCTCCGAAGGGAATGTCGTCGAAGTGCTCGCGTCGGCCAGCGGTCGTAGGGGATTTTTTGGCGTCCGCATCGGCGTTTTCGGTTTGTCGGCGCAGTTTCTTGACGTCGCGTCTCTCCGAAGGGAATGTCGTCGAAGTGCTCGCGTCGGCCAGCGGTCGTAGGGGATTTTTTGGCGTCCGCATCGGCGTTTTCGGTTTGTCGGCGCAGTTTCTTGACGTCGCGTCTCTCCGAAGGGAATGTCGTCGAAGTGCTCGCGTCGGCCAGCGGTCGTAGGGGATTTTTTGGAGTCCGCATCGGCGTTTTCGGTTTGTCGGCGCAGTTTCTTGACGTCGCGTCTCTCCGAAGGGAATGTCGTCGAAGTGCTCGCGTCGGCCAGCGGTCGTAGGGGATTTTTTGGAGTCCGCATCGGCGTTTTCGGTTTGTCGGCGCAGTTTCTTGACGTCGCGTCTCTCCGAAGGGAATGTCGTCGAAGTGCTCGCGTCGGCCAGCGGTCGTAGGGGATTTTTTGGCGTCCGCATCGGCGTTTTCGGTTTGTCGGCGCAGTTTCTTGACGTCGCGTCTCTCCGAAGGGAATGTCGTCGAAGTGCTCGCGTCGGCCAGCGGTCGTAGGGGATTTTTTGGAGTCCGCATCGGCGTTTTCGGTTTGTCGGCGCAGTTTCTTGACGTCGCGTCTCTCCGAAGGGAATGTCGTCGAAGTGCTCGCGTCGGCCAGCGGTCGTAGGGGATTTTTTGGCGTCCGCATCGGCGTTTTCGGTTTGTCGGCGCAGTTTCTTGACGTCGCGTCTCTCCGAAGGGAATGTCGTCGAAGTGCTCGCGTCGGCCAGCGGTCGTAGGGGACTTTTTGGCGTCCGGATCGGCGTTTTCGGTTTGTCGGCGCAGTTTCTTGACGTCGCGTCTCTCCGAAGGGAATGTCGTCGAAGTGCTCGCGTCGGCCAGCGGTCGTAGGGGATTTTTTGGAGTCCGCATCGGCGTTTTCGGTTTGTCGGCGCAGTTTCTTGACGTCGCGTCTCTCCGAAGGGAATGTCGTCGAAGTGCTCGCGTCGGCCAGCGGTCGTAGGGGATTTTTTGGCGTCCGCATCGGCGTTTTCGGTTTGTCGGCGCAGTTTCTTGACGTCGCGTCTCTCCGAAGGGAATGTCGTCGAAGTGCTCGCGTCGGCCAGCGGTCGTAGGGGATTTTTTGGAGTCCGCATCGGCGTTTTCGGTTTGTCGGCGCAGTTTCTTGACGTCGCGTCTCTCCGAAGGGAATGTCGTCGAAGTGCTCGCGTCGGCCAGCGGTCGTAGGGGACTTTTTGGCGTCCGCATCGGCGTTTTCGGTTTGTCGGCGCAGTTTCTTGACGTCGCGTCTCTCCGAAGGGAATGTCGTCGAAGTGCTCGCGTCGGCCAGCGGTCGTAGGGGATTTTTTGGAGTCCGCATCGGCGTTTTCGGTTTGTCGGCGCAGTTTCTTGACGTCGCGTCTCTCCGAAGGGAATGTCGTCGAAGTGCTCGCGTCGGCCAGCGGTCGTAGGGGACTTTTTGGCGTCCGCATCGGCGTTTTCGGTTTGTCGGCGCAGTTTCTTGACGTCGCGTCTCTCCGAAGGGAATGTCGTCGAAGTGCTCGCGTCGGCCAGCGGTCGTAGGGGATTTTTTGGAGTCCGCATCGGCGTTTTCGGTTTGTCGGCGCAGTTTCTTGACGTCGCGTCTCTCCGAAGGGAATGTCGTCGAAGTGCTCGCGTCGGCCAGCGGTCGTAGGGGACTTTTTGGAGTCCGCATCGGCGTTTTCGGTTTGTCGGCGCAGTTTCTTGACGTCGCGTCTCTCCGAAGGGAATGTCGTCGAAGTGCTCGCGTCGGCCAGCGGTCGTAGGGGATTTTTTGGCGTCCGCATCGGCGTTTTCGGTTTGTCGGCGCAGTTTCTTGACGTCGCGTCTCTCCGAAGGGAATGTCGTCGAAGTGCTCGCGTCGGCCAGCGGTCGTAGGGGACTTTTTGGCGTCCGGATCGGCGTTTTCGGTTTGTCGGCGCAGTTTCTTGACGTCGCGTCTCTCCGAAGGGAATGTCGTCGAAGTGCTCGCGTCGGCCAGCGGTCGTAGGGGATTTTTTGGCGTCCGCATCGGCGTTTTCGGTTTGTCGGCGCAGTTTCTTGACGTCGCGTCTCTCCGAAGGGAATGTCGTCGAAGTGCTCGCGTCGGCCAGCGGTCGTAGGGGATTTTTTGGAGTCCGCATCGGCGTTTTCGGTTTGTCGGCGCAGTTTCTTGACGTCGCGTCTCTCCGAAGGGAATGTCGTCGAAGTGCTCGCGTCGGCCAGCGGTCGTAGGGGATTTTTTGGCGTCCGCATCGGCGTTTTCGGTTTGTCGGCGCAGTTTCTTGACGTCGCGTCTCTCCGAAGGGAATGTCGTCGAAGTGCTCGCGTCGGCCAGCGGTCGTAGGGGACTTTTTGGCGTCCGGATCGGCGTTTTCGGTTTGTCGGCGCAGTTTCTTGACGTCGCGTCTCTCCGAAGGGAATGTCGTCGAAGCGCTCGCGTCGGCCAGCGGTCGTAGGGGATTTTTTGGAGTCCGCATCGGCGTTTTCGGTTTGTCGGCGCAGTTTCTTGACGTCGCGTCTCTCCGAAGGGAATGTCGTCGAAGTGCTCGCGTCGGCCAGCGGTCGTAGGGGATTTTTTGGCGTCCGCATCGGCGTTTTCGGTTTGTCGGCGCAGTTTCTTGACGTCGCGTCTCTCCGAAGGGAATGTCGTCGAAGTGCTCGCGTCGGCCAGCGGTCGTAGGGGACTTTTTGGCGTCCGCATCGGCGTTTTCGGTTTGTCGGCGCAGTTTCTTGACGTCGCGTCTCTCCGAAGGGAATGTCGTCGAAGTGCTCGCGTCGGCCAGCGGTCGTAGGGGATTTTTTGGAGTCCGCATCGGCGTTTTCGGTTTGTCGGCGCAGTTTCTTGACGTCGCGTCTCTCCGAAGGGAATGTCGTCGAAGTGCTCGCGTCGGCCAGCGGTCGTAGGGGATTTTTTGGCGTCCGGATCGGCGTTTTCGGTTTGTCGGCGCAGTTTCTTGACGTCGCGTCTCTCCGAAGGGAATGTCGTCGAAGTGCTCGCGTCGGCCAGCGGTCGTAGGGGATTTTTTGGAGTCCGCATCGGCGTTTTCGGTTTGTCGGCGCAGTTTCTTGACGTCGCGTCTCTCCGAAGGGAATGTCGTCGAAGTGCTCGCGTCGGCCAGCGGTCGTAGGGGATTTTTTGGAGTCCGCATCGGCGTTTTCGGTTTGTCGGCGCAGTTTCTTGACGTCGCGTCTCTCCGAAGGGAATGTCGTCGAAGTGCTCGCGTCGGCCAGCGGTCGTAGGGGATTTTTTGGCGTCCGCATCGGCGTTTTCGGTTTGTCGGCGCAGTTTCTTGACGTCGCGTCTCTCCGAAGGGAATGTCGTCGAAGTGCTCGCGTCGGCCAGCGGTCGTAGGGGACTTTTTGGCGTCCGCATCGGCGTTTTCGGTTTGTCGGCGCAGTTTCTTGACGTCGCGTCTCTCCGAAGGGAATGTCGTCGAAGTGCTCGCGTCGGCCAGCGGTCGTAGGGGATTTTTTGGCGTCCGCATCGGCGTTTTCGGTTTGTCGGCGCAGTTTCTTGACGTCGCGTCTCTCCGAAGGGAATGTCGTCGAAGCTTGCTCGCGTCGGCCAGTGGTCGTAGGGGATTTTTTGGCGTCCGCATCGGCGTTTTCGGTTTGTCGGCGCAGTTTCTTGACGTCGCGTCTCTCCGAAGGGAATGTCGTCGAAGTGCTCGCGTCGGCCAGCGGTCGTAGGGGACTTTTTGGCGTCCGGATCGGCGTTTTCGGTTTGTCGGCGCAGTTTCTTGACGTCGCGTCTCTCCGAAGGGAATGTCGTCGAAGTGCTCGCGTCGGCCAGCGGTCGTAGGGGACTTTTTGGCGTCCGCATCGGCGTTTTCGGTTTGTCGGCGCAGTTTCTTGACGTCGCGTCTCTCCGAAGGGAATGTCGTCGAAGTGCTCGCGTCGGCCAGCGGTCGTAGGGGATTTTTTGGCGTCCGCATCGGCGTTTTCGGTTTGTCGGCGCAGTTTCTTGACGTCGCGTCTCTCCGAAGGGAATGTCGTCGAAGTGCTCGCGTCGGCCAGCGGTCGTAGGGGACTTTTTGGCGTCCGGATCGGCGTTTTCGGTTTGTCGGCGCAGTTTCTTGACGTCGCGTCTCTCCGAAGGGAATGTCGTCGAAGTGCTCGCGTCGGCCAGCGGTCGTAGGGGACTTTTTGGCGTCCGCATCGGCGTTTTCGGTTTGTCGGCGCAGTTTCTTGACGTCGCGTCTCTCCGAAGGGAATGTCGTCGAAGTGCTCGCGTCGGCCAGCGGTCGTAGGGGATTTTTTGGCGTCCGCATCGGCGTTTTCGGTTTGTCGGCGCAGTTTCTTGACGTCGCGTCTCTCCGAAGGGAATGTCGTCGAAGTGCTCGCGTCGGCCAGCGGTCGTAGGGGACTTTTTGGCGTCCGGATCGGCGTTTTCGGTTTGTCGGCGCAGTTTCTTGACGTCGCGTCTCTCCGAAGGGAATGTCGTCGAAGTGCTCGCGTCGGCCAGCGGTCGTAGGGGATTTTTTGGCGTCCGCATCGGCGTTTTCGGTTTGTCGGCGCAGTTTCTTGACGTCGCGTCTCTCCGAAGGGAATGTCGTCGAAGTGCTCGCGTCGGCCAGTGGTCGTAGGGGATTTTTTGGCGTCCGCATCGGCGTTTTCGGTTTGTCGGCGCAGTTTCTTGACGTCGCGTCTCTCCGAAGGGAATGTCGTCGAAGTGCTCGCGTCGGCCAGCGGTCGTAGGGGATTTTTTGGCGTCCGCATCGGCGTTTTCGGTTTGTCGGCGCAGTTTCTTGACGTCGCGTCTCTCCGAAGGGAATGTCGTCGAAGTGCTCGCGTCGGCCAGCGGTCGTAGGGGATTTTTTGGCGTCCGCATCGGCGTTTTCGGTTTGTCGGCGCAGTTTCTTGACGTCGCGTCTCTCCGAAGGGAATGTCGTCGAAGTGCTCGCGTCGGCCAGCGGTCGTAGGGGACTTTTTGGCGTCCGCATCGGCGTTTTCGGTTTGTCGGCGCAGTTTCTTGACGTCGCGTCTCTCCGAAGGGAATGTCGTCGAAGTGCTCGCGTCGGCCAGCGGTCGTAGGGGATTTTTTGGCGTCCGCATCGGCGTTTTCGGTTTGTCGGCGCAGTTTCTTGACGTCGCGTCTCTCCGAAGGGAATGTCGTCGAAGTGCTCGCGTCGGCCAGCGGTCGTAGGGGACTTTTTGGCGTCCGGATCGGCGTTTTCGGTTTGTCGGCGCAGTTTCTTGACGTCGCGTCTCTCCGAAGGGAATGTCGTCGAAGTGCTCGCGTCGGCCAGCGGTCGTAGGGGATTTTTTGGCGTCCGCATCGGCGTTTTCGGTTTGTCGGCGCAGTTTCTTGACGTCGCGTCTCTCCGAAGGGAATGTCGTCGAAGTGCTCGCGTCGGCCAGTGGTCGTAGGGGATTTTTTGGCGTCCGCATCGGCGTTTTCGGTTTGTCGGCGCAGTTTCTTGACGTCGCGTCTCTCCGAAGGGAATGTCGTCGAAGTGCTCGCGTCGGCCAGCGGTCGTAGGGGACTTTTTGGCGTCCGGATCGGCGTTTTCGGTTTGTCGGCGCAGTTTCTTGACGTCGCGTCTCTCCGAAGGGAATGTCGTCGAAGTGCTCGCGTCGGCCAGCGGTCGTAGGGGACTTTTTGGCGTCCGCATCGGCGTTTTCGGTTTGTCGGCGCAGTTTCTTGACGTCGCGTCTCTCCGAAGGGAATGTCGTCGAAGTGCTCGCGTCGGCCAGCGGTCGTAGGGGACTTTTTGGCGTCCGCATCGGCGTTTTCGGTTTGTCGGCGCAGTTTCTTGACGTCGCGTCTCTCCGAAGGGAATGTCGTCGAAGTGCTCGCGTCGGCCAGCGGTCGTAGGGGACTTTTTGGCGTCCGGATCGGCGTTTTCGGTTTGTCGGCGCAGTTTCTTGACGTCGCGTCTCTCCGAAGGGAATGTCGTCGAAGTGCTCGCGTCGGCCAGCGGTCGTAGGGGATTTTTTGGCGTCCGCATCGGCGTTTTCGGTTTGTCGGCGCAGTTTCTTGACGTCGCGTCTCTCCGAAGGGAATGTCGTCGAAGTGCTCGCGTCGGCCAGCGGTCGTAGGGGACTTTTTGGCGTCCGCATCGGCGTTTTCGGTTTGTCGGCGCAGTTTCTTGACGTCGCGTCTCTCCGAAGGGAATGTCGTCGAAGTGCTCGCGTCGGCCAGCGGTGGTAGGGGATTTTTTGGAGTCCGCATCGGCGTTTTCGGTTTGTCGGCGCAGTTTCTTGACGTCGCGTCTCTCCGAAGGGAATGTCGTCGAAGTGCTCGCGTCGGCCAGCGGTCGTAGGGGATTTTTTGGAGTCCGCATCGGCGTTTTCGGTTTGTCGGCGCAGTTTCTTGACGTCGCGTCTCTCCGAAGGGAATGTCGTCGAAGTGCTCGCGTCGGCCAGCGGTGGTAGGGGATTTTTTGGAGTCCGCATCGGCGTTTTCGGTTTGTCGGCGCAGTTTCTTGACGTCGCGTCTCTCCGAAGGGAATGTCGTCGAAGTGCTCGCGTCGGCCAGCGGTCGTAGGGGATTTTTTGGCGTCCGCATCGGCGTTTTCGGTTTGTCGGCGCAGTTTCTTGACGTCGCGTCTCTCCGAAGGGAATGTCGTCGAAGTGCTCGCGTCGGCCAGCGGTCGTAGGGGATTTTTTGGAGTCCGCATCGGCGTTTTCGGTTTGTCGGCGCAGTTTCTTGACGTCGCGTCTCTCCGAAGGGAATGTCGTCGAAGTGCTCGCGTCGGCCAGCGGTCGTAGGGGATTTTTTGGCGTCCGCATCGGCGTTTTCGGTTTGTCGGCGCAGTTTCTTGACGTCGCGTCTCTCCGAAGGGAATGTCGTCGAAGTGCTCGCGTCGGCCAGCGGTCGTAGGGGACTTTTTGGCGTCCGGATCGGCGTTTTCGGTTTGTCGGCGCAGTTTCTTGACGTCGCGTCTCTCCGAAGGGAATGTCGTCGAAGTGGTCGCGTCGGCCAGCGGTCGTAGGGGATTTTTTGGAGTCCGCATCGGCGTTTTCGGTTTGTCGGCGCAGTTTCTTGACGTCGCGTCTCTCCGAAGGGAATGTCGTCGAAGTGCTCGCGTCGGCCAGCGGTCGTAGGGGATTTTTTGGCGTCCGCATCGGCGTTTTCGGTTTGTCGGCGCAGTTTCTTGACGTCGCGTCTCTCCGAAGGGAATGTCGTCGAAGTGCTCGCGTCGGCCAGCGGTCGTAGGGGACTTTTTGGAGTCCGCATCGGCGTTTTCGGTTTGTCGGCGCAGTTTCTTGACGTCGCGTCTCTCCGAAGGGAATGTCGTCGAAGTGCTCGCGTCGGCCAGCGGTCGTAGGGGATTTTTTGGAGTCCGCATCGGCGTTTTCGGTTTGTCGGCGCAGTTTCTTGACGTCGCGTCTCTCCGAAGGGAATGTCGTCGAAGTGCTCGCGTCGGCCAGCGGTCGTAGGGGATTTTTTGGCGTCCGCATCGGCGTTTTCGGTTTGTCGGCGCAGTTTCTTGACGTCGCGTCTCTCCGAAGGGAATGTCGTCGAAGTGCTCGCGTCGGCCAGCGGTCGTAGGGGATTTTTTGGAGTCCGCATCGGCGTTTTCGGTTTGTCGGCGCAGTTTCTTGACGTCGCGTCTCTCCGAAGGGAATGTCGTCGAAGTGCTCGCGTCGGCCAGCGGTCGTAGGGGATTTTTTGGAGTCCGCATCGGCGTTTTCGGTTTGTCGGCGCAGTTTCTTGACGTCGCGTCTCTCCGAAGGGAATGTCGTCGAAGTGCTCGCGTCGGCCAGCGGTCGTAGGGGACTTTTTGGCGTCCGCATCGGCGTTTTCGGTTTGTCGGCGCAGTTTCTTGACGTCGCGTCTCTCCGAAGGGAATGTCGTCGAAGTGCTCGCGTCGGCCAGCGGTCGTCGGGGATTTTTTGGAGTCCGCATCGGCGTTTTCGGTTTGTCGGCGCAGTTTCTTGACGTCGCGTCTCTCCGAAGGGAATGTCGTCGAAGTGCTCGCGTCGGCCAGCGGTCGTAGGGGATTTTTTGGAGTCCGCATCGGCGTTTTCGGTTTGTCGGCGCAGTTTCTTGACGTCGCGTCTCTCCGAAGGGAATGTCGTCGAAGTGCTCGCGTCGGCCAGCGGTCGTAGGGGATTTTTTGGCGTCCGCATCGGCGTTTTCGGTTTGTCGGCGCAGTTTCTTGACGTCGCGTCTCTCCGAAGGGAATGTCGTCGAAGTGCTCGCGTCGGCCAGCGGTCGTAGGGGATTTTTTGGAGTCCGCATCGGCGTTTTCGGTTTGTCGGCGCAGTTTCTTGACGTCGCGTCTCTCCGAAGGGAATGTCGTCGAAGTGCTCGCGTCGGCCAGCGGTCGTAGGGGATTTTTTGGCGTCCGCATCGGCGTTTTCGGTTTGTCGGCGCAGTTTCTTGACGTCGCGTCTCTCCGAAGGGAATGTCGTCGAAGTGCTCGCGTCGGCCAGCGGTCGTAGGGGATTTTTTGGAGTCCGCATCGGCGTTTTCGGTTTGTCGGCGCAGTTTCTTGACGTCGCGTCTCTCCGAAGGGAATGTCGTCGAAGTGCTCGCGTCGGCCAGCGGTCGTAGGGGATTTTTTGGAGTCCGCATCGGCGTTTTCGGTTTGTCGGCGCAGTTTCTTGACGTCGCGTCTCTCCGAAGGGAATGTCGTCGAAGTGCTCGCGTCGGCCAGCGGTCGTAGGGGATTTTTTGGAGTCCGCATCGGCGTTTTCGGTTTGTCGGCGCAGTTTCTTGACGTCGCGTCTCTCCGAAGGGAATGTCGTCGAAGTGGTCGCGTCGGCCAGCGGTCGTAGGGGATTTTTTGGCGTCCGCATCGGCGTTTTCGGTTTGTCGGCGCAGTTTCTTGACGTCGCGTCTCTCCGAAGGGAATGTCGTCGAAGTGCTCGCGTCGGCCAGCGGTCGTCGGGGATTTTTTGGCGTCCGCATCGGCGTTTTCGGTTTGTCGGCGCAGTTTCTTGACGTCGCGTCTCTCCGAAGGGAATGTCGTCGAAGTGCTCGCGTCGGCCAGCGGTCGTAGGGGATTTTTTGGAGTCCGCATCGGCGTTTTCGGTTTGTCGGCGCAGTTTCTTGACGTCGCGTCTCTCCGAAGGGAATGTCGTCGAAGTGCTCGCGTCGGCCAGCGGTCGTAGGGGATTTTTTGGAGTCCGCATCGGCGTTTTCGGTTTGTCGGCGCAGTTTCTTGACGTCGCGTCTCTCCGAAGGGAATGTCGTCGAAGTGCTCGCGTCGGCCAGCGGTCGTAGGGGATTTTTTGGCGTCCGCATCGGCGTTTTCGGTTTGTCGGCGCAGTTTCTTGACGTCGCGTCTCTCCGAAGGGAATGTCGTCGAAGTGCTCGCGTCGGCCAGCGGTCGTAGGGGATTTTTTGGAGTCCGCATCGGCGTTTTCGGTTTGTCGGCGCAGTTTCTTGACGTCGCGTCTCTCCGAAGAGAATGTCGTCGAAGTGCTCGCGTCGGCCAGCGGTCGTAGGGGATTTTTTGGAGTCCGCATCGGCGTTTTCGGTTTGTCGGCGCAGTTTCTTGACGTCGCGTCTCTCCGAAGGGAATGTCGTCGAAGTGCTCGCGTCGGCCAGCGGTCGTAGGGGATTTTTTGGCGTCCGCATCGGCGTTTTCGGTTTGTCGGCGCAGTTTCTTGACGTCGCGTCTCTCCGAAGGGAATGTCGTCGAAGTGCTCGCGTCGGCCAGCGGTCGTAGGGGATTTTTTGGAGTCCGCATCGGCGTTTTCGGTTTGTCGGCGCAGTTTCTTGACGTCGCGTCTCTCCGAAGGGAATGTCGTCGAAGTGCTCGCGTCGGCCAGCGGTCGTAGGGGATTTTTTGGAGTCCGCATCGGCGTTTTCGGTTTGTCGGCGCAGTTTCTTGACGTCGCTTCTCTCCGAAGGGAATGTCGTCGAAGTGCTCGCGTCGGCCAGCGGTCGTAGGGGATTTTTTGGCGTCCGCATCGGCGTTTTCGGTTTGTCGGCGCAGTTTCTTGACGTCGCGTCTCTCCGAAGGGAATGTCGTCGAAGTGCTCGCGTCGGCCAGCGGTCGTAGGGGATTTTTTGGAGTCCGCATCGGCGTTTTCGGTTTGTCGGCGCAGTTTCTTGACGTCGCGTCTCTCCGAAGGGAATGTCGTCGAAGTGCTCGCGTCGGCCAGCGGTCGTAGGGGATTTTTTGGAGTCCGCATCGGCGTTTTCGGTTTGTCGGCGCAGTTTCTTGACGTCGCGTCTCTCCGAAGGGAATGTCGTCGAAGTGCTCGCGTCGGCCAGCGGTCGTAGGGGATTTTTTGGCGTCCGCATCGGCGTTTTCGGTTTGTCGGCGCAGTTTCTTGACGTCGCGTCTCTCCGAAGGGAATGTCGTCGAAGTGCTCGCGTCGGCCAGCGGTCGTAGGGGATTTTTTGGAGTCCGCATCGGCGTTTTCGGTTTGTCGGCGCAGTTTCTTGACGTCGCGTCTCTCCGAAGGGAATGTCGTCGAAGTGCTCGCGTCGGCCAGCGGTCGTAGGGGATTTTTTGGAGTCCGCATCGGCGTTTTCGGTTTGTCGGCGCAGTTTCTTGACGTCGCGTCTCTCCGAAGGGAATGTCGTCGAAGTGCTCGCGTCGGCCAGCGGTCGTAGGGGATTTTTTGGCGTCCGCATCGGCGTTTTCGGTTTGTCGGCGCAGTTTCTTGACGTCGCGTCTCTCCGAAGGGAATGTCGTCGAAGTGCTCGCGTCGGCCAGCGGTCGTAGGGGATTTTTTGGAGTCCGCATCGGCGTTTTCGGTTTGTCGGCGCAGTTTCTTGACGTCGCGTCTCTCCGAAGGGAATGTCGTCGAAGTGCTCGCGTCGGCCAGCGGTCGTAGGGGATTTTTTGGCGTCCGCATCGGCGTTTTCGGTTTGTCGGCGCAGTTTCTTGACGTCGCGTCTCTCCGAAGGGAATGTCGTCGAAGTGCTCGCGTCGGCCAGCGGTCGTAGGGGATTTTTTGGCGTCCGCATCGGCGTTTTCGGTTTGTCGGCGCAGTTTCTTGACGTCGCGTCTCTCCGAAGGGAATGTCGTCGAAGTGCTCGCGTCGGCCAGCGGTCGTAGGGGATTTTTTGGCGTCCGCATCGGCGTTTTCGGTTTGTCGGCGCAGTTTCTTGACGTCGCGTCTCTCCGAAGGGAATGTCGTCGAAGTGCTCGCGTCGGCCAGCGGTCGTAGGGGATTTTTTGGCGTCCGCATCGGCGTTTTCGGTTTGTCGGCGCAGTTTCTTGACGTCGCGTCTCTCCGAAGGGAATGTCGTCGAAGTGCTCGCGTCGGCCAGCGGTCGTAGGGGATTTTTTGGAGTCCGCATCGGCGTTTTCGGTTTGTCGGCGCAGTTTCTTGACGTCGCGTCTCTCCGAAGGGAATGTCGTCGAAGTGCTCGCGTCGGCCAGCGGTCGTAGGGGATTTTTTGGCGTCCGCATCGGCGTTTTCGGTTTGTCGGCGCAGTTTCTTGACGTCGCGTCTCTCCGAAGGGAATGTCGTCGAAGTGCTCGCGTCGGCCAGCGGTCGTAGGGGACTTTTTGGCGTCCGGATCGGCGTTTTCGGTTTGTCGGCGCAGTTTCTTGACGTCGCGTCTCTCCGAAGGGAATGTCGTCGAAGTGCTCGCGTCGGCCAGCGGTCGTAGGGGATTTTTTGGAGTCCGCATCGGCGTTTTCGGTTTGTCGGCGCAGTTTCTTGACGTCGCGTCTCTCCGAAGGGAATGTCGTCGAAGTGCTCGCGTCGGCCAGCGGTCGTAGGGGATTTTTTGGCGTCCGCATCGGCGTTTTCGGTTTGTCGGCGCAGTTTCTTGACGTCGCGTCTCTCCGAAGGGAATGTCGTCGAAGTGCTCGCGTCGGCCAGCGGTCGTAGGGGATTTTTTGGCGTCCGCATCGGCGTTTTCGGTTTGTCGGCGCAGTTTCTTGACGTCGCGTCTCTCCGAAGGGAATGTCGTCGAAGTGCTCGCGTCGGCCAGCGGTCGTAGGGGATTTTTTGGAGTCCGCATCGGCGTTTTCGGTTTGTCGGCGCAGTTTCTTGACGTCGCGTCTCTCCGAAGGGAATGTCGTCGAAGTGCTCGCGTCGGCCAGCGGTCGTAGGGGACTTTTTGGAGTCCGCATCGGCGTTTTCGGTTTGTCGGCGCAGTTTCTTGACGTCGCGTCTCTCCGAAGGGAATGTCGTCGAAGTGCTCGCGTCGGCCAGCGGTCGTAGGGGATTTTTTGGAGTCCGCATCGGCGTTTTCGGTTTGTCGGCGCAGTTTCTTGACGTCGCGTCTCTCCGAAGGGAATGTCGTCGAAGTGCTCGCGTCGGCCAGCGGTCGTAGGGGACTTTTTGGCGTCCGCATCGGCGTTTTCGGTTTGTCGGCGCAGTTTCTTGACGTCGCGTCTCTCCGAAGGGAATGTCGTCGAAGTGCTGGCGTCGGCCAGCGGTCGTAGGGGACTTTTTGGCGTCCGGATCGGCGTTTTCGGTTTGTCGGCGCAGTTTCTTGACGTCGCGTCTCTCCGAAGGGAATGTCGTCGAAGTGCTCGCGTCGGCCAGCGGTCGTAGGGGATTTTTTGGAGTCCGCATCGGCGTTTTCGGTTTGTCGGCGCAGTTTCTTGACGTCGCGTCTCTCCGAAGGGAATGTCGTCGAAGTGCTCGCGTCGGCCAGCGGTCGTAGGGGATTTTTTGGCGTCCGCATCGGCGTTTTCGGTTTGTCGGCGCAGTTTCTTGACGTCGCGTCTCTCCGAAGGGAATGTCGTCGAAGTGCTCGCGTCGGCCAGCGGTCGTAGGGGATCTTTTGGCGTCCGCATCGGCGTTTTCGGTTTGTCGGCGCAGTTTCTTGACGTCGCGTCTCTCCGAAGGGAATGTCGTCGAAGTGCTCGCGTCGGCCAGCGGTCGTAGGGGATTTTTTGGAGTCCGCATCGGCGTTTTCGGTT
This sequence comes from Ixodes scapularis, assembly GCF_016920785.2. Classification (NCBI taxonomy): domain Eukaryota; kingdom Metazoa; phylum Arthropoda; class Arachnida; order Ixodida; family Ixodidae; genus Ixodes; species Ixodes scapularis. Next base: position 13,592,691 of record NW_024609837.1, read on the forward strand.
TGTCGGCGCAGTTTCTTGACGTCGCGTCTCTCCGAAGGGAATGTCGTCGAAGTGCTCGCGTCGGCCAGCGGTCGTAGGGGACTTTTTGGAGTCCGCATCGGCGTTTTCGGTTTGTCGGCGCAGTTTCTTGACGTCGCGTCTCTCCGAAGGGAATGTCGTCGAAGTGCTCGCGTCGGCCAGCGGTCGTAGGGGATTTTTTGGCGTCCGCATCGGCGTTTTCGGTTTGTCGGCGCAGTTTCTTGACGTCGCGTCTCTCCGAAGGGAATGTCGTCGAAGTGCTCGCGTCGGCCAGCGGTCGTAGGGGATTTTTTGGAGTCCGCATCGGCGTTTTCGGTTTGTCGGCGCAGTTTCTTGACGTCGCGTCTCTCCGAAGGGAATGTCGTCGAAGTGCTCGCGTCGGCCAGCGGTCGTAGGGGATTTTTTGGAGTCCGCATCGGCGTTTTCGGTTTGTCGGCGCAGTTCCTTGACGTCGCGTCTCTCCGAAGGGAATGTCGTCGAAGTGCTCGCGTCGGCCAGCGGTCGTAGGGGACTTTTTGGAGTCCGCATCGGCGTTTTCGGTTTGTCGGCGCAGTTTCTTGACGTCGCGTCTCTCCGAAGGGAATGTCGTCGAAGTGCTCGCGTCGGCCAGCGGTCGTAGGGGATTTTTTGGAGTCCGCATCGGCGTTTTCGGTTTGTCGGCGCAGTTTCTTGACGTCGCGTCTCTCCGAAGGGAATGTCGTCGAAGTGCTCGCGTCGGCCAGCGGTCGTAGGGGATTTTTTGGAGTCCGCATCGGCGTTTTCGGTTTGTCGGCGCAGTTTCTTGACGTCGCGTCTCTCCGAAGGGAATGTCGTCGAAGTGCTCGCGTCGGCCAGCGGTCGTAGGGGACTTTTTGGAGTCCGCATCGGCGTTTTCGGTTTGTCGGCGCAGTTTCTTGACGTCGCGTCTCTCCGAAGGGAATGTCGTCGAAGTGCTCGCGTCGGCCAGCGGTCGTAGGGGATTTTTTGGCGTCCGCATCGGCGTTTTCGGTTTGTCGGCGCAGTTTCTTGACGTCGCGTCTCTCCGAAGGGAATGTCGTCGAAGTGCTCGCGTCGGCCAGCGGTCGTAGGGGATTTTTTGGAGTCCGCATCGGCGTTTTCGGTTTGTCGGCGCAGTTTCTTGACGTCGCGTCTCTCCGAAGGGAATGTCGTCGAAGTGCTCGCGTCGGCCAGCGGTCGTAGGGGACTTTTTGGAGTCCGCATCGGCGTTTTCGGTTTGTCGGCGCAGTTTCTTGACGTCGCGTCTCTCCGAAGGGAATGTCGTCGAAGTGCTCGCGTCGGCCAGCGGTCGTAGGGGATTTTTTGGAGTCCGCATCGGCGTTTTCGGTTTGTCGGCGCAGTTTCTTGACGTCGCGTCTCTCCGAAGGGAATGTCGTCGAAGTGCTCGCGTCGGCCAGCGGTCGTAGGGGACTTTTTGGCGTCCGCATCGGCGTTTTCGGTTTGTCGGCGCAGTTTCTTGACGTCGCGTCTCTCCGAAGGGAATGTCGTCGAAGTGCTCGCGTCGGCCAGCGGTCGTAGGGGACTTTTTGGCGTCCGCATCGGCGTTTTCGGTTTGTCGGCGCAGTTTCTTGACGTCGCGTCTCTCCGAAGGGAATGTCGTCGAAGTGCTCGCGTCGGCCAGCGGTCGTAGGGGATTTTTTGGAGTCCGCATCGGCGTTTTCGGTTTGTCGGCGCAGTTTCTTGACGTCGCGTCTCTCCGAAGGGAATGTCGTCGAAGTGCTCGCGTCGGCCAGCGGTCGTAGGGGATTTTTTGGAGTCCGCATCGGCGTTTTCGGTTTGTCGGCGCAGTTTCTTGACGTCGCGTCTCTCCGAAGGGAATGTCGTCGAAGTGCTCGCGTCGGCCAGCGGTCGTAGGGGATTTTTTGGCGTCCGCATCGGCGTTTTTCGGTTTGTCGGCGCAGTTTCTTGACGTCGCGTCTCTCCGAAGGGAATGTCGTCGAAGTGCTCGCGTCGGCCAGCGGTCGTAGGGGACTTTTTGGCGTCCGGATCGGCGTTTTCGGTTTGTCGGCGCAGTTTCTTGACGTCGCGTCTCTCCGAAGGGAATGTCGTCGAAGTGCTCGCGTCGGCCAGCGGTCGTAGGGGATTTTTTGGAGTCCGCATCGGCGTTTTCGGTTTGTCGGCGCAGTTTCTTGACGTCGCGTCTCTCCGAAGGGAATGTCGTCGAAGTGCTCGCGTCGGCCAGCGGTCGTAGGGGATTTTTTGGCGTCCGCATCGGCGTTTTCGGTTTGTCGGCGCAGTTTCTTGACGTCGCGTCTCTCCGAAGGGAATGTCGTCGAAGTGCTCGCGTCGGCCAGCGGTCGTAGGGGATTTTTTGGAGTCCGCATCGGCGTTTTCGGTTTGTCGGCGCAGTTTCTTGACGTCGCGTCTCTCCGAAGGGAATGTCGTCGAAGTGCTCGCGTCGGCCAGCGGTCGTAGGGGGTTTTTTGGCGTCCGCATCGGCGTTTTCGGTTTGTCGGCGCAGTTTCTTGACGTCGCGTCTCTCCGAAGGGTATGTCGTCGAAGTGCTCGCGTCGGCCAGCGGTCGTAGGGGGTTTTTTGGCGTCCGCATCGGCGTGTTCGGTTTATCGGCGCAGTTTCTTGACGTCGCGTCTCTCCGAAGGGTATGTCGTCGAAGTGCTCGCGTCGGCCAGCGGTCGTAGGGGATTTTTTGGAGTCCGCATCGGCGTTTTCGGTTTGTCGGCGCAGTTTCTTGACGTCGCGTCTCTCCGAAGGGAATGTCGTCGAAGTGCTCGCGTCGGCCAGCGGTCGTAGGGGACTTTTTGGCGTCCGGATCGGCGTTTTCGGTTTGTCGGCGCAGTTTCTTGACGTCGCGTCTCTCCGAAGGGAATGTCGTCGAAGTGCTCGCGTCGGCCAGCGGTCGTAGGGGATTTTTTGGAGTCCGCATCGGCGTTTTCGGTTTGTCGGCGCAGTTTCTTGACGTCGCGTCTCTCCGAAGGGAATGTCGTCGAAGTGCTCGCGTCGGCCAGCGGTCGTAGGGGATTTTTTGGCGTCCGCATCGGCGTTTTCGGTTTGTCGGCGCAGTTTCTTGACGTCGCGTCTCTCCGAAGGGAATGTCGTCGAAGTGCTCGCGTCGGCCAGCGGTCGTAGGGGATTTTTTGGAGTCCGCATCGGCGTTTTCGGTTTGTCGGCGCAGTTTCTTGACGTCGCGTCTCTCCAAAGGGAATGTCGTCGAAGTGCTCGCGTCGGCCAGCGGTCGTAGGGGATTTTTTGGAGTCCGCATCGGCGTTTTCGGTTTGTCGGCGCAGTTTCTTGACGTCGCGTCTCTCCGAAGGGAATGTCGTCGAAGTGCTCGCGTCGGCCAGCGGTCGTAGGGGATTTTTTGGCGTCCGCATCGGCGTTTTCGGTTTGTCGGCGCAGTTTCTTGACGTCGCGTCTCTCCGAAGGGTATGTCGTCGAAGTGCTCGCGTCGGCCAGCGGTCGTAGGGGATTTTTTGGCGTCCGCATCGGCGTTTTCGGTTTGTCGGCGCAGTTTCTTGACGTCGCGTCTCTCCGAAGGGAATGTCGTCGAAGTGCTCGCGTCGGCCAGCGGTCGTAGGGGATTTTTTGGCGTCCGCATCGGCGTTTTCGGTTTGTCGGCGCAGTTTCTTGACGTCGCGTCTCTCCGAAGGGTATGTCGTCGAAGTGCTCGCGTCGGCCAGCGGTCGTAGGGGATTTTTTGGAGTCCGCATCGGCGTTTTCGGTTTGTCGGCGCAGTTTCTTGACGTCGCGTCTCTCCGAAGGGAATGTCGTCGAAGTGCTCGCGTCGGCCAGCGGTCGTAGGGGATTTTTTGGAGTCCGCATCGGCGTTTTCGGTTTGTCGGCGCAGTTTCTTGACGTCGCGTCTCTCCGAAGGGAATGTCGTCGAAGTGCTCGCGTCGGCCAGCGGTCGTAGGGGGTTTTTTGGCGTCCGCATCGGCGTGTTTGGTTTATCGGCGCAGTTTCTTGACGTCGCGTCTCTCCGAAGGGAATGTCGTCGAAGTGCTCGCGTCGGCCAGCGGTCGTAGGGGACTTTTGGCGTCCGCATCGGCGTTTTCGGTTTGTCGGCGCAGTTTCTTGACGTCGCGTCTCTCCGAAGGGTATGTCGTCGAAGTGCTCGCGTCGGCCAGCGGTCGTAGGGGGTTTTTTGGCGTCCGCATCGGCGTGTTCGGTTTATCGGCGCAGTTTCTTGACGTCGCGTCTCTCCGAAGGGAATGTCGTCGAAGTGCTCGCGTCGGCCAGCGGTCGTAGGGGACTTTTTGGCGTCCGGATCGGCGTTTTCGGTTTGTCGGCGCAGTTTCTTGACGTCGCGTCTCTCCGAAGGGAATGTCGTCGAAGTGCTCGCGTCGGCCAGCGGTCGTAGGGGATTTTTTGGAGTCCGCATCGGCGTTTTCGGTTTGTCGGCGCAGTTTCTTGACGTCGCGTCTCTCCGAAGGGAATGTCGTCGAAGTGCTCGCGTCGGCCAGCGGTCGTAGGGGATTTTTTGGCGTCCGCATCGGCGTTTTCGGTTTGTCGGCGCAGTTTCTTGACGTCGCGTCTCTCCGAAGGGAATGTCGTCGAAGTGCTCGCGTCGGCCAGCGGTCGTAGGGGATTTTTTGGAGTCCGCATCGGCGTTTTCGGTTTGTCGGCGCAGTTTCTTGACGTCGCGTCTCTCCGAAGGGAATGTCGTCGAAGTGCTCGCGTCGGCCAGCGGTCGTAGGGGATTTTTTGGAGTCCGCATCGGCGTTTTCGGTTTGTCGGCGCAGTTTCTTGACGTCGCGTCTCTCCGAAGGGAATGTCGTCGAAGTGCTCGCGTCGGCCAGCGGTCGTAGGGGATTTTTTGGCGTCCGCATCGGCGTTTTCGGTTTGTCGGCGCAGTTTCTTGACGTCGCGTCTCTCCGAAGGGAATGTCGTCGAAGTGCTCGCGTCGGCCAGCGGTCGTAGGGGATTTTTTGGAGTCCGCATCGGCGTTTTCGGTTTGTCGGCGCAGTTTCTTGACGTCGCGTCTCTCCGAAGGGAATGTCGTCGAAGTGCTCGCGTCGGCCAGCGGTCGTAGGGGATTTTTTGGAGTCCGCATCGGCGTTTTCGGTTTGTCGGCGCAGTTTCTTGACGTCGCGTCTCTCCGAAGGGAATGTCGTCGAAGTGCTCGCGTCGGCCAGCGGTCGTAGGGGATTTTTTGGCGTCCGCATCGGCGTTTTCGGTTTGTCGGCGCAGTTTCTTGACGTCGCGTTTCTCCGAAGGGAATGTCGTCGAAGTGCTCGCGTCGGCCAGCGGTCGTAGGGGATTTTTTGGAGTCCGCATCGGCGTTTTCGGTTTGTCGGCGCAGTTTCTTGACGTCGCGTCTCTCCGAAGGGAATGTCGTCGAAGTGCTCGCGTCGGCCAGCGGTCGTAGGGGATTTTTTGGAGTCCGCATCGGCGTTTTCGGTTTGTCGGCGCAGTTTCTTGACGTCGCTTCTCTCCGAAGGGAATGTCGTCGAAGTGCTCGCGTCGGCCAGCGGTCGTAGGGGATTTTTTGGCGTCCGCATCGGCGTTTTCGGTTTGTCGGCGCAGTTTCTTGACGTCGCGTCTCTCCGAAGGGAATGTCGTCGAAGTGCACGCGTCGGCCAGCGGTCGTAGGGGATTTTTTGGAGTCCGCATCGGCGTTTTCGGTTTGTCGGCGCAGTTTCTTGACGTCGCGTCTCTCCGAAGGGAATGTCGTCGAAGTGCTCGCGTCGGCCAGCGGTCGTAGGGGATTTTTTGGAGTCCGCATCGGCGTTTTCGGTTTGTCGGCGCAGTTTCTTGACGTCGCGTCTCTCCGAAGGGAATGTCGTCGAAGTGCTCGCGTCGGCCAGCGGTCGTAGGGGATTTTTTGGCGTCCGCATCGGCGTTTTCGGTTTGTCGGCGCAGTTTCTTGACGTCGCGTCTCTCCGAAGGGAATGTCGTCGAAGTGATCGCGTCGGCCAGCGGTCGTAGGGGATTTTTTGGAGTCCGCATCGGCGTTTTCGGTTTGTCGGCGCAGTTTCTTGACGTCGCGTCTCTCCGAAGGGAATGTCGTCGAAGTGCTCGCGTCGGCCAGCGGTCGTAGGGGATTTTTTGGAGTCCGCATCGGCGTTTTCGGTTTGTCGGCGCAGTTTCTTGACGTCGCGTCTCTCCGAAGGGAATGTCGTCGAAGTGCTCGCGTCGGCCAGCGGTCGTAGGGGATTTTTTGGCGTCCGCATCGGCGTTTTCGGTTTGTCGGCGCAGTTTCTTGACGTCGCGTCTCTCCGAAGGGAATGTCGTCGAAGTGATCGCGTCGGCCAGCGGTCGTAGGGGATTTTTTGGAGTCCGCATCGGCGTTTTCGGTTTGTCGGCGCAGTTTCTTGACGTCGCGTCTCTCCGAAGGGAATGTCGTCGAAGTGCTCGCGTCGGCCAGCGGTCGTAGGGGATTTTTTGGAGTCCGCATCGGCGTTTTCGGTTTGTCGGCGCAGTTTCTTGACGTCGCGTCTCTCCGAAGGGAATGTCGTCGAAGTGCTCGCGTCGGCCAGCGGTCGTAGGGGATTTTTTGGCGTCCGCATCGGCGTTTTCGGTTTGTCGGCGCAGTTTCTTGACGTCGCGTCTCTCCGAAGGGAATGTCGTCGAAGTGCTCGCGTCGGCCAGCGGTCGTAGGGGATTTTTTGGAGTCCGCATCGGCGTTTTCGGTTTGTCGGCGCAGTTTCTTGACGTCGCGTCTCTCCGAAGGGAATGTCGTCGAAGTGCTCGCGTCGGCCAGCGGTCGTAGGGGATTTTTTGGCGTCCGCATCGGCGTTTTCGGTTTGTCGGCGCAGTTTCTTGACGTCGCGTCTCTCCGAAGGGAATGTCGTCGAAGTGCTCGCGTCGGCCAGCGGTCGTAGGGGATTTTTTGGCGTCCGCATCGGCGTTTTCGGTTTGTCGGCGCAGTTTCTTGACGTCGCGTCTCTCCGAAGGGAATGTCGTCGAAGTGCTCGCGTCGGCCAGCGGTCGTAGGGGATTTTTTGGCGTCCGCATCGGCGTTTTCGGTTTGTCGGCGCAGTTTCTTGACGTCGCGTCTCTCCGAAGGGAATGTCGTCGAAGTGCTCGCGTCGGCCAGCGGTCGTAGGGGATTTTTTGGCGTCCGCATCGGCGTTTTCGGTTTGTCGGCGCAGTTTCTTGACGTCGCGTCTCTCCGAAGGGAATGTCGTCGAAGTGCTCGCGTCGGCCAGCGGTCGTAGGGGATTTTTTGGAGTCCGCATCGGCGTTTTCGGTTTGTCGGCGCAGTTTCTTGACGTCGCGTCTCTCCGAAGGGAATGTCGTCGAAGTGCTCGCGTCGGCCAGCGGTCGTAGGGGATTTTTTGGCGTCCGCATCGGCGTTTTCGGTTTGTCGGCGCAGTTTCTTGACGTCGCGTCTCTCCGAAGGGAATGTCGTCGAAGTGCTCGCGTCGGCCAGCGGTCGTAGGGGACTTTTTGGCGTCCGGATCGGCGTTTTCGGTTTGTCGGCGCAGTTTCTTGACGTCGCGTCTCTCCGAAGGGAATGTCGTCGAAGTGCTCGCGTCGGCCAGCGGTCGTAGGGGATTTTTTGGAGTCCGCATCGGCGTTTTCGGTTTGTCGGCGCAGTTTCTTGACGTCGCGTCTCTCCGAAGGGAATGTCGTCGAAGTGCTCGCGTCGGCCAGCGGTCGTAGGGGATTTTTTGGCGTCCGCATCGGCGTTTTCGGTTTGTCGGCGCAGTTTCTTGACGTCGCGTCTCTCCGAAGGGAATGTCGTCGAAGTGCTCGCGTCGGCCAGCGGTCGTAGGGGATTTTTTGGCGTCCGCATCGGCGTTTTCGGTTTGTCGGCGCAGTTTCTTGACGTCGCGTCTCTCCGAAGGGAATGTCGTCGAAGTGCTCGCGTCGGCCAGCGGTCGTAGGGGATTTTTTGGAGTCCGCATCGGCGTTTTCGGTTTGTCGGCGCAGTTTCTTGACGTCGCGTCTCTCCGAAGGGAATGTCGTCGAAGTGCTCGCGTCGGCCAGCGGTCGTAGGGGACTTTTTGGAGTCCGCATCGGCGTTTTCGGTTTGTCGGCGCAGTTTCTTGACGTCGCGTCTCTCCGAAGGGAATGTCGTCGAAGTGCTCGCGTCGGCCAGCGGTCGTAGGGGATTTTTTGGAGTCCGCATCGGCGTTTTCGGTTTGTCGGCGCAGTTTCTTGACGTCGCGTCTCTCCGAAGGGAATGTCGTCGAAGTGCTCGCGTCGGCCAGCGGTCGTAGGGGACTTTTTGGCGTCCGCATCGGCGTTTTCGGTTTGTCGGCGCAGTTTCTTGACGTCGCGTCTCTCCGAAGGGAATGTCGTCGAAGTGCTCGCGTCGGCCAGCGGTCGTAGGGGACTTTTTGGCGTCCGGATCGGCGTTTTCGGTTTGTCGGCGCAGTTTCTTGACGTCGCGTCTCTCCGAAGGGAATGTCGTCGAAGTGCTCGCGTCGGCCAGCGGTCGTAGGGGATTTTTTGGAGTCCGCATCGGCGTTTTCGGTTTGTCGGCGCAGTTTCTTGACGTCGCGTCTCTCCGAAGGGAATGTCGTCGAAGTGCTCGCGTCGGCCAGCGGTCGTAGGGGATTTTTTGGCGTCCGCATCGGCGTTTTCGGTTTGTCGGCGCAGTTTCTTGACGTCGCGTCTCTCCGAAGGGAATGTCGTCGAAGTGCTCGCGTCGGCCAGCGGTCGTAGGGGATTTTTTGGCGTCCGCATCGGCGTTTTCGGTTTGTCGGCGCAGTTTCTTGACGTCGCGTCTCTCCGAAGGGAATGTCGTCGAAGTGCTCGCGTCGGCCAGCGGTCGTAGGGGATTTTTTGGAGTCCGCATCGGCGTTTTCGGTTTGTCGGCGCAGTTTCTTGACGTCGCGTCTCTCCGAAGGGAATGTCGTCGAAGTGCTCGCGTCGGCCAGCGGTCGTAGGGGACTTTTTGGAGTCCGCATCGGCGTTTTCGGTTTGTCGGCGCAGTTTCTTGACGTCGCGTCTCTCCGAAGGGAATGTCGTCGAAGTGCTCGCGTCGGCCAGCGGTCGTAGGGGATTTTTTGGAGTCCGCATCGGCGTTTTCGGTTTGTCGGCGCAGTTTCTTGACGTCGCGTCTCTCCGAAGGGAATGTCGTCGAAGTGCTCGCGTCGGCCAGCGGTCGTAGGGGACTTTTTGGCGTCCGCATCGGCGTTTTCGGTTTGTCGGCGCAGTTTCTTGACGTCGCGTCTCTCCGAAGGGAATGTCGTCGAAGTGCTCGCGTCGGCCAGCGGTCGTAGGGGACTTTTTGGCGTCCGCATCGGCGTTTTCGGTTTGTCGGCGCAGTTTCTTGACGTCGCGTCTCTCCGAAGGGAATGTCGTCGAAGTGCTCGCGTCGGCCAGCGGTCGTAGGGGATTTTTTGGAGTCCGCATCGGCGTTTTCGGTTTGTCGGCGCAGTTTCTTGACGTCGCGTCTCTCCGAAGGGAATGTCGTCGAAGTGCTCGCGTCGGCCAGCGGTCGTAGGGGATTTTTTGGAGTCCGCATCGGCGTTTTCGGTTTGTCGGCGCAGTTTCTTGACGTCGCGTCTCTCCGAAGGGAATGTCGTCGAAGTGCTCGCGTCGGCCAGCGGTCGTAGGGGATTTTTTGGCGTCCGCATCGGCGTTTTTCGGTTTGTCGGCGCAGTTTCTTGACGTCGCGTCTCTCCGAAGGGAATGTCGTCGAAGTGCTCGCGTCGGCCAGCGGTCGTAGGGGACTTTTTGGCGTCCGGATCGGCGTTTTCGGTTTGTCGGCGCAGTTTCTTGACGTCGCGTCTCTCCGAAGGGAATGTCGTCGAAGTGCTCGCGTCGGCCAGCGGTCGTAGGGGATTTTTTGGAGTCCGCATCGGCGTTTTCGGTTTGTCGGCGCAGTTTCTTGACGTCGCGTCTCTCCGAAGGGAATGTCGTCGAAGTGCTCGCGTCGGCCAGCGGTCGTAGGGGATTTTTTGGCGTCCGCATCGGCGTTTTCGGTTTGTCGGCGCAGTTTCTTGACGTCGCGTCTCTCCGAAGGGAATGTCGTCGAAGTGCTCGCGTCGGCCAGCGGTCGTAGGGGATTTTTTGGAGTCCGCATCGGCGTTTTCGGTTTGTCGGCGCAGTTTCTTGACGTCGCGTCTCTCCGAAGGGAATGTCGTCGAAGTGCTCGCGTCGGCCAGCGGTCGTAGGGGGTTTTTTGGCGTCCGCATCGGCGTTTTCGGTTTGTCGGCGCAGTTTCTTGACGTCGCGTCTCTCCGAAGGGTATGTCGTCGAAGTGCTCGCGTCGGCCAGCGGTCGTAGGGGGTTTTTTGGCGTCCGCATCGGCGTGTTCGGTTTATCGGCGCAGTTTCTTGACGTCGCGTCTCTCCGAAGGGTATGTCGTCGAAGTGCTCGCGTCGGCCAGCGGTCGTAGGGGATTTTTTGGAGTCCGCATCGGCGTTTTCGGTTTGTCGGCGCAGTTTCTTGACGTCGCGTCTCTCCGAAGGGAATGTCGTCGAAGTGCTCGCGTCGGCCAGCGGTCGTAGGGGACTTTTTGGCGTCCGGATCGGCGTTTTCGGTTTGTCGGCGCAGTTTCTTGACGTCGCGTCTCTCCGAAGGGAATGTCGTCGAAGTGCTCGCGTCGGCCAGCGGTCGTAGGGGATTTTTTGGAGTCCGCATCGGCGTTTTCGGTTTGTCGGCGCAGTTTCTTGACGTCGCGTCTCTCCGAAGGGAATGTCGTCGAAGTGCTCGCGTCGGCCACCGGTCGTAGGGGATTTTTTGGCGTCCGCATCGGCGTTTTCGGTTTGTCGGCGCAGTTTCTTGACGTCGCGTCTCTCCGAAGGGAATGTCGTCGAAGTGCTCGCGTCGGCCAGCGGTCGTAGGGGATTTTTTGGAGTCCGCATCGGCGTTTTCGGTTTGTCGGCGCAGTTTCTTGACGTCGCGTCTCTCCAAAGGGAATGTCGTCGAAGTGCTCGCGTCGGCCAGCGGTCGTAGGGGATTTTTTGGCGTCCGCATCGGCGTTTTCGGTTTGTCGGCGCAGTTTCTTGACGTCGCGTCTCTCCGAAGGGTATGTCGTCGAAGTGCTCGCGTCGGCCAGCGGTCGTAGGGGATTTTTTGGCGTCCGCATCGGCGTTTTCGGTTTGTCGGCGCAGTTTCTTGACGTCGCGTCTCTCCGAAGGGAATGTCGTCGAAGTGCTCGCGTCGGCCAGCGGTCGTAGGGGATTTTTTGGCGTCCGCATCGGCGTTTTCGGTTTGTCGGCGCAGTTTCTTGACGTCGCGTCTCTCCGAAGGGTATGTCGTCGAAGTGCTCGCGTCGGCCAGCGGTCGTAGGGGATTTTTTGGAGTCCGCATCGGCGTTTTCGGTTTGTCGGCGCAGTTTCTTGACGTCGCGTCTCTCCGAAGGGAATGTCGTCGAAGTGCTCGCGTCGGCCAGCGGTCGTAGGGGATTTTTTGGAGTCCGCATCGGCGTTTTCGGTTTGTCGGCGCAGTTTCTTGACGTCGCGTCTCTCCGAAGGGAATGTCGTCGAAGTGCTCGCGTCGGCCAGCGGTCGTAGGGGGTTTTTTGGCGTCCGCATCGGCGTGTTTGGTTTATCGGCGCAGTTTCTTGACGTCGCGTCTCTCCGAAGGGAATGTCGTCGAAGTGCTCGCGTCGGCCAGCGGTCGTAGGGGACTTTTGGCGTCCGCATCGGCGTTTTCGGTTTGTCGGCGCAGTTTCTTGACGTCGCGTCTCTCCGAAGGGTATGTCGTCGAAGTGCTCGCGTCGGCCAGCGGTCGTAGGGGGTTTTTTGGCGTCCGCATCGGCGTGTTCGGTTTATCGGCGCAGTTTCTTGACGTCGCGTCTCTCCGAAGGGAATGTCGTCGAAGTGCTCGCGTCGGCCAGCGGTCGTAGGGGACTTTTTGGCGTCCGGATCGGCGTTTTCGGTTTGTCGGCGCAGTTTCTTGACGTCGCGTCTCTCCGAAGGGAATGTCGTCGAAGTGCTCGCGTCGGCCAGCGGTCGTAGGGGATTTTTTGGAGTCCGCATCGGCGTTTTCGGTTTGTCGGCGCAGTTTCTTGACGTCGCGTCTCTCCGAAGGGAATGTCGTCGAAGTGCTCGCGTCGGCCAGCGGTCGTAGGGGATTTTTTGGCGTCCGCATCGGCGTTTTCGGTTTGTCGGCGCAGTTTCTTGACGTCGCGTCTCTCCGAAGGGAATGTCGTCGAAGTGCTCGCGTCGGCCAGCGGTCGTAGGGGATTTTTTGGAGTCCGCATCGGCGTTTTCGGTTTGTCGGCGCAGTTTCTTGACGTCGCGTCTCTCCGAAGGGAATGTCGTCGAAGTGCTCGCGTCGGCCAGCGGTCGTAGGGGATTTTTTGGCGTCCGCATCGGCGTTTTCGGTTTGTCGGCGCAGTTTCTTGACGTCGCGTCTCTCCGAAGGGTATGTCGTCGAAGTGCTCGCGTCGGCCAGCGGTCGTAGGGGGTTTTTTGGCGTCCGCATCGGCGTGTTCGGTTTATCGGCGCAGTTTCTTGACGTCGCGTCTCTCCGAAGGGAATGTCGTCGAAGTGCTCGCGTCGGCCAGCGGTCGTAGGGGACTTTTGGCGTCCGCATCGGCGTTTTCGGTTTGTCGGCGCAGTTTCTTGACGTCGCGTCTCTCCGAAGGGTATGTCGTCGAAGTGCTCGCGTCGGCCAGCGGTCGTAGGGGGTTTTTTGGCGTCCGCATCGGCGTGTTCGGTTTATCGGCGCAGTTTCTTGACGTCGCGTCTCTCCGAAGGGAATGTCGTCGAAGTGCTCGCGTCGGCCAGCGGTCGTAGGGGACTTTTGGCGTCCGCATCGGCGTTTTCGGTTTGTCGGCGCAGTTTCTTGACGTCGCGTCTCTCCGAAGGGTATGTCGTCGAAGTGCTCGCGTCGGCCAGCGGTCGTAGGGGGTTTTTTGGCGTCCGCATCGGCGTGTTCGGTTTATCGGCGCAGTTTCTTGACGTCGCGTCTCTCCGAAGGGAATGTCGTCGAAGTGCTCGCGTCGGCCAGCGGTCGTAGGGGACTTTTGGCGTCCGCATCGGCGTTTTCGGTTTGTCGGCGCAGTTTCTTGACGTCGCGTCTCTCCGAAGGGTATGTCGTCGAAGTGCTCGCGTCGGCCAGCGGTCGTAGGGGGTTTTTTGGCGTCCGCATCGGCGTGTTCGGTTTATCGGCGCAGTTTCTTGACGTCGCGTCTCTCCGAAGGGAATGTCGTCGAAGTGCTCGCGTCGGCCAGCGGTCGTAGGGGACTTTTGGCGTCCGCATCGGCGTTTTCGGTTTGTCGGCGCAGTTTCTTGACGTCGCGTCTCTCCGAAGGGTATGTCGTCGAAGTGCTCGCGTCGGCCAGCGGTCGTAGGGGGTTTTTTGGCGTCCGCATCGGCGTGTTCGGTTTATCGGCGCAGTTTCTTGACGTCGCGTCTCTCCGAAGGGAATGTCGTCGAAGTGCTCGCGTCGGCCAGCGGTCGTAGGGGACTTTTTGGCGTCCGGATCGGCGTTTTCGGTTTGTCGGCGCAGTTTCTTGACGTCGCGTCTCTCCGAAGGGAATGTCGTCGAAGTGCTCACGACGGCTAGCGGTCGCAGCGGCCCTTTGGCGTCCGCTTCGACGTTTTCGGCTCGTCGGTGTTTACGTCGCGCCTTTCCAAGTGGAATGTCATCGAAGTGCTCGCGACGGCTATACGTCATAGCGGTCTTCGTCCCGTGTACTTCGGCGTTTTCGGCTCGTCGGAATGTTTCTTGACGTCGCTTCCCTCCGAGGGGAATGTCGTCGAAGTGCTCGCTTCGCCTAGTGGTCGAAGTGGTCTTCGTGAAGTCCCCTTCGGCGTCTTCGGGTTGCTGGCGCTGCATATCTTGACGTCTTTTCCTCCGCGGCGAATGTCGTCAACGTGCTCGTGCTGTCTTTGTTCCCCGCCATTGTGTTTGCGTTCGGCTGGCAGCTTTGTCCCTCCAGACAAAACATGTGAAATGTAAGAACTCAAAGAAATTGCCAGACAGGTTTAGAACTGCTCGTCAAATTTATTCAATAAACGTGAAAAATAAAATGCACGTGTAGATCGTCACCTGGTTCCTTTATGTAATAAACATACACGTGAAACTGCATGTTTCGCTCACGCTGTAGTTAACAGCGTCATTAAATACACTAGACACTAAGCGGATCCCGTATAAGCGCATAGTGCGTGGCTAAATACGAATACATAACTGTTTCAACTCCCGTGTTCTTTCTTTTGATCGAACTCAGAAGTTGCGTGCACCGTCGTGGAAGCTACAAATATTCTAAAGCGATAACGATGGCGTCCCCTATACTAAAAAAAAATTAAAAAAAACAGCGCACAGTCATTTTTGCGTTATTTTTCGTGTTGACGTTGCATTATCTACATTCGATGATCGCACAAATTAACTTTAGGTGTATGTCAGCTCCGTTGTTCGTCTACCTTCTCGTTATTGTCCGTGTCTTTGAGTAGTTTTTAATTTTTTAACCATGAAATACCAATTGTCCCAGACGTCAAGGTTAGTTTCCTCCGCGCGTTGTCATCTGCTTGCGCAACCCGCACATACAGTCTTGGAATTGCAGCGGCTACGCAAAGCGGATCCAGAACTCCGTTTTAAGGGGGGGGGGGGGGGGACGGACAATTTGTAAGGATACTATTCTCCCATTCTTTTTTATGCTCCGGGAGGTTCACCCATGTCAAATTGCCCTCCGAGAAGGGGGAGGGGGGGGGGGGGGGGGCGGACGCCCCCGTCGCCCCTTCTCCCCCCCCCCCCCCCCTTGGATCCGCCCCTGGTCTACGCACACCTGTTAGCTCTATCGTATTTTGAATGACGCTCCTCGTGCCCCAGATTTTTCCGACTCCTCCATGAAAGCTCCTAACACATGCATAGAAATTCGTTTCGCCTTTTGAGGATAATACGATGGTTTGGAGGTGCACGGCACTGGTGGTGCCGCGGTAGCCATCGTCGGATTGTGAGGGTGAGTCCAAGGAAGAATCGCAAGTAAAGAGGATACGCTCTTTACTTACAGAAAAGAGGAAAACAAAAATGTTGAAGTGGAGGGAAAAATCACTAGAAATTATAAGCTTGGGGAAAAAAAAAAGGCTAGTCTTAGAATAGCGTCTTTCCGGCGCAACACCAAAGGCAAACGAGCGCCACAAAAATATAGTTTCTGCATTTATCGTATATGCGGAGTGTCTTGACTGAAGAAAAAAACGTTTTGTCGAAAATAACATTTTTCACTCCCTCTCCATCGGCTGCCACGACGATCTCCCGTCATGTCCGTTCACATCGTTTCCGCCCGAGCGGTCGATCATCTACTCTCATCGAGAAGCTTTTGCCTATCGTAAGCACTAAGTTGCCGGTGATCACTGCCCGCCTTAATGTGTTCATTATAGTTTGTGGAAATCACCTCTGGTAGAAATGTAATGTCGTACTGTACTAGAACTCGCAGTCGCGAGGACGCTGCTGCGCTGTTTTCGAAAGCGGCTCGGCCTGGCTTTAGCTGTTCGAGCCTAACGAGACCACAGAATCCAGCAGAAATGCCTACAGTATAAATTAATCAAATAGATGTCCTTTCAGGGGAAATCGATCGGAAAAGTACAGATACATGAAATGTGTGCTGTTGTAGCATATCAACACAAACGGCTTTTTTTTTTTATTGGAACTATTTCTTGCTGTGCACTCTAGCCTTCGCCTGCGGTGCACACCATTTATGAAACTGGGTACAGTGCAAGCGTAGTCGAGAAGTAGACAAAATGTAATACAATAACCAAATACGCAAGCAGACGACAACGCGCGGAGGAACACAATCTCGAAAACTGAAGTTAACTAAGCTTGAAGTCTGAGACAATTGGTATTTCATGGTTAAAAACTTAAAAACTGCTCAAAGACACGGACAATAACGAGAAGGTAGACGAACAACGGCGCTGACATACACCTGAAGTTAATTTGTGCGATCATCGAATGTAGATAATGCGACGTCAACACGAAAAATAACGCAAAAGTGACTGTGCGCTGTTTTTTATTTTATTTTTTTTTTAATATAGGGGACGCCATCCTTATCGCTTTAGAATATTTGTAGCTTCCACGACGGTGTACGCAACTTCTGAGTTCGATCAAAAGAAAGAACACGGGAGTTGAAACAGTTATGTATTCGTATTTAGCCACGCACTATGCGCTTATACGGGATCCGCTTAGTGTCTAGTGTATTTAATGACGCTGTTAACTACAGCGTGAGCGAAACATGCAGTTTCACGTGTATGTTTATTACATAAAGGAACCAAGTGACGATCTACACGTGCATTTTATTTTTCACGTTTATTGAATAAATTTGACGAGCAGTTCTAAACCTGTCTGGCAATTTCTTTGAGTTCTTACATTTCACATGTTTTGTCTGGAGGGACAAAGCTGCCAGCCGAACGCAAACACAATGGCGGGGAACAAAGACAGCACGAGCACGTTGACGACATTCGCCGCGGAGGAAAAGACGTCAAGATATGCAGCGCCAGCAATCCTAAGACGCCGAAGGGGACTTCACGAAGACCACTTCGACCACTAGGCGAAGCGAGCACTTCGACGACATTCCCCTCGGAGGGAAGCGACGTCAAGAAACATTCCGACGAGCCGAAAACGCCGAAGTACACGGGACGAAGACCGCTATGACGTATAGCCGTCGCGAGCACTTCGATGACATTCCACTTGGAAAGGCGCGACGTAAACACCGACGAGCCGAAAACGTCGAAGCGGACGCCAAAGGGCCGCTGCGACTGCTAGCCGTCGTGAGCACTTCGACGACATTCCCTTCGGAGAGACGCGACGTCAAGAAACTGCGCCGACAAACCGAAAACGCCGATCCGGACGCCAAAAAGTCCCCTACGACCGCTGGCCGACGCGAGCACTTCGACGACATTCCCTTCGGAGAGACGCGACGTCAAGAAACTGCGCCGATAAACCGAACACGCCGATGCGGACGCCAAAAAACCCCCTACGACCGCTGGCCGACGCGAGCACTTCGACGACATACCCTTCGGAGAGACGCGACGTCAAGAAACTGCGCCGACAAACCGAAAACGCCGATGCGGACGCCAAAAGTCCCCTACGACCGCTGGCCGACGCGAGCACTTCGACGACATTCCCTTCGGAGAGACGCGACGTCAAGAAACTGCGCCGACAAACCGAAAACGCCGATGCGGACGCCAAAAAGTCCCCTGCGACCGCTGGCCGACGCGAGCACTTCGACGACATACCCTTCGGAGAGACGCGACGTCAAGAAACTGCGCCGATAAACCGAACACGCCGATGCGGACGCCAAAAAACCCCCTACGACCGCTGGCCGACGCGAGCACTTCGACGACATTCCCTTCGGAGAGACGCGACGTCAAGAAACTGCGCCGATAAACCGAACACGCCGATGCGGACGCCAAAAAACCCCCTACGACCGCTGGCCGACGCGAGCACTTCGACGACATTCCCTTCGGAGAGACGCGACGTCAAGAAACTGCGCCGACAAGCCGAAAATGCCGATGCGGACGCCAAAAGGACCCCTACGGCCGCTAGCCGACGCGGACACCTCGACGAAATTCACCTCGGAGTAGTGCGGCGGAACCCGAAGCAGACGTTGGTAAGGACGCACAGAACGGAAACACCGACAACGCAGACGTGGTGGGCACGCGGACGAAGAACGTGAAAGCAGACGAGACAGTATTAGAATGCAGATGGCGTGCCGCTATAAAAATACAAAATCGCGAGAAAAACAAACTCAAGTTCCTCAAATGAGCCGGTCTGAACATTGTTTTGGAGTAGGTCGTTATTAGCCCCGAGAAGTTCGCGTGGCGCCCCCTTACGGCGAACCGGGGTGACGTCACGGCGAGGAGAGAACTTTTCCCCGACTCGCCCCACTCGCCCTGTGGAGGCTGTGACGACGCTAGCTGTCGGCGCGCTCGTTTCTATTTAACTTTTTTGTGCGTGTTTTTCGAAGGAAGTGTGAATTTTTATATGTGCCTTTATTGAGGTATGGCTTGTAGCTACAGGCGAAACTTCAACCAACATATAAAGTATGGTTGACAGGGCAGGCAACGCATGAATCACAGCTGGTATATGAAAATAAAGAAATATGGCCACAATTGCAGGAGCATCACTGTAGATTTACATCTCGCACAATAAATGCTGCTGATGGTCTGAATGAATTGGCAGGTTATATATAGTATTTTGTTTGTATCTCTGTTTTCAAACAAGATCGCCGAAGCAAAAAAACTGCATGCTGCTCGAGCAACATGCTAAATACAGTCTGGGCCATGGGGAGAGAATCACAAGTAAGACAGCCCAAGTGCAGGGACAAAGTAAAAAAAACAAGGAACATTTATTATATACGTTGCTCGCATTTGACCTTTGCTGGATTCGGATAGTATTTCAATGGACTACACGGGTAGTATCTGGGGACTTGTTTATATCAACCCTCAAGTAATGTATAACAAACGTAAGCGAAGGTGTGTAGCTCGTTAGTAGTCCCATAAGCCCTAAAATTGATATTTTACTTAAATGGAATTGTCCTGAAGCTAAAATACCAGAAGCTTTTCTCACGCAGACTGTCGCCCTTCACAGGTTCATTTTCTGCTACTAGTGAAGCACCTACCACTGGAGAGACGTTCGAATGCTTGCTTTTACTCCTGTTTTCCTCTGTTGTCAGAGAGTCCAGCTGTAGGGAGTGTGGAGGCTGAGGAAGCTTTTGGGGATCTGCAGCAGCGTCTCTTTTAATTGGAAATGACAATTCAAACTAAACGGTGTATTTTCGAATACCCAAGGCTAAAATAAAGAATGTCAGGAAAATGTATAAACATTCCAAATTACGGCACTATTGTTGTGCATATTTTGCGCGGGTCAATACATATCATACAGGCCACTGGGGGCAATTCGGCCGTTTTTACTGCTACTATACAAACTAATTTCCAGTAATCGTGCATCTTCTAAGAAATATGCCGGAATTCGTGTATAAACTATATAAATATTTCACGAAGAAGCTACATTTATGTAAAACTACCCTGTTCCGCGAGCACTTCAAAGATCATCAGACGCAGGGCCTTTAAAACATCTGCGAACCAGCGCATGCAGAGTGGCAGCGCAGAGTCGGGGTCGCGAGCTAATTTGCCGACCACCCAAAGGCCCATGATATAAATGCCACTTCAAATGCCTTGAAAGAGGGATGTAATATCGTCCTAAATCATGAACATGCAAGGAACAGAATTCCAGCGTCTGAAACACTTGCGCCACCGCTTCACCAACCCCTCGCAAGATTGCCTTGTGTCGTGTGAACGGACGGGGAGGTTCATCGGCAGAATTACCTCCACCGATAGCTTTCGGGATTAGTAACCGAATTTTAAAGGCAAAAGGGACGAGCAAGCTTATAAAATGTACGGAAGCACGTCAATATCGGCCTAACTCAACGTCCTGTACATTGGGTAAAGGAAGTCCAGCTCCTCGAAGAGCTTGCGGCACACAACGCCAAACCAGGAAACCGGTGCTGGGAAGCGAGCCGATGCGAGATCGCGGAGCGGAGTCCTCCTCCTGACGTCACGGTAAACCTCACCCAATCAGGGCGCGGCGACCGCAGCGACGCTTGTGTTCGCTCTCGGGGCTAATACTCTCGAACCCTATGACGTTTCTGCGCATGCGCGAGGTTCGCCATCAGAGGCCGCTAGGTGGCGCCACCGGTACGAATCTGACGCCTGTCGACTGTTCGCGCTAACAGTGTCGCGATGTGTACATGCGTGGTCTTCTGGAATAATCGGCAAAGAAACTTCGACGCGTGGAACATTCGGGCCTGGAACAAGCAACATGATTCTCGAATTCTCCAGAACACTAAATTAGAGGAATAAACAAAAGGCATGTCGCTCCAGGATTCGAACCCTAGCTTTTCGCGTGGGAGGCAGGCGCGATAACCATTAGGCCACGCGCGCGCTGCCTACTTGGCGAGCGCGCGCGGCAATATGCATACGGGTGTGTATGCTAGTGTGAACTCAAATGCAATGACCAGTCTTCCATATTTCTCCCCTGACAAAAACGGCTCAATACAAAACGAAAACATCGACCTGAACGGCATACTAAACTAGATTATAAACACCTTCGTAGGGTATCAGAAGAGCAAGATATCTAGAGCTTTTAATCACAACATTCATATCGAACGTCACAATTTCGTAGCTACACTAAAATGCGCGACAGTGCTCAGTACCGTAAAAAAGACATCAAGTAAATACAATATGACAGTCTGCCCCTGAATGACTGGCTAAATTTTAGGAGTACTAAAAGAAAGAGATAAGTGGTATGATAAATGGAAACAGCGCAAACATAGCAATTACTATTTAAGCCAGTTTAAATATCCCGAGAATAAATAGTTATTTTATATGAAGGAAAGAAAGAAAGAATATTACTAAAATTATTATGCAAGGGAATGGGAATGCTAAACTAGTCTGGGAGACAGTCAATGACGCTATAGGCCTTCGCGCAAATAAGCATGTATTACCTGATCTAATTAAACAAAGTATGGTAGACATTTTCGACGATTATTTTACAAATATAAGGCCTCTCCTAGCAGCCCAGCTGTCATACGTTCATGACCCCCTGCCTTCATTGACACAATTGTAGATAGCTTTGGAATGCAGGAAATTTAAATGAATGAAATTATATCAAATGTTAGAAACCTTCAAGTTGGTAAAGCCGTAGGACAAGATAGAATTCGAGTTAAAGTAATTTAAGACAATATTGATTTATTAAGTATTCATCTCCTACATCTGTTCCATCTTTCAATAGAAGTAGGAACATACCCTAACAAATTTAAGCTAGCTAAAATAATACCTATTTACAAAGATGAAGACTCTTCCGCACCGTCTAGTTATAGACCAAATCACTCAAGTATAATCAACACAATTTTTGAAAACATACTTTCCAAACGTATAAAGGACTTCTTACTAAAGTGCTCTATACTTTGCCGCAATCACCACAGGTTCAGATTTAATAGATCGACGTCTTCAGACTTTTTTTTATTTTTTTTATTTTTATTTTAGCTTAACTTATATGCAGAGATATTCACGACAATAAGTTCGCCGTTTTTGTGTACCTGTCTCTCTCTCTCTCTCTCTCTCTATATATATATATATATATATATATATATATATATATATATATATATATATATATATATATATATATATAACGGTCATGGTGGCGGGAGGCCGAAGGCGTGGGTATAAAACTGAGAAGAAAAAAAACCTTAGTGAAAAACAGCAACAACGGACGATTTAATCTTCGACGTTTCGGCCGGAGTCCGGCCTTCCTGACGAAGGCCGGACTCCGGCCGAAACGTCGAAGATTAAATCGTCCGTTGTTGCTGTTTTTCACTAAGGTTTTTTTTCTTCTCAGTTATATATATATACATAACATTTGGCAAAGTTAATACCGATATTTTGCTTATTAAACATTATAATTATGGCTTTCGAGGAGATATGTTACAGCTGCTGATAAGCTATTTTTTTTCAATCGGAGACAGTCCGCAGTAATAGAATATTGTGTATGTACACCTCAAACGGTGTCACCCGGTGTACCACAAAGCTCTGTGCTTGGGTCCATTCTTTTTTTCTCTTTATGTAAATGACTTTCCGTCGTTTTTAAAATATTCAAATCTTTAATGTACGCTGACGATACGGCATTGTTTTTTTGGTGGGCGACACGATAGATGAGCTAGAACATAAGATAAATGATGAGCTCACTAGAGTTTTGTAATGGTTCACGAGTGATCAGCTCATACTTAATTCAGCAAAATCTAAGGGTAGAGTGTTGCACTCCAAGTGAAGGGTTTAAAATTACGATGAGTTGGTTATACATTTAGAAAATACGGAGTTACAGCGAGTTCCGTGTTCTAAATATCTGGGTGTTCTGTTTGATTCTGACATCCATTAGAAAAACTTAGTTAAACCCATTCGCTCAAAAATTGCATACGGATGTCATACTTTACTAAAGGCGCGCGAATGTTTTCATTTGGTTATTTTCCGCGTACTTTATTTGGCATTAGTTCACAGTCATCTGACCTGTTGTATAGAGGGACGTTCAGACTCAGTCCCTTGTTTACAGAAACGGGCGTTACGATTTTTCGATTTATGGTTCGAAGCCACCAATTTTTCGAACCAGAGGCCGCCCTATGGTTTGAAGACCAGTGCCTTCGCTGCGTTTCCATAGGTTTTAAGCATTTTTCTTTTTTTTTTTTTACTTTTTCCTAGGGTAAGCTCGCTCTTTGCGAATTTTATAGAAAAAATGTACCACTTATGGCCAACGCTGTACAAAATTGGAACGCGATAGGTTAAGAAACCGAATTTTGCGGTCGATTTAAAGAGCCTGTCCGCTATTTGAAGCACCCGGTATAGGCGATAGAGTAACGCAATACAATAACAAATCTTAAAAAGTGAACTTCAACGTTTAAAATTATTCCGACTAAACTTGGAAACAAAATATTGATTTATAAAAAATGCGTCTTTAATATATACAAAGTGCAGCTCTTGCCAGGTCAAAACATCAAGTCTACTACTCAGCATATTAAATATATGTGATCACTATTCTAGTATCATAATAAAGAAAGGCTCTTTCGTTTGTACAAGATATAGAACAGCGCGTATATTTTTACGTCTAATTTAGAATATGCGAACCGCAACAATTTCTAGTATACCGTATTGAATACGTCAACAATCACATGGCGAGACTAATTTAAGTATTGGAATAATTTCAGGGTTTCGGTATACTGCTGCAATTACATTAAGACTTTAGGTGGAGGAACCGAGCACATATTGACGTAGCGACAGTCTGATAGCGTCCAACGAGTCTACTCCCTGGGCTCACAAACTGCATCAATCGGATAGGGGAGGACATAGACTAAGACTTCCGGTTCCGCCTACCAATACTTTATTTTGATTCAAAGAACAATTGTTGGGAAGTCTCTGAGAAAAACAAAACTCCGTTTGTTGAGAGTTAAGAAATATAGTAGAGACCTTGGGTTACATATAAATCTCAGCAACTGCCAGAAATGTTGTCATTATTGCAAGGAACCGTGTTTCTGC